>NC_056761.1:653333-980000 GCF_018687715.1 Carya illinoinensis
ATTTTTTTCTTTTTTAAAAATATTTAAATATATTAAAAAAAATTACCCAGACGGCATAATAGCCTTGCCCTAAAATATATATTTTGACTGAAATGGCTCAAATTCCGGTATTCCAATGGTACTGAGATCTCAGTTAGAATCCTCTGTACCCATTACTTAGGAATATATATAAATATATATATATATATATATATTATATACACACATATAAAGCTTGAATATTCATTATTATTCAATTTGAAGAAGGTAGGCACAAAAAATCCACCTACCTTCTTCAATGGTTAGTTGTGAACTTGTGGAGTTGTAAAGAAAATGAGTCTAACTAAATGCTCCCATGTGATTCTGTGAAACTGTTGATGAAAAGCTGAATTGCTTTGAGAGTGTCACCAGTTAGTCTTCCCCGTGCTTGATCACATGCTTCATGACGTATGATAAATCATGTCCACTGGGGACAACAATTAAGCACCAAATTTGGCAATCACTTGGAATACTTATAATTGCAGAGTGTTTGTCTTAGCAATAGAAAGACAAGGAAACCATCGATGGAGCAGATAACGATCGAAAGGTGAACAACAGCTATCAATTAATATGGATTTGGTCCGCGTGGATAGACTTTCAGTAGCCTTCTCTTCATTCCAACTTCCGATAGGTCAAAAGACGTACGTAGATCCAAAAAGAACACCACTCTTGAGCGCATGGAATCATCCGAAACGATTTTTATCTGCAAGTTTTGGAAGGACCTTGACCATGAACAAGGACAATGGCCATGACAATATCTAATTTTTAGATACATGATACAATCATATATCTGATGTGGCTTCATAGAATCTATTAGATCTACTTTGTAATAAAAGTAACTTTACAATCTGACGTACCACATCAAGTCACATCAGTCTGTAGATTTATTTGTGTGTAATTCATTTGTGGCTAAAGTATTTTCCTTTGATATATAGTGAAATGAAATAAAATGAGTTGAATAAATTATTATTTTTTAATATTATTATTATTTTGAGATTTGAAAAAATTGAATTATTTATTATATTTTGTATAGAAATTGAAGAAAGTTATAATGATGAGAAGAGAAAGGTGAAATACTTTTACTATTTAAACAAAGCCTAAAAATATCTAATTTCATATCGATCAGTCGAATAGAGATTTATTTTCACATTGAAGATGCATACCGACTTGGACCACTGCAAAATCCCCACTCAGACAATTAATTTCATCATGATCATGATCAGGATCACGATCACCTCGTTCACTGTCTTCGAGTGATCTTCTGAAAGAATTTGTAAAAATAATACTTGTATCCCGAATCTCATCAAGTTCATTCTCGATATAAATTGATTGAAATTTTATTATTTAAGCCCATTTTGAGCAAATGGGCCGAAATGGCCCAAGAGCTGTCCATATCAAAACGGACGCTCTTTCTATTCACATTGTCCGCGTAGAGTTTCACCCAACTATAGTGTATGTCCCCACCCGAATAAAGGTTTATTCGATGAGCAAGAAGACAAAAATTCCAATTCTTCTATACAAGATGCAACTTAGATGAGATGATGGAAGAACTTTCCTCGAGAGTCGTGACGTTATTGGAGCTGAAGCCCGATTCTATGCCCCCATTTTAATCACTCTTAATATTTAGATTTAAACAGCATGAGCCATAGAAGAACACTCTATCTGGATATGAAGTCAAAGCTAATACTTTATTGTTGGGGTTGTCCTACATTGATTGTCAAAATGACTGATGATCAGTTTATAAGTGTGAAAAAAAATCTCATCTCTTGAACTAATTTTTAAAATTGAAAGGGGTCTAAGACCACCTAACATTGATATCAGAATCTATATTTACTAACAATATGCGAGAAAAACGTACTATCTAATGTGTACTGCATCTCTTATTTGTCTGGTCTGGCTGTAGGAGACGAGAAGTACGAAGATGTTGTTGCTGGTACGTTGCTGGATAGTAAGCTCCCTGCAACCAGATATATATAGAAACGCTTGGGCTGTTAGCCTGTTGGGCACACAAAGGCATCCAAGATATGAAATAAAATCTGTAATTACATAGCGGGCCAATAAATTGTACCCGTCAAGTTTCATTGGGCAAGGATAAATACACGATTCCCCACTGCTTGCATGATTCATATACATAGTACCTGTTACCACTTCTTCAGTCATTTTCCTATTTAGCCTATCTCTACATGGTGCAAGTCACACTATGCTCCAATTGAAATCTAATTTTAACCTCCCAAAAACAAAAACAAAACAAAACAAAACAAAAAAAAAGGTTATACCAAAATTCAATTATTTGAATGTAACCTCAGCCCCTGTCATTTTCCCCCAAGAGAAACTAGTTCCTCAGACACTTCCTGAACTAGCAGTTCAAAGATGGCCATCTCAATCTCCAGTGCTGTCTCTCCGACCTGCTCCCGATTTCCCTTCCAACCATCATGCCCTCTTCTGAGATCTTGCTCTACCATCATGTTAATAGTGTAGAATTCTACCTCTTTCCACGCTTCCAACCTCTTGCAAACCCTATTCACCACCTCTTCTTTATCACTGTCAAAGACATTCTGTTCTCTTCCCTCCTCGCCAATGAGATCTGAAACCAATCTCTTCATGTCCTGTGGGATTTTCAGTGAATTCTGGAAGCCTGATTTGCCAATGACTTTCATAACAAATGCCTCGGCATTCTTTTCTTGATCTGATATTTCTAGCACATATTCATTTTTATCCTCTTCCTCTAGGTCGTCTGCATTATGATCATCATCATCATCATCATCTTCTTCTTCTTCTTCTTCTTCTTCCAACATTCTTTTCTCAAGCTCAATTGGATCTAATCCTGCCAATTTCTCAAATCTTCGAAGCTTGTGCAATAACTTTTGCTTTGCTCCTGTAAATATCAAACAGGTTACAAAAGGAAACATAATGAACCACCAGTTTTATGATAGCACTGGGTCCATGATGAGTTTGGATGGGAAAAAAACTTTCTACTTCAAATGTAAGAGTTGATTTAGCAGTGTACCCTTCATCTTATCCAAACTACTATACTGTTTGCATAACAAGCTTATACTGCTATTCAAATATGTTTCACAAATTATCAATCAATTGATCCTAAAGACTAAGACCATAGATCACATGGCATAGATAGAGAAATCTCAGATTCCTTTTGGATATTCCTTTTATTTTTGTGCACTTAACCTGCAACACCTCACTTACCATGGCATTGATCTCATTAAAAATTGGTTTGACAGTAGTTTAAGCCACTGTTAAATGTTTGAACCATGAACAGAAAAAAACATATAGAAAAAAGAAGTATGCCATAGAATTCTAATGCATTTGGTTGACAGTTGCACAGTCCAATCCAATTCATAGAAGAGACTCCTACAATTGACACAGACCTGCTATCATCAAACGTGGGTCATATCACAACTTTGGCATGGTCGGTTTTTCTCGACAAAACTAGGTCACATTAACAAGACTCGTTGCCACATACTCAATGACCAAAACATAAGTGCATGTTCAACATACAATCTTTCCACGGATCCCACATAGATACCGTGGCTCATAATCAACACGATCATTCAACCATGACAGTAACATATTACTTACCGTAGTCTAGACAATAAAGTTGACATCAAAGCACAAGCAACTTGTACAATTCTAAGTTAGTTCATTGATAATGACCGCACAACCAACGAAGAATGATACAAAAAGCCAATAATTTATTACGCGTATAACTTGTTACATACTCTGTACAATGGCATAGCTGCTGCTGCTGCATTCATCATCAAAACTGTCGTCCCCGTTCTCGTCCACATCCTCCGCATCTTCATGTCCATCATCATCGTCCTCGAATGGAGGGTCCAATACAGATACAGGGCTGCACTGTTCCTTATCTTCCTCTTGTTCGAAATTTGAGCCGCAACTAGTATCTTTTTCCTGTTAGAATCCATAACAACCTTAATTAAACCACAAATACTTTCACGATTGAGCCACAACAATCAGTCGTCACTGATGAGTTTAGATTAGACCCGCGTCATACTTTAGCAGCTTTTTGACTTTGCCCTCGAGTTTTAGAAAATAAAACACAAAAACCATCTTCTAGTAAAAGGGGCGTCGGAGTTTATCAATCAGAACACCAAATACAAGTAGTATTTGTCCTCTTCCGGAAAATAATTATCGAAAAAGGGCCCTAAACAGATTGGCATGGGACGCAGGATTGGGCCTGGCGTAAATTAAATTGTATAGTCAATGTTACAAATTAACAATGGAGTCTCAAATCTGGCTCGGTGGTCGATCCAGAGAAATGAAGTAAGTAACGTCTTCGGTTAAAACCAAACTAAACTATCACAATTATATTTAAATTATAAAAACCCCTATCCCCCAAGTCCTCCTTTTTTTTTTTTCTTAATTTCTCTCTGTCTCTCTATCTTTGCACCGTATAGCCCGCTCGATCTTGCTATCTTTGCGCCGTCGCTGACTAGCCGTTCAGACTCGCCTCTGTCATGATCAATTGACCTATCATGAGGAACGTTCCGGCCAATTTCGAAGGACATGGACCAGGTTACCGACAATTCAGATATAGAGTCAGCTAGGTCGGTCCAACGTGCACAATATTTTTTTATGTGGTAAATTCAAATGCTTCCATTCCTTGAAAAAAGTCAGCACTAAAAGAAATTGAGTTGGTTTTATTTGGATAGTTATAATTAGTATAAGTCCAAATCCAAAAAAAAAAAAAATGGTAACAAACCTCAGTTTTGCGGTGAGTAGGGGACGCCGTCGGTGACGTGAACTCCGGCGTCCGGCGACCAGAAGACGGGCTCCTTTGAAGCACGAAACGGAAAGGACTTTCGCAAAAGCGATTTTCACAGCAATAGAAATCCGCATCTTCTCTCCGTCTGGATAACAATTCGAGTACTTCAGAGTCTACGGATTGGCTACTGCTAGAGAAATCCATATCCAGAGACCTGTCCTCATTGCTTTCGGACCAAAAAGCACTACTAGGCCTACTATTACAAGAACAAGAATGGTTTGTCTCACAAGCATTTATCTTAGACGCACTTTCGTCACCCTCGGCCACCATTTTTTTCTGCATTTTTTTCAGGCTTTCATTGCAAGTTCTTCTGCGCCCAACCGATGAATCCCACATCAGAATGTCCTTTACTGATACGTTAGCCTCATCGCCTTCGATCTCGCGCTTTCGGCTCCGATGGGTTAATCTCTTTAATATTGACCCAAACAAACCAAAGGCCGGATTTTTGTTTTGGATTTTGGGTTTTGAAGCTGATGATTGTTTCTGAATTCTGAGGGCAGCTTCAAGAAGAAGAGCCGCGGTTCTTGCAGGAATGTGAAGGAGAATGGCATTTGGGCTTCTGCAGGGGCTTTTTGCGGGAGATGAAAAATCGAACAGTGGGGATTTCCTGAGGTCCGGGGAGTCGTGGAAGGACAAAAAGCAAACGTTTTTGCGAAAGGTTCCTGGAAAGCTTGGGGTTTCGGAGATGGGTTTCCGTTTCTTGACTTGTAACTGGGTCTTGGGTGAGGGCCTTTTGAGCTGGCAGCGTCTGTCGGTAATGTAGTTCTTGAGAAGGAATGGTTCTTGGTCTTCTTTCAGTAGCTCGTGTAAGTGCTTTTGAGCCATCATTCAGATTTCAGAGTCTCTAACAGCACTGGTTTTTCCAAAATGAGAAACTATATTATAAAGCTGATCGCAGGAGAGAGCTTCAAACTTTCAGGTGGGTATATATGAATTTCGGCACCGTGGAAGATAGAAGAGGCTTCAATTGAGGTGGAAGTTCCGAAGGGAAGGGCGAAGGTGGACTTGGGCACAAATATACTGCAGAGAGAGAGAGAGAGAGAGAGAGAGAGTTTGTGGGGAAAGAACGAGGAGACTTCCTGATTCAAATCTGAGAGGAATATAATATCGAGGTTAACGTTGATAAACAAATTATTATTGTTAAATTTGTCAGCAAATGGTAAGTGAGTTTAATAGTATAGTATAGGAGTGAGTGATGATAACTTGATCGGAGAGTAGTTTTTGCACAGAACGAGGTGGAGTACATCAACTGCATCAACTGCATCATAGATGTCCCCATGTATATTGTACGATAGATATTATCATAGATGTCCCACTGTTTGTTTTATTTATATTTAGGAAAATGATAAAATAATTATTCATTTACAATTTCTTTATGACCTTTCAAACAAATAATATTTTTTTAAATATTTATTTTAATTTTGATTTTGATTTGATGTGTTTGAAATTTAAAAAATATTATTTTATTAATAAATTGTAAATGAATTGTAAATAAATTATAAGGATATTTATTGAAATCTAGGTATTACTGTTCTGATTAAGGTGTTATTACTGCGATACAGAGCAGAGTCAGTGTCTGACTGACTCGCAAGGTGCCTGGCTGCAGGCTGCACCAAATAGCTCACTTCTTTACCGAGATCTTGACGCCACGTCAAGTATCTTTTTTTTCTTTTCTTTTTTTTTTTTCTTTTCGTTTTGGTAAGTAACCTTCTTGACGCCAAATCCAAATCATGGTTTTCTATTTTTCCAAGTTTTTTAATTGGATTGCAACAGTTGAGTTCTCAGCAGATCACTCACGTAAATAGGAAAAAGTAGCAAGGTTATGTGAAGTTAAAACCAATACTTCGGTGGAGAATATGGCCAACCCGAAGGGTAACAATATTGATGTTGATTGCAAGGATTACATCTAATTATTGGATACGACTTTCTTTTCTTTTTTTGTTTCTTTGTTTAGGTCAATCGATAGCCTTTACAGTGGAAGTACGCAGAGCAAGACTTGCACTAAAAATCCCTTCTTCATTTTTTTTAAAAACTCATAAGCATAATTCTGAATAACAATGAACCCGTAGAGACAACTGAGGGGCCAATAATTATAACATAAAACATAAGAGAAAAGCACCTAAGCATGATGTTGTCTTTATATAAATGGATTGAACACCAGGCATCTTAGGCACAACTCTCTGGTGATTCTGAAAGAGTTTAATTTTCTCACTTTTGACGTCTGAATGTCTTTATTCAGGTGCTTGCAAAATAATCATGGGGAAAGAGGAAAAAGCAAGTAGCTTAATTACTTTGTAAATAGTAAATGCCTAGTACCACCACTTGGTCACAGTTTGTGTTCTGGACAAGCAGTTTCACGGCCATTGAAGTGGGGGAGTGTGCTATTAACTATACTATTTCATCGGAGGCAAAATTGCCCATTTTTCCATTGCTGAGCTGAACACTTTATCCTTACCCCATAAAAAAGAGAAGACACTTTACAGCTGTGACACTTTTTAAGTTCACAAGGAAAAGTAGCATAAAAATTGCTCTGTGACAATGGTTCTTTACTCTTCTTTCCTAACCTAGTCGCCCTAAAAGCTAAACGACCTCTAATAAAATACACATAAATCAGTCTTCCTCATGAGTTGAATTTAAGTTTTTAACCAAGTTATTCAACTCACATGAATAAAACTCCGAGGCGTTTAGCCTTGCTTCTTTCGAGAGCATACAAAAACGAGTGCCAATCGTTGACGGATAAGAATCACAAGCCACCATCTTTACCTAAAATTATAGTTCTCTATGTATTTTGATCTAATTACCAATTTAATTCTTTGGGTTGGGATAATCCTTGACTTAATGTAGTGATCGAAACGACAAATTATTATAATTTCACTTAAAAAAGCTTTGAGCTTTTCCTAGCTAGTTACTGCACAGGAAAGCTTAACCAGAGTGTCGAGAGAGTCATTAACCATTTTTGGGAGAGAAGATGGAAGGCATTGGAAGACGTGGGCAGTCTGGAATGGGAGTGCAGTGGTAGAGCCAAAAACTGAGGAAAGGAAAGGACAAACACAAGAGTTCCCACGCCTGCAACCCGTCTGACTACTTACCCACACACCTCTGCACTCCGACGAACCGCATCTTCACTCTATCTTCTACATTTCTCACCATTTTTAATTTCTCTCGCTCTAAGAATCCACTCTTTTTTTATTTTTAAAAACATTGTTTTTTAGTCCTACATCTCATTTCATAGGTCTTTACCTGTTTCATTTAAAAATTTTATTCTATTCTCTTTATTTCTTGACCAAAACTAAATAGTGAATATAATCTATCTTAATATTGAAAAGAATCCAAGTTGGCTTAAATGAAACTTCAAAAATATTAAGAAATAGATCAAAACTCACATTTTTTTGAAATTTTGTATTTTTCCTATTTGTAGTGTACACAGGCCATTTCGAAAAGAGGTAAGCGTGACCCACTTGACTTAACAGTTTGATGGCTACTTTTTGTGAGCTCAGATCGCGTGAGATCGATGTTACTTTCGAGAATTAAATGTTTGGAGTTTGATAACAACAACCCAAGCCATGCTTTTCTATGTTTCGGCTTTATATATATCAATCAAAAATTGAAATAGAAGACACACTTTGAATATGTTCAAAAGCAAAAGCACTAACTCTTAACATAAATCCAAACAGAAAAATCTATATATTGCCAGTTCTCTCTTTTTGTTCTTTGCTATCGGTGCATGGTACATGATGATTAATGTAATTAGCTCCATTTAAAAGAACGCACTTGAACTTATAAGACATTATATCAATAACAATTTGGGAGTATGTCAAGTACGTGTTGGCCAAAGTTGAATATTAATGCACGCATGCTGCATAATTACAACAATTAATTATAACTTGGTACAATCTCCATAATATTTGGTTAATTAGCGTTTGCGTGTTCTTTGTGTTACCTTTTTTTTGTCGTTTTTTATGTTTTTTTTTTTTTAATTTTGTTATTTATTAAAAGTTATATGCTCGATCGAGAATCATCGGCCAGGTGAACTTCTTTTGTTGTCATAATATTATTTGATCATCGAAATGAATCAATCCTTTCCAGCACGCCTAAGTGCATATATGGAGTAGTACTTTTACTTACTATATTATGCCAATCATCATTCATAAAAAGAAAAAGTCACCCAAACTAGAACGCTGGAAAGTTGGGGAATAATTAAAGGCCAACAAAATTTTTTATGTTAAGAGCCAAATTCCTGTGCCGAAAGCTCTAACCACAGACAGTACGTACTATACTTTAATTAAGCTATCTTTTCCCATTCACTGCTTTGCTTTACTTTAGAGTTAATCCTTATCCAATTCCTAAAGTTAATTAGTGGGATTAAGCTGTATTAACATATATATATTTAGTGCCACTAATGATTCCCATCGTCCTCCCTCGTCATCTTATTGCTCACGAAAGAATCATTTTATTTTACTTCATTAATATTATATAATAATTAATTTAAGTCGTTTTGAGTTTTTTAATAACTCAAATTGTATACATATATTATAACGTGAGTTCTCTTTCGTCATATGGCATGTTTTGATATTATAAAAAAATCTATATACCTAACTCATTCTATAAAATCAGTTCAACAAAAAAAATTTGAGTTGCCGATTATTGATAGCGGTTGCTGGCATTACTTAATCAATATGATATATTTATATACTTCTTACTTCTCAAGTAGTTTCAAGTTATGCTGCATGACGATTCAAAAAAAGTTATGCTGCATGAGTAAATATTGGGGACCAATTCATAAAAAATGCCAAAAAAAAAGATTGTTCTTGTACCACGTACCATGTGCAACAAAGCACGCCTATGTAACCAACCGACACTTACTATTAATTACTAATTTGATGATCATCATCATGGACAAGGCTTTATACAATAAAAAAAAAAAAAAAAGACTTTAAAAAATTAGAAACAAAATTAGAGGATAACATTTTGCAAATCCACATGAAGTACTACATGAACTGGACCGCCTTGCAAGAGTGCCAAACTTTTCTCAAACGTACGACAAAAAGAGAGGAGACAAACAATTTCCTATAATTGCACAGATTAAAATACACCCAATCTATGGTGGTTTTAATTTCCTCACGTGTCTTCGTGAATGAACCGCATCCATCCACGTGTCATATTCTGTCTCATATTTGTCCCCACACTGTTGTAACTTGTGGGCCTTTTTTAAATACAAACACAAGAAAAAAAAAAATCAATATAAACATGTTTTAGCTCTATCTATCAAAATTTTATTTCTAATTATCATCAGTAAAAAAAATCCATTACGTAAAAATAAAAATAAATTTCACTAGGGACAAAAAAGAGCAAAATTGACTTGCATCTACTCTTTGTTCACCAATAGAAATATTTTAATTATAAATAAAATAATTTTATAAATTGATATAATTTAATGTAATATGTTAAATTATAACGTCATTTTTAATATAAAATAGATCTAACAAATTACATAAATTATGTTAGTTTATATATTTACTTTTAGATAATTTATGTATATGTAGCAGTTATCATTTACTAATAATAACTATTTTTAGTTGTAAAGTCCAAATTAAATAACTATTTAGATAAGAATAATGTTACATACAGTTATAAAATGTGTAAATACTGCACAATCACTTTGAAAAAGAATAGAGTCAACGATTAAAAAGTTAATTTTTTTTATTTGGGTCCTGTATTAATTTATTTTTTTTTAAAAGACTGTGTAGTATTTACACAATCACAACAATAAATATCATTTCTCTTTAAACAATTATATATAAAATAAAATAGTATTTTCACTGGACAAGGAGAGATCATGATGAAAACAATATCAAATACCATCCCTTTCAGCGGAGAATTTTGTTCCTTTTTTACCAGCAGATAAACCTTTTTTTAATTTATTGATGTCAAAGCAGGTGGAAGTGTGAAAGGAAAGCCCACCTCAATTTCTCCACAATGAATTAAAAAGAGAGGTTTTGTTGTTTGTTTCCGCATTTCACAGTACTCTTCTCAACGTGCAGTCTCCTCTATTGTACTAATTAGATGCCCACAAAAGTACAAAAGTCTCCAAGTGGCACTCTTATTTTTCTATTCAGATGAATCACTCTAACAGGAGACATGCAAATCCTCCTCGGTAGCTAGGAAAAACAACACCACTCTTTCTCTCTCTCGGAGTATTCACTTCATCTGGTCAAGATCGAGAGGTACTGCTTCAGAAGAATGGACAATGTTAAAAATATAATATAAATGAATTAAGGCTAAGATACAGAAATGGATGCATAGATTTTGGTTGGAACATAAATAGAAGAACATTATCATACATATTCCAGATGTTTTTTGTCCAGATACTTTTGATTTACTATATATTCCAGTTATGGGGACATAAATGAGCCTTGTCGCTTCATATATATTTGAAGAGATCAAGTCCGGAATGTTCCTCCATACTGCATAAAACGACGATACAAGATGAACAGTACTGAACGTACAGTTATCAGCAAGCACACCGTCGATCAGCACCTTCCCGACAAAAACAAAACAATTTGTTTTAGCTTCTTATCCAACATGCATGCATTGTGTTTTAGACAAAAACATGATATTTAAATTAATGAGTTCTCTACTATTATATATAATTATATTCATCATTTTTATTTTTTTTTACAGGACATATCGAGGAGGCTTCATACAAATCGTTAATATAAAGACTATACTTAGAACTAGACAAAAAGCAATAATTGATCGGCCTACCTCTCTCTGTCCAAAGCTGTTTCAACGGGCCTGAAATATTTATACAGTGTGGAGTACTGCAGACGTAAATGCCGATGAGAAATTTTGCAAAGCATGGTTTTTAGGCCTTAAGAACGGTGACGTCTATGGGAAACTGCATAATGAGACAGATATGAAGAACCACCAAAGTAGGAGAAAAGAAAGAGCGAGAAAATTTTCTTTTTTTCTTAAAAAAGAAAATCCCAGACCTCAAACGTAAAAAAGGGGGAAAATAAAGAGAAAATAATATTATTAAATATGTCCTGTCGTGATATAAACTTATTCCTCGTAGAATTAAATCATCATAATTCAAAGCAGGCCATCGCCAACAATATATACAAAAAAATTTAAAGCAGGGCCTTTGAGCTTATAGATCTCACAATTATTCACTAATCCCTCCGTTTCTAGAGCCCAGACAAGTTGGGCCCATGAAAGGCTTTGAAAGCGCTTCATCAACAACTAGACAATGGTGGGCTCAACTCAATTTGAAACTGGAAAATTGAAATTTGTAGTTTTTGCTCTCTCTCTCTCTCTCTCTCTCTCTCTCTCTCTCTCTCTCTCTCTCTCTCTCTCTCTCTCTCTCTCTCTCTATATAAAAAAGAGAGCTTGTTTGGTACGAAAGCATGTATATTGGAGTAGTTATTTGAACAAAGGAGCTGATCTGATCGGATTGAGACTTTGTCAAACTTACAGATTTTATGGACCAGAATGTTTTAAAAAGTAACATAAAAATGGAACTGGAAATGGTACAATAACTGTGAGATGAGGTACAATTCTGACATTGATGGATATCACAGCTTGGGGAAGTTACATCATAACCATCTCGTGTTTTGACCGTTTTCCATTTTAACATATGATTTCTCAACATCTTGACATTAAAGGTAGACAATTTTAAAGGTAGACATTAATTTGTCCCAATATATATGATAGTACCTCCACTGAAATTAAATTTTAGGATCAAGGGAACCAATTCTTTGTTGATCGGTTGTTGTTCGGGGAGTGGTCCATGCAGTATGGTATTATCATCTGCATTTTAAGTGCAGAAAATACTGGAATATATATATGCTCTTATATGGAAAAGTGACGAGCTTAAGATCTTTTAAGAAAAAGGATAATCTTTAGGCATTTGGCTGGGGATTAGTCAGAATTTTGTTCTTGAACACCTAGTGCCAATAAAAAAAAAAAGGATAATCTGGTTACGATGATTAGAAAGTCTGCATAAAACAGTGTCATTTGTGAATTGTGATGGATCATGCAAAAATGGCTTGGTGTGATGGATCATTGCTGATAATAACAATTATACAACGGTCCGGGTTGTGCTTCACACTGCCGCACGTATACACATTTGATTTGGAGTTTCAGTGGGAGAATTAGCGGCATCATTAGTGCAGGAATTTTGGCTCTCTCTCATCCTTATCTAACAGTCAACCATGCTTTTTCCTAATATAGACAGGACTGAAGAGAAGAAGAATGCTTTTCAATAAGCTGGTTGTTGTAGTGGTTAAGACAGTTGGCCAGGCTATCCGGTGGATAGAAAGCAACAACACCCCAGATCTATACCTGGGTGATGACTGTGAGTTTGATAAATAAGCGTGCACCCATTATTTTAGAGGGAGAATATCTTCACATTTATTTGTTCTTTTTTAAAAAAGAAATGATATTTATAATCGTGATTATGCAAACGTCGCGCAATCTCTTTGAAAAAAAGTAAATTAATACAGGACCCACATGAAAAAAAAAATTAACTTTTTAATTTTGAACCCCACTATTTTTCAAAGCGATTATACGACATTTGCACACTTCACGATTATATGTAACATTACTCTTTTAAAAAAATCACATTATATCTTAAAAGACTAGACGAACTTGCTTGGGTTCCAAAGCCGGCCTTACTCAACAAAGCACCCAAAAAGATGAATTGGCAGTTTGAGAGAGTGATCGAAGTGCAGTGCAACTCTACTAGTAATTTATTGGCTTCATCATGGTTGCATGTTCATGGGCCCATTGTAAAACGTGGCGAAGTTTAGGTTTGTCTTAAACAAATTTCAAAAAAAAAAAAATCAAAATTTCAAATTAATAAATGATTTCACTTATGACAACTTTCGTCTATTTTAGGGGACCCAGCTTTCATCACCCCCACAACCCATCTATTTGGGAGGGAAGAAATACAAATCTTCAACAGGGGGTAACCAAGCCCAATTGAAGATGACGATGCTAATTATCCATTCAATTGCTATGCTGAACGTGATTGAGTCGCTCCGCTTTTTATGTGTCTTGCAATCACTTGTTAAATGTCTCCAGTGAATCTATTTCCCTTGAGTACTGACCATTCAGATTCAAGAGTAAGGGAGCTCCCCGTCTTTCAATCCCAATCGCATTACGATTCGAAACGAGAAATTATAGCCTATATCACTCAGTAGATCCTACCAACCACGAATCATGATGATTTGTAGTTACCAAGTTGAGTCCTCTCATTTGTTGATAGCCTCAACCGTCACTGCTAGCTGCTCACATTAACACAACTTCTCTAGTAATGGGGAGTATCCAACACGACACGAGTCACTGAAAAACATGAAACCTCCATTACTTTTCTAACGTTGAAGAATCCAAACTATTCTAAAAATAAAGTGAGAGCCTCGATATGTACCCTTATTGAGAGTGCCTTGGAAGTAAGCTCGGAGAGAAAATGAATGTCATATACTCATGAGATTGCTCTACTTTACCGTAGATATTATATTGGTGACTCTGAGCTCTTACTTAAGACTCTTCATGGGAAATACTTCTTTATCAACATTAACATCTACACTTTTTGAAGCACTGCCTTATAAATTCCAACTAGTTTACAAACTAATAAATTTTGTGGCGCTTTAGAAGCCATTCCTGGGGGAGGTTGCAACAAATCAAATTAAAGTGGACGTCAATAGGGAACAACAGAGTTGAACATAAAGAAAAATGAGAAGAAAATGCTAGATCCAAATACATTTATACAAAGCTGTTGGTAGGGCATTTCCCTTAAAAAGGTGTTTGTGGGGTATTTCCCATCTAAAATCAGCCAAGTGTTTTAAGAGATGCTAATGAAACAAACAGACACCATAGAATACACCAAACCGAAAACACCCACTTGTAAATATGAAAACTGGACTTAAATACATCACACAAACCTACACAAACCTAATCAGTTAACTGTAATGAATCAATGTTCTTGCTCAGCTCCTCCAGCTTCTTCATCCTCAGCTTCTCACTTTCACTCACCAGCTGCTCAAATTAACAATCATTGCCAAAATGGTAAGTTTGTTAGGCGGCAGAACGAAGTAACATAATGACCCATATGCTGTCATTTTAAGTACGAAATCTTTCAAACATAAAAACAAAAGTCATTTTAACTAGAAAGTTATTTTACTGACCTCCATTAACCTGGTTATGAGTTGTACTTTTTCCCTGTTCTTTTCATTGTAAGCCTCAAGAGCATCTTTGTATTCTTTCTCCTGTACCAAATGACAAACCCAAATTGAAAATTCAGAGACTCTGATTCGACTTGACATGCCAATCAAGTAAGGAGTTTGTGCTGCTATATACTATGACTAGTGAAACTTAATAGCGATCAAATTTGGTGTATTCAGTGAAGTCTTACCTTCTTCTGGCAAGAATGCCCTAATGGCTTTAGTTCTTTGTTCACTGCATCAATCTTCTTACGGACTGATGAAACTTCTTTCCTCGTTGGATCGCCTAGCGCTTCAAGCTCCTGGTAATTCCATAAATTTTATTTATCATCAGGGGAAAAAGAAAGAAAGAAAGTCCTACATTTTTCACAACAATAATTGTACACGGCCGACTTCAATATCCAATGTATACCACTTAAAGTCTATCTAGTATATATCAATACCGAGGTCAATATCACCACAAACAACCTACAAATGGTGCTGAATATTAGGCTTTTGGCTGGCTTAAATGATTCGAATGGCCAACTTCAAATTACATTCAGTGAGGCATTTTGAACTATCAAGTTACTGAGGAAAAAATGTTTAATGTATATTGCTTTGCCTTGAAAAGGTTGACGAAAAACGCAGCTTTCTAATGTTTTTTGGTCACTTACGAAAATTCCCTGCTGCAAGATGAATCTTTTATGAATTTTGTTCCAGAACCTTACTTTTGGTTACCGTTTGAGCCTAAGTAAGTCTTTCTTTCATGTAAAGTTTCATGGAAATCAATATCAAGAAAATAAAATTCCTTGGTAGAATCTAAATTTTCTAGAAAAATAAATTCACATCTGAATTTAGCAGGGAAGATATAAGCGAAAAAAGTGCTTCGAATTTCTCAAAAATTAATAGAATAATTACAAAGAGGGGTGAATTTCCCGGTAGTCGTTAAAATTCACATAAGCGTTTCATTAAGATCATAAATCTAGGCAACTTCGAGACCCTTGATCCTCTTATTTCAACAAAGCGGGAAAAATCTTAGCTTTTTTTTTTAATTTTTTCATGGCCATGTGATATTGTATCAGACATGTAATTATCTGACATACCTCACGAATCGTGGCCAAACGCTTGGTTTCTTCTTCAACTCGGCCCAAATGCGCTTGAACCTTCTCTCTGACCTCCATCTTCTTCTTCTCAATCTCTTCCTCCTTGGCCCGGAACGCAGAGAGAGCCGATCTTGACATCTCCTCGTCTTCTCTGGAGAAGTTGCTGCTGAAACTCATGCTTCCTGGGTTGTGCAGCACTAACTGTTGCGAGTGTTGAGGATGCTCGTCTGTCTGCATGGTCACCCAGCTGCACAGAAACCCTTCTTCTTCTTCCTTGAATCCCCCTCTTTATTATCTTTCTTTCGTTCTTTCTTTGCTTTTCTTTTTCTCTCTCTCTCTTGCCTTTGCCTTTGCCTTTGAATGACGGGGTTCTCTGTTGCTAAGTACTTAATATAAACAAGTCCGGCCTTGAAAAAACAAAAGGAATTGATAAATGAGTTTCCAGGTAGCTTTTCTTTATGACTTATTTATGAGCCGAAAACAATAAAAGAGAAAATATATTAAACGAAAGGACAAATTAATATCTTTGGATTGAAGTTTTCAAGTCTTGAAAAAATAGTCCTCGGTTTATAAAATGTTATGGTTACAAATTGGTCCTCCCATCTTTAAATATTGCACAAAATATGTTGATGTGGCAAAATGTGTAAGGATGGATTCAAAAATTAAAAATATAAAGGTAATTAAAAGTTTTTAAAAATTGAAAAATAGTATGTACATCAAAATAAAATAACCAAAAATAAATGAAATAAAAGAAGAACAAAATACTAGCACAAAAAATTTAACTAAAAGAAAAAGCTTCCAAATAAATACCAAAAATATATTAAAGTTTTTGCATATTCATAAGTAGATTTGCATACACCAAGGGCTTGTTTGGAAAAAAAAAAAAATTATATCATCTCATCATATCTTATTCTCAAATATAATTCAAATATAAATATTTTCAAACTAATAATTATAACTTGTTCTAATTAATCATTACAATTTTTTCAAACTTTCAAATAAAAAATAAAATAAATAATTCAACTTTTTCTAATTCCAAAATAAAAATAAATTTTTAAAAATATTTTAATTTTATAATATTTTTTATTTAACTTTTTATCTCTTTTTTCTAAAATCTAAAAAATATTCAACTCAAAGTTTAAACTATCTCATTATTATTTATAAATTATCTTACTACTATTCATAAAATTTTTATCTCATTTCACTTTCCAAGCGTATCCTAAAATTTTGTATAAGCTTTAAAATATGTTAGCTCACTTATATGATGCCCCTCTCGAATAAGTTAGAGTGGTTTATGAATAGTATTGAGATAATTTTAAATGATCTAAATTCATACGCAATTAGTAATATTTTATAAATTTTATTAAAATATATTTAGATATATAAAATACTTGAGATATATGTCAAGAAGCTGATAAAATAATAAGTAACATTAATAATTAATTTTAGATTAGTTGAAATGAGTTTGATACATAATTATGCCCTTAAGCTGTATCAAAATCGCTTTAGGATGGAGTGTCGGGGATGTCCATTTATCGAACCAGACAAGAGTGCCTTGGTTTAGAGAGACGATAATACCCCTGAGGAGAGAAGTCCTCCATTCGATAGCTGGAGTGGAAGGGAATTCCCATGCCTTCTCGCTTTTATATTTTTATTTTTGTCTTTTTATATTTTATTGTTTCTATAATCAGTTTTAAAATTTGTTAGGTTTTTATTATTGTTGGTTATTTAATTTTATTTCTTTATTTTTAATTTTATTTTAGAGTTTTGATTTATTTTGTTACTTGATTTTGTTAATTTTTTACTTTTACTATATTATTATTTTAAATTTTTTAACGTGTCCATTGTTGCATGACCTCTTAACATTTTTATTAAGCATGATTTAATTAAATAAAGATTTTATAAAAATAAATTCACAAATTAACGTAATTTAATTTAATATATTAAATTGTAAAATTGTTTTCATTGTAGAAAAATACTTTAATCACAAAAGTATTATATAAAAGTAAACTCACAAATTAATATGATTTAATATTATACGTTAGATTATAAATTTATTTTTATTATAACGTATATTTAATAAATTTCATAAAATCACATCTATTTATATATTTATTTGATATCTGTAGCAGTTCTTTTTATTATAAAAAAAATTTAACGTATAATATAAAACTTATATTTTATAAATTTTTTTTTATATAATTTTTTTTATGACTGTTACAATTTTCTTCTGTTAAAGACTACTTCAAGATAATGCTTAATATTTTTTAAGAAAATATTTTACAAATTTAAAGGTATTTTTTAAGAATGCTTAAACTTAAAGATCAATTATTAAATTTGTATTTAAAAAAAAATTAAGGAAGTTAAAAATTCAGTTTTCCAACGGCTTTTAAAACGGATGGAATATGAATGCCCACTTTTTTGGTTATAAACAGCTGTCTCCGCAATTCTATATAAACCCCACTTGATGAACAGCTTTTAACAATAATTTCAAAATGAAAAAGTCAATTATGCATTGGGATGGAATATGAACATCCACTTTAATAGAAAATACTAAAGCAATTTTCTCTCTTTAATTTACTTTATTAATTTTCCTCTAGTTTACCAAATTGCAGATATATATCGGACCTGACTTTGACGAGGTTGTTTCTAATTTTCCTTAAAAGTTGTTGGTGCACGCAACTTCAAGCAACCCTTGATAGGTAACCCACCCACTGGGTGACTGACACACGGCACACGCACAGCCACACTCATGAATGCTTTTGGAATTGCTTGGGTCTCATTTTGGGCATCTAGGCTTTTTACCGACATTTTTTTCAGTGTTCAAGTAATAATTTTTTAACCATATTGTAAACTTTTTTAAATATTTAAAAATATATGAAAAAAAGGGTATTTAATCTTATCAAAACCCAACCTCGTGCTACAAACATTCTCAGTGAGTATAGGACGACTTTAAATGTTTATATATAAGAATGATTTGTATAAAATTTAAATAAATAAATTTGTTTATAAAAAAAGAAGAAGATATTTTTACGTTTAAAAAAACATAAAAAGATTAACTTTTTTTTACAAGGCATCTGAGTGAGTTGGTCTATTTTGTTGGTATTTTAACGCTGATCACATACTTATACCTGCAAGTAGCCAGCGAGTTCAGTTCTTTTGCCAGCAGCTTTGTCATTCCTGTCATAATTTCTACTGCATTTCCAGTCCTGCCATGTCAGTTTGGTTTGCCAATACTTGTTTGTCGATTATGGAAACCGACATTAATACTATGTTTCTATACAACATGAATCTTACCCTTTCATATATATAGTAAGATTTTATGTCTCCAATCAATCATATTTGTTGACATATATAATTTTTTAAATGAGTTTTTTTTTTTTTAATTATAACAGTAATTAAAATAATAGTGACTTAAAAAAATGTAGCGACTTAATTTGAGGTGAGGAATTAAATGGAAAAATATACGGGGGATCGATCTCTATAAGGGAGGAAGACGAAGGCTGAAAGTTTTGTGAAGGAGCTGCATGCCATCCAGCCTGGATCCGAGGTGCCGGCCTAAATTTTAATCATTATAATAAAGTCTTCCTCAAACGACGTCGTCAAACTTGACAGCATTGGATGTCTCCCACGTACGGTTGGCTAAATTTTAATCATTATAATAAAGTCTTCCTCAAACGACGTCGTCAAACTTGACAGCATTGGATGTCTCCCACGTACGGTTGGCTAAATTTTAATCATTATAATAAAGTCTTCCTCAAACGACGTCGTCAAACTTGACAGCATTGGATGTCTCCCACGTACGGTTGGGTATTTAATGCACTGCATAACATGATAACTCAAATAACAGCTTTTGGCCACACTGAAATATTGGATTGATGAGATTTCAACGTTCTATAATTGATTGTCGTGGCCGGTGATCAATTTAGAATAGTTCTAACAAAAATAAATAAATTTTAGAGTTAAAAGATCAGTTTAGAATGACACGTCGAAATACTATTCTAGTAATGTTTGGTGCGAAATGGTCACCTACGCCGGCAGCTTGCACAATAAGAATAATAAAAGAAAGAAATTAGCCGCAAAAGCCAAATGGCAAAGTAGGAATTAAGAGGCATGCAGTACTAGTACTTGATGCGGCAGCCCAAGCTACAAGCTTTCCTTTCCGGTCTTTGGGAGGGCCTTCGATCGGTGCAAGAATCTCGACCTTTATTATCCCCACACCCAACTCTTTTTTTCACTATAATCTCTAGCTAGCATAAAATTCCTAGCTACTAGGTCAAAAGAGAAAGAAAGTAATTAAACCAGGAAATTCAATGGTCACGATCTGATCAGCCAGATCATCATCTAATCAAATAATAATGGCCGGCCCTAGGAATCTTCCTCGGCGTGCTATAGTGGTATTCGTACGTGTTATGGTAATGATAAATTTATCAGCAAAGACAAAACTGTTGGCTAATGCCATCATAAGCATTGGATTAGGAGGCAGGCAATCAGGCATGCATGCTTCATGCTTGTGCTCTCGAATTAATGACCTGTCAAGTCAGACCCACGTCATGGTTTCAAAACTCTGCATACCGGGGGGTGGAATGTACATTTTGGTCTTGCATGCAAAACCCGGCCTACAACATCACTGTCAGCTTCTAGCTTCGACTCATAAATTCATAATTTTTGTTTGGTGGCAGTTATGTTTTGGCCAACTGTATTATCTTTCGGATTCTGATCTGCCTTGTGACTCGGATGCTTGCATGGTTCCATTTAGATAAAAACAAAAATATTCTATACTTATCCAGTTTATATACAAAAAAAATCCCCCTTGTCCAAATTGTCCAATTGTAAGTAGTCATGCAATTATAGAGACAGTGGCAGTTGGTTATTTCTTTCTGTCTATAAAGGTGAAATGATTTGATAAATATCTACCATTTTAGATGATATTATAAATTTTTTAAAGATTTATATTGACTGAAACTTTAACGAGATTGATCGATTTTAAAATTGACTTACCATTCAGTTAATGAGCAGTTATAAACTCTTTATTTAGTAGTATTTCATTAAATTTTATTCATTCTAATATTTTGTTAATAGACAATGAAAAAGATCCTACTTAGATGCTTTGTAATATTCTTTTTTTAATATATGTATGCTTGCTTAGAAGAAGGAAAAAAGAAAAAAAAAAAAAAAAAAAAAAAAAAAAAAAAAACAGTGGCACGGCTCATGCGTATATACGTGCATCACCCGTCACTCTCTCCTTATTGTCCTGACCATCATGTTTTGGTAGATGAAATTACAGCATCTTTATTGATTATTCAGAGGAAATAATAAAGCACAGAAAAAAAGGATCTTTAAAGATTGTAGGGTGTCTTAAAATGATCAGAATTATAGTCTAGATGAATGGTATGTCTTCGTTCTGATCCGATTGTCGTAATCATATATCACTAGTGTTTTCTACCTTGGCATAACTAAGTAATGCATCATGACATGCATGCAGATCAGTTGGTGGGTTCTCTATGATCAACGTGGGGCTACAAACTATCATTCACCCTGAAATTTCTACCCGGCATTCTCTAATTTTTTCTGCAAAAGGATTTGTTTTTCGTCTCTTTTTTTTCCAAAACATACATACACATGACTACTTTTTTTTTTTTTTTACCTAATCACATGAGTACTTAATAGGTTGTATCATGATCATTTCGAACGTATTGGGCCTTTTATAAGGATTCAGAATGAATCCATTAATCGTAACATGCAGGATCGTGTCCAATGGCTAACTTCCATTACTTGATCCAGTACTGTTCGATCGTGTAACTGCTGCAGAATCGCTTGATCTGCATTTGATCGATTGTATTATTATTGCCAAGTACTACTCCATTACATGAAAACTTCAATAAAAAGATGATCACAAAGTACTAGTGCAGCTTCAATCCTAATTAGCAGTACTTAATTGTGCCAAAGTTATCGTTTCTAGCGTCTCCCCAGAATGTGATATCATCAAAGCCGGCCTGCAGGGTAGCCTGCAACTCTAGCCTTTGTTACTCGAATTTGTTGTTGTTATTGTTTTCTTCATTAATTTTTTCTTTTTCTTTTGGTTTGGTTTTTCTCTCTAATTAAGCTGTCAATTTATACGTTGCATTTATTGGAATTGGGAAGAATTAGCCCAGCGCCTATTTTTTGGAGCTTGTCAATTTTCCGAAAACATCGATCACAGCTATTTTGATTGTAACGTCCAGCTAACTGAATCTTAAGTTGTATGGATAATGATTAGCAGCAAGACGATGGGAGTGGTTTAGATAAGGAGCAATAATTTTTGGGGTCAAGATGGGTCCGGTTTCAGTGCATGCAAGCTTGTAACAAAATTAAGAGCAGAGATGGAAATTATTGGGCCAATGTGTTTCAAAGCTCGAAACTTACCAGTCAGAAAGCGGGCCTGTAAAGTGTCCAAATGGTCTGTACCAAATGTACCCAATAGGTAATTTTGGTCGTGTGACAATGTGATGAGATTGGTTCCTTCACAGGTCATCCGATCTGTATTTTGCGAACTTATTATGACACTTGGTTTCAAAACGAGCAGCAATGAAGGTTGGAAAGTACATGGTAGCAAGATGCTTGCTAGATATATGAATAAGTATTATGTACACGAGTGAGAGTGATTATGAGACCAAATGCAATAAGAAAGTATTCACAAATAATATAGACCAACACATCTAAAAATTAAGTCTCGTGCAAGCCCCCTTTTTATTATTCACAAGTAATCAAGCCTAGCTATTTGATATGATATGCGACTCCATTAATCTCATCATTGTTGTCGAACCTAACATGGCCCATATATATCTTGCTTGTGTTTTTCTTGTCGTGTTAATTATATATTAATTAGGCCAGATTAAAATTATCAACTATTCTTTGATATAAATGTTCTTTAGAATTTGAATATACATAGGCATTCGAATCATATTTCGTTAAATGTTGTTCGTGAATAATATGGATCTTGCATTATCAAGCCGGAGGGATTAATATTTTGTGATATATCTTAACTGATGGAGGAGTCAATATTAGTCTAGCCTGAGCTAAGGCCTAAGGCTCATCTTTCTTAAAGGATAATTGTTTAAAAGAGTTGTGAATTGTGAATAGACTCTAGCCATCCTGTTTATTACTATAGATAGACTCTTGCGTTGTGGATATAGATAAAATGGTGACTAGATAATTTCGTGATGGATTAATAGTAATCATTCAATATTCTCTACACTTATAGATACAACATGTAACCCTCTAATAATCTAGTTGAGTATTCTTAAATTAATATCCCTCATTAGTTGTTGACTTAAACATCCAAAGTGTCTCAGGTATACAGTGCTATTGATATACTAATTGCAGGTGATAGATCACAGCTGGTAATGAAACACATCCTTTATAACTAGTGTAGCAGATAATTCCTTGGCACGTCGTCCTCATGATACTACAGCCAAGCCATATATATATATATATGTGTGTGTGTGTGTATCTATATATATTAATCACTACAAAAAAAACGGCTTTTTGCAGTCAATTTATAACGACGAAAACTATTAACAACCGTTTTTCTTGTAGTGAATGTAAGGTCCATGAGTCTGCATTTTATCACCTAGCCAAAGATTCAAAGGAGCACTCTAGATTTTTTAATGACCTTGACAATGACGTCTCCATTTTTTTCTCCGAACTAAGTCTACACGATCCATTCCATGTAGTTTCACTGCACTTGTTCTCAATGGGGTTGGGGTCAAAGGTTGATATCTTAAAATTTGCCTTAATATTTAATGCCTGTCCCGTTTGTTTAACAAAATTTAAATTATTTCATCTCATTTTATTTCATCATTATAATTTTTTTAAATTTCTATATAAAATATAATAAATAATTCAACATTTTTAAATTTTAAAATAATATTAATATTAAAAATTATATTATAATAATATTTTATTTATTATTATTCAAAACATTTCATTTAAATTATATAATCAAACGTCTCCTCTCATTATTCATTAATGAGAATACTGTATATATAGCTATTTTCTTTTTTGTTTAATTTGTTTTACTATAATATAAATATGTGAAAAGAAAAGTGACAAAGACATCAATACATTTAAAATTGAGCTAGTTTGAATCAGGTATGAGATGGCATAATTTTAGATAAAAAATAAAAAATAAATAAAAAATTATTTAAATACTATTTTTTAATAATAATATTATTTTAAAATTTAAAAAAATTAAATTATTTATTATTTTTTGTATAAAAATTTAAAAAAATTATAATAATAATATAAAATAAGATAAAATGATTTTCGAACAGAAACGGTAAATACAAACCTCGTGAAAATAAGACACGTGAAGGCACGTGAGGTTAGAGCTCGCGTGCCCAGCTTTTATAAAGTAAAGGGGCCCACGTGGAGGAAGCTGGCCTCCTCTGACCTTACTGCCCGCTTCCCAGCAAACATTTTTCTGACAAATTGTGTCAGAGACGTCCGAGACCGTCAGACATGTGATGCCCCCTCTTTATTTATTTTTCCAAAAACAAGAATAAAAAAGCTACGAATAATGGTATTTTGCTTCTTTATTTTCACCTTTCATACATTTAATTTTTTAATTTAATGATAAATGTAATGATTATTAAAATATTGATATTTTTTATTTTTTAAAAATATTTGAAATAAAAATTAAAAAAAGAATATAATTTATACTAGAGACACACTAAATAGACAAATTAAGAGAGTATAGTAGTACTACCAAAAAGATATATAATAATATTAGTGGTAAGTTTCAAATAAATAAAGAAAAATATAGTTGTAAGTATAATTGTATACTAATCTGTGCATCAATATGATGTAATTGGTTAAAAAGTAAATTTTATTAAAAACAATGTTAATTTAAATTTTAAGTATGAATGAATCAGTTTTTGTATACAGATTAGTACGCGACTATATTTATATATAGTAAAACTTAATAAATAAATTTTGTATAGTCACCGTAAAAAATTAGATTTTATTAAAAATTTAATACTTTTTTTATTTGTACCAGACTTATCTAAATTATAAAAATCATTATTATATGCATATATTATTAATACTCTATTTAAAAAAGAAAAAACGTGTTGAAGAATAAATATCCGTACAAACAGCATTCAGTTGATCCAAGTGTTTATGGTGGCGGTAGTAGTGGTGGTGGGGTTAGATGTGAGGGGGTGTAAATGCCTTAAAAGACATATTTAATGTCTTCCTTAGGAATTGGCAATGTTGATTCTGATTTTGCAAGGATTGGATTGGGAAATGTATTTTACCCTCAGGATGTGTAATTAAATTAAGAAAAATATTTTAGTCACATAAAAATTATATAAAATTAAATTTATAAATTAATATAATTTAATTAATATATTAAATTGTAAAATTATTTTTAATTTAAAATAAATCTAACGTATTATATAAAATTATGTCAAAATATATATTTATAATTTATTTATATTTATAACAGTTCTCTTAAATTAATAATTTACTGTAGCTTCGTACATATTCAGCCTCTCTTCAACAAACTTCCATTTCTATCATCTCCTAACTTCTGAACTAATTCCCGACTCTTATGACATTCTCATAACTTTTCTGATCCGACACACACATGATCAGGTGAGTAGTAATTAAGGGTTGTGCAGATCAGCTGCATGCATGCATTTAAAACCTATCACCAACATCCCTCACCCTACGCCCTACTTAGTCACTTAATTTGGTGCAACCGAAATGGTTAATGTCACACCAAGCTGTAATTATGGTCATGTCCGGTACTTCACCAGCTGTTACTCTCTCTCTCTCTATCTCTATCTCTATCTCTATAAATATATATGTAGAATTTGATGTATATATAAAATATTTTGTCAAAAGTTGAAAGAGGTTCACATATCTTAACTTATCTATATAAATAGTGATCCAATCAAATCATAACATGAATTCCTATTTAGATAAGTTATAAACTGAGTCATTTAACATCATGGAGTAACGGTGAGTGGCGAGCAACATGAGCGGGTGAACCTCTTTTACTACAAATAGTGATCCGATCAAGGTGCCTTTGCAAGATACCCTTCTGATCTATTGAATTAAGTTTTGGAAGCAGATAAAGTAGTTAAAGAATCCCTTTTTTTTTTTATTTTTTTTTTCATTGGAAGAAAAATGTAGTAGTACCACTAACGTTATTACTAAAATAAATGTTATCCAACAACGTATCCTAACATCTACTGTATAACTTTACTACACTTATCCTAACATATTAATTGTGTCCTAAAATTAAAATAGATTAAACAACTCACTATATATGTGTATGAATACTACTCATTATTTTAATTTTTATCATCTTCTCATATCTTATGATATAATATTAAATAATTAAAAATAATTTATTATATTTTATTTATAAAATTATTATCTATTATCATGATAAAAAAATAATAAAAATAAAAAGGGTGGATAGATTTTTTTTTAATATATTAATTTATTTATATTTAAATTTATTATTTAGAGATTAATATATTATTTAAAGAGTTTTGCTACATATAAACACAATTGCATATTAATCTATATATCATTACTAATTTATTCATACTTAAAATTTAAATTAACATTATTTTTAATAAAATCTACTTTTTAATCAATCTCATCACGTTAATGTATAACTATACTTACAGTCATATTTTTTCTTATTTAAAATTAACCTCGAAAACAAAGCCTAAAGACAATTACATCATAGGGGATGTAGGCATCATGTGATGGGTTTGAAATGACAGTCAACAGCACAAAAACAAAAAACATGTTAAGAAGGGGAGAAAACCAAAGAACACAGAGATCAGTCAGTACAAGGGATAAGGTTTATAATTAGCTTTTGAATAAGAACAGAATATATCGGTAAATATAAAATATTACGTCGAAATTAGAGTCCCTTCGTCATAATTCGATTCGATCGAACTGTAACGTCGGCTGCAATGGAAGTGCAATATGAGTCTGACATCACGTTCCTGCGCCATGGTTAATATTCATTACATGTATAAATGGAAAGTTTTAAGGCAAACAGAAAAATAATTCAGGATCTCTTTTCACTCTCATGTGCACTCGTTAATTTTTCTCCTCTCTTCTAAGTTCTACCCAGATTGCAGATGATTTCCTCCTGTTCTCTCTCTCTAATTATCTAGTTGTTCCAGTTTTTAATTATATTCTAGTTTTCTTTTTCTCTCAACTGTCTCGTCTGACTGTGTTTTGCTCAAGTGCCCTAGGCTTCTCTCCAGGTGTTAAACAAACTTTGCAGGCTTTCCTGTCAGGAGCGCTCTCCCTCTCTCTCTCCGAGGTATCTTTTTTTTTTTTTTTGAACTCTCTCCGAGGTATCTGCTAAAGATATAAAAGAACCCACGGCAACCTCTACGAATACTTTTATAAACTCTGTTAAAATGCCCAACACACCAAAAAACGAGTATTTAAACCGACCAAACCAGAAGCAGCTAAAACATCATCTCCCCTCTCTTTCCATGGACTTCCATCTGAAGGAACTGAGAAATCAGCCTGAGTTACAGAAACAACCTTCTGCAACGGTACCAAAACCCTTCCTTGGGCACCATCAACAACAGCCACGTCCATCTGGCTCTGCTCTCCCTTTGTTTGCACCCGAACACAACAGCAAAATCAGCTCCCTGTCAACATTTCCTGATTCAGAGTTAGGTGCAACCAGATTTCCCAGTAAGATTAATTTCCCCCTCTTCTTTCCTGGCCTTTCTACTCAATTACCTTTCTCCTTTTAATTTGGTTTGATGTGTTTAGCCCCTGTGATCTTTTTTGGGTCTGTTTTTATTTGTCTGCTAGGGATAGGTAGCTATTTTAGCTTGGCTCAGTGGCAGGAGCTTGAGCAGCAGGCTTTGATATTCAGGTACCTGGTGGCAGGTGCTGCTGTTCCTCCTGAACTTCTCCAGCCAATAAAGAAGAGCCTTCTTCATACTCCATATTTCCTGCATCACTCTCTTCAGCATTACCCACATTATCAGCCTACTAGTAAGTTCTTCGTATCCTTTTTCGTACTTTACAAGGCAGTATTTTTATGCCAATAAGGATAGAAAGAAGCAAAAATTTAGTAAGAATAATTGTGTATTAATATATATATTAATATAATATAATTAGATAAAAAATAAATTTTATTAAAAATAATGTTAATTTAAATTTTAAATATAAAAAAATTAGTATTTACATAAAAATTAATATGCAATTTTATTTATAGGTAACGAAACTCTAAAAAATTATAAATTAATACGATGTTATTTGAATGCTTTTGGACTATTATTTATTTATTTATTCTTATTTCATTCATTCCTTTTCAACACTTTTGCATAAGATTACAATACCATGCTCGGTGCTTCGACATGTTGCCCGGGCGTAGCGAAAATTATATATTTTTCTTCCCTTCCTCGGTCATGATTTTTCTCGAACTGTTCGGGATCGGCTGCATGAATTATTACAGAAGCAAGAACTACCGTATTTGACAAGTACTTTCTGATTTTATTAAATCTATCTCATTCGTGATTTGCTACTGAAATGTGTAGCCATGGTTACATATTAATTGTTTGCTGTATGCATGTCTAATATATATGTATATATATAAATAATTGCCTCTGTTGCATAACTTTATCTGTGGTTGAACATTTTGTATCAGTGCTGCAATCACGGTACTGGGGAAGAGCAGCCCTGGATCCAGAGCCCGGGCGTTGCCGGAGAACGGACGGCAAAAAATGGCGGTGCTCGAGGGAAGTGGTGGCTGGTCAGAAGTACTGTGAGCGCCACGTGCATCGAGGCCGAAACCGTTCAAGAAAGCCTGTGGAAATCCCCACATCCATCACTACCACTAACTCTGCTACCGCAGCTTTTAGTGGTGGTGAGACTCTCAAAGCCACCACTCCCATTGCCGCTCTGCCCTTGGAAACGGTGGCTGGTGCAATCCATTTTGCACTTTCAGGACCATCCCCTTCCAGTATTGATCTCCTCCAGCTTAATCCAAGGTAGATAAATAATCTTTGTTTCTTTTGGGTTTAATTATTATATTTACATGATTTTCCAAAAACTTAATTAGGATGGAGCATCAATTATAAGATACCAAAGCGTATTATATATCGCCATCATAAATTACTATATAAACAGTTGGATAATAACACAGCTTTTCCTTTAAAGATCTTCTTTCTATATTGTATGTTATAAAATAATCCTTTTACAGTTACAAAAGGTTTAATGTTATTATGATAAAAGAATCAAATGTTTTATTTTATAAAACCTTTCTCTTTGATTTAAAGATAAACACTCTGTTTTAGATCCAAACAAAAACGTAATAATCACAATAATAATCACAATAACCTCAGTTTGATATCAATCACAACCCTAAAAACAGCAGTATACTAATAGATGACCAGATTACCAATATTCACCACGATATTAAACAGTATGTTATACAGATTAACAAACTGATGAATATCTATCAAAGAAAATCACAAAAAAGTCACAAGAAACAGATATAAACAATAAAGGATATGAAAGCAAAGAAAGAACACACTAATATACGTGGTTCGATCTTAATGGTCTACGTCTACGACAGAAATGGGCCTCAAAGCTCTTTATTAATGAACAATACT
Organism: Carya illinoinensis; assembly: GCF_018687715.1. Classification (NCBI taxonomy): domain Eukaryota; kingdom Viridiplantae; phylum Streptophyta; class Magnoliopsida; order Fagales; family Juglandaceae; genus Carya; species Carya illinoinensis. The sequence continues at coordinate 683,113 of NC_056761.1, forward strand.
TTACAGAGAAGCCTCAATACACTTAGAGTTACAAAACTCTCACAGAAATCACTCAGATTTCATCTCTCTATAAGGAAACTCCCGAAACCCTAATTTCCCTCTCTGTTGTCTCTCTCATATGCTTGTCTCTCGAACGGCCGATATGTACAAAAATGAAATTGAATTAGGGTTTACACCGTATAGCTATATATATATATATATGCTACAAGAGATGCCAACACGTGTAACCAATCCAGCAACTTAGCTTATAAACCTTCTGAAGGAAGCACGAGCTTCTTACGTGATTTAATCAGCTCGGCATTAATTAACTTCAAGGGTTCAGATTTGGTCAGTCACTTATCATCCATTTAACAAACGCTTCAAAAGAGCACGTTAATAAATTAAATAAAACGAAAGAGATAAATGTATTAATATACATATTAGATTGTACAATTGGATTTGGTGGGATATCAATGCCGGATTTTTAGCCATGTGCTATTCTCTACAACAGGACGCAATAAAGGCCTGGCAAAACATGTCTGAGGAAGAGATTCCGTATAAAAAGACGCCAACCATTGCTTTTGAATAGACGTTGTTGTGTCGTCCAAGCTTTGTCTTTATTTATGTTGTCCTCGGCTTGATTTTTTGCCCAATCATGTACTTTCGTCCGTAGTTTCGCAGGGTCCAAAACTGATAACAAGGGCCTCTTTGAAGCCCAAAATGAGGAATCTGCAGATGGTAGATCTGATAGCCATATCCTGCGCCCTTTTTTCGATGACTGGCCGCGATCACTTCAAGAATACGATAATGCTGGAAGCAATGCGAGTCCCATGAACTCTGCCACCTGCCACTCCCTTTCAACGCCCGGAAATCCATCGTCGGACGTGTCGTTGAAATTGTCTACTGGCGTTGGAGAGGAGCCAGGCTCCCGGGATGGCAATGCAGAGCCAGGGCAACTACATATGGATTGGGCTGCTGCTGGATGGGCAACAAATCATGTGACTTCCATGGGGGGTCCGCTAGCAGAAGCATTGAGATCTTCAACGTCCAAATCATCGCCAACGAGTGTTCTTCATCAACTGCCCCGTGCATCTGCCTCTCAGGCTAGCGTTGTTGGCACCTGAATTTGATCGAGTCTTTACGTCCTTGTGATAACTCGCTCTTGTATAAGTTGCGTAGAACTTTGTGTTTGATTGTTTTAACTGCAAGAAAATTGGTACCATCTCTTGTCTCAGATCCCAAAGAAAATGAGTGAGATGGAACCTGGGCCATGATCCCGGGGCATGCAAAATCCTCTGGGATCAGCCGCTGTTGCAGATCAGACCAGATATATAGCTATTTCGAGGATATAAATATACATGCACCTATTCCGACCAGATATATTGCCTCGTTATAAAGATCAGAGCATTAACATTATTAGTGTTTAGTGCCATATTTAAAGTCTTGCTGACATCCACGGCGCGTACAATAATTCAGCTTTAGCTTACGAGATAATGTTGGGTTTTTAAGGTGTGCAGCCTAGTTTTTGTTTAAATCCGATTTGATGATTAACTTAACAATAATTTGTTGCAATTTTCTTGGTGGATTTTTAACAAGGCTTGTCCATATTCAAAATTTTAAACTCGATTTAGTTTTTGAACTAGTTCGATCCGACCCGACATGTAATTAGGGTTTATGTACTAATTATCCTAGTTAGGATTTCGCCACACATATTGTACTTTTGTAAGGGCGCTCATATTGTATTGCTTTATAGTATATTAGACTTTAATAAGAATAACATCTTATGAAGCTGTGGATGTGACACGTTGCCGAACAACACAAGTCTTGTGCTCGTGTGTGATTGATATAGTTTTTTGCTTTATTTTTTCTTCTTATTGATCCCAACTTATAATACATACAGAATGCCGCATATATGATCCTAGGATTGGTCTACCTTGTGCTCCGGAATGATATGCAATTGTGTGCTGAAAGTTCTACGTCTACTCCTGTTCATGTATCGTCTCTGCAAGCTTGGATGAAATTTACAGGGATCGAAATGCTTCTAGTAGCCATTAGGTATTAGGGCCATATCCAAGAGTGCAGCAAGACAAACATTGCATGGGGAAAAGGTTGATTGAAATCAAATCAGCGTTTGACAGTCTCCAGTCCATCGTCTGCTAGAGCATAGACCACCGCTGTTCGACATGGTGCATATACTAGGAAAGAATGGGGCCGATCATCATACCACCCGTCCTGCATAGGCATCCATCAAAGTTCAATACCCTTGGTCACCACGGGCGAAAGCCAGAAAAACGTGGAACTAAATTTGCGTCCTGAGAGAAGTTTCTTACAGAGCTGAAGTACTCGGCACGGTGATCAATCCTACTAAAGCCTCCAAACAAGTGGTCGTCTGAATCCAAAACAATCTGCAAGAAGGGATGCAGCATGGCTTATTTATTTATTTTTAAAAGAAAAAAAATCATCCTTTGAGAAGGAAACAGAAAATTGAAGTATGCTCTAAATGCAAAATAAAAAATAAAAAATAAAATAAATAAAATAAAATTGAAAAAACACAAAACAGAGGCCGTCATGGACAGATATGCGCTCTACATGCCCATGCATTTGCAAAGTTCAATTGTCCGCTCAAAATGGTAATGGTTCGCATCTCCAATTGTGCACAAACTGTCTTGCCTGCTCCTTTTCCAACGCATTACCACCATCGCCAATATTTTCTAATTTAAATTGTTGCCAAGATCTTGGGTGCCTGAAGATGCAGCTTTCAAAAAATCCAATAGCAATGACCACCAGAAAGGTATCTAGTTTTTAGGTTCACATTCTTTAAGCCATAAAAAACACCCGCCGAGTGAAAAGGTACAAATATGATACCTTATATTTTCCTGGCTTCAAGCAGCCCACTCGGTAGTCTGAATAGCTGTTGCTCCAATGAAAATTAAAGACAAAGACAAGGTTCCCCCTTTCGAAGACTATAATCCTATCTCCTTCATCCTTTCGTGACACATATTGGTGCTCAGAAGTCATGAACTGCATCAACAGTCAACCACTGAATCATTTTCCATTCTGAAAATAAAAGGACCACTTAATGCCACGAGTAGCATAGATCTGCAGGGAAAGCAGCTCTCAAATACCAATGAAAAATTATGCAAATCTGGCATACAATAACCAATTACTTCAGAACAGTTAAAATCATGTAAATCTATGTATTAAGAACTATATCCCACAGACTACTTCCCGTAATAAACCTTTGCCCCGCAAGAAACCAAATCACCTGATTTGGGTGACAAATAACTCTTTCTGGATATGCGAAATTAGATTTGATAAGGGCAAAGTTAAAGTGATAGCTAAATGAATAAATCACCACAATAATGATAAAGGGACATGGAATAAATACCAAAAGCCTTAAATGTTCTAGCGTGTCACAAATTCCAGGAATCCAAGGATTCCAAAGGCGCTCTTTTTCTTTTTTTTTCTCCATTTGCCCTCCCTTCTTCTAATCATTTCAGTGGAACCAAGCAAAATCTTAATTTTCATATGAAACAGATAATAAGGACAATAGATTTTTTTATCGGTAAGTTTCATGTGCACTCAGTGGCTCTTGAAATGCAACCTCAACCTTCATCCTATTCTTGTAGGGGGAGCAAGTGCTGTTAGAGCTGGAGTAAAGTGGTTTTGGGACTTTTGACCAAGATTCGAAACAGCAGTCAATAGATAATATCACACAAAGCATCATCTCAGGCTTCTTACTTCTCACAAGATATTATTGGGGTTTCACAAGCTTACCTAACATAAGAATCAACACAGGCAAGTAGATAGACAAATACACAATTAGGACCTCTGCAACTGAATACAGCTTTATATTTAAGCAAAGAAAGAACTTACACCATGAGTTTCTTCTAGATGCTGCATTGCCTGATCAAATTCTTGCATTCCATGATATCTTAGATAATCTGCATCCCCCTGGTGCATATAATCAATAAGCGCAAACGTAATATATATCAAGTTACATTTAACACAAAAAGAAGAACGTAAGCAAGTGCATATTTCACTGCAGAGTGTTACTGTGACTTGAATGAATCTCAGTTAACCAAAAACTGATGCTTAGAGGTAAGTGATAACCGATGATAGGCATATCAAAAAGGAACTTACAAGATCAAATCTTCGCCTGCATTTATCAAAACTGAAATTGTTCCCAGGAATTACTTTACCACCATGAAGATGTTGATCACCCCTAGGAAAATCAATCCACTCTGAAAAAGGAAAATGAAAAAATAGTATCACATCTACATCTGTTGAGAGCAATGAAAACCGACATTGATTCAATTTAACAGTCATAAACAAAAAGAGGAATCATAAAATAAATTGAGAAGAGTACAAAGACATTGACTTTTAGTTACCAGGATGTCCAAATTCATTTCCCATAAAATTCAAATATCCCTCTCCACCCAGTCCCATAGTAATCAGCCTGATCATTTTGTGCAATGCTATTCCACGATCAATAAGGGGAGTTGCTGGTCTGTCTAAAGCCATGAATTCGTACATGTCCTGAAACAGAGATCAAGAAGATTGGAATGAGCATGGGAACGTATTGATGCACCAGTATATGAGCAACAAAGCTTTAACCATACAAATAAAATCTCCTAACCTTTTGTGTTTATCATATAAATTTCTTCAAAAATACTGTAAAAATAACTAACAATATTATATACCAGAATGGCATGCAATCACCAAGCCTGATTTATTTCTTAAAAAAAAAAAAAAATCAACATGGTAATTAATATATTGTTCAAATGTTAACTTGGAATTAAATTTCCTGTATTAATTATGTCAAGATAAACAACCAAAAATCGCAGATATATGACATTATTTTACTTAACATATGTTACCAGATAATGCTCTCATTTAGGCATAGCTGCACAAGGTACCGATCTTCACATGTAGAAAGCTCATATAGAAGAAAAAAAAAAAAAAAGATTTTTCTTTAAAATTGCATCAATACAATTTTAGAAGGAAATCATTATGAATGGTACATGTAAGAGCTTACCTTGTCCATCAACCAGAATGCAATTGTCTTATCACCAACAAGAGCTTGGTCATGACTTTCTGCATAAGCAATGCACTTTTCCAACCACCTTCTGTTGGTGAGCGTGTAAACAATATCACCCACTTTCCAGTCCTCATCCCTCTTCCTGCAAACATATCCATAATAAGGCCACAAAAAAACATTTGCTAAGTCATATAATCCCCATGTCCCACAGAAGTTGTATTCTCCCTCTGCTTGCTTTATTGCTAGCTTTCTGATTTTTGGCTTACCTTTTATTTGAAAGTGAACAAGTACATGAAATCACTTGTAATAATGTAAAAGAAAAATGTCATTTTGAGAAAGAAAACAAAAATCAGACTTTTGAGCCAGAGCAATTATATTTGGACATTTAAAAAGGAAAAAATATAGGCTATTTTTAGAGAGGAATCAATTGAGAGTGCTAGAGAGAGGGCACGATTTGATGTTAGCTTCCCACAAAAAAACTGAACATTAGGCAACAAGTGTTGCTGATCCATGCTCTGGTGCATTTCTTTTCATGCACGACCAACCTGCATCCTTCCAAACTCAGAGATGTGTATTAACAAATTTCACAGCACCAGAACCCACATCACATTTATAAAACTTTGTTTCTATCTTCTACTGACTGGGGACTCCATGTTGACGTGTTTGAAGGAAGTTTGTGACTATATCTAAAAATCACAAGAATAGTGAAGTAAATTCCAGACCACCATATACGTTACAGATTTGGGGGGCTTATCCCACTCGATTACCTTACAATCTTCCGCCTTCACCAACACAAGAAACCTTATGTAGAATTGATGCTTACGCACACTAAAACTTCTACGCTCTTCTGTAGATCTTTGACACTTCCTAGCTCTCTGTCCACTGTTAGGAGGACATGCTTAATTTCCTGGATACCTCTCCAACCCTCCTAGGATACATTATTATCAAACAGTAGACGTAATTGAAGGGATTAGCACGTGTCTGCCTCTCATTTTTATAATGAAAGGATTTAAATTGAGCACAAATTATACAATGGCATATAAAAAATACCGAGGCAAAGTTTTAAGCAGCAAAAGTGATATATAGATATGGTAAAGTATGCACTAAGAGATGGAGGAACAAGATGCATGTCTCAAACATATGATAGATTTGCAAGTAAATCTACATATGAACACTGGGCCCACAAGTGTCTTTATCTTTGGGACTTTTTATATCAGCACATCAATCACCATAAGCAAGTTTTGCTTCCGTGCCTGTGCTTCATAGTGGTACTGAGTCTCTTCCTCGTTTTCTTATTCCTACTTTTTCATGCCCTCTGACGTTAATTGATGGCAATTGATTGTAAAGGAATTCTAGCTTGAAGGTTAAGTAGAATCTTCTCAACTTGAATATGAATTATGACTCAAAAAATAAATGAAGACAAATCTACAAAGACAAATTCCTGGTTACTTATAGCAACGTACTTGAGAAGCTCAATCCATTTATCAGCAATCGCCATGTGAAGGCGGTAATCAAAGCCCACACCACCATCTTCAACAGGAATGCAGAATGTTGGCATTCCACTGACCTGTAGAGAACAGAATTTTCAAGCTAAGCAGAACAGCCAGTGAGAAGGACTAACAGTCTCATCTTATCAAGTTGAGACTTCAGAGTCATAATTTCTACTTGTATCCTTCCACTTTTCTGTTCTTCAGACTATTCTCCCTTTCTGCATCATTTGGCTCATTTTCACCATCCCAACATACCCATAAAAGGTGAAATTGGTCGTTAAGGACTACTACAAAATGTACTCATATTCCCATTACGAAAGAGTTCAGATTCGCCCAATTCAAATCTCCTTACCAAACCAAATCACTATCCTCCTTGTACAGAGAGCAGATGCCAACCATTAACCATTAAGAGGATACAAAAGGAATTATGATGAAATGGACATTCAAAGCAATCAATTATACCAGGAAAAGTTGTATAAAGAAAAAATTTGCATCACTAAGATGAATATTCACAGTTGAACATAGTAAACAAGCACTTTTTACTAAATGGAAGTAAAGGTCTGAAGTGAGACAATTCATATGGAGCAGTTACTTTTGAGCTGTAGGCTTCATCAAGATGACTGTGCAAGCTACTAGAAATTTTGAGAATTCATGGTTAGGTAAGATATACACTAACTGCTCTCTGTACAAGATGGTCTTAGGTAAAATATAAGGAAACTGGTAAATCCGCATCAGACACTTCCAAGGGAGAAAAATGACTTTCAGAAAAAGGTGCTTAATATAATTCATATTGGATGACATACATCTTCACCAATGCTAACAGCTTCAGGAAAAAGTCCATGAATGACATCATTGACCAGCATCAGGTAAATCACAGCATCTACATCAGTTGTGAATCCAAAATACTCACTATAGTTTCCAGTAAAAGCTACCTAAGGTAAGAACAGAAGAAAGGTACTGTCAGGTAAACTAATGATAATAGAACACCAATAAGATATGTACACTATGCAATCCGTACTTTGGGATCTATCAACAACTGAATGTATAGCTAATTTTTAGGGGTAGTCAAATGTAGTTCAAAAAGTATTATTAAAATATACTATGAACTATTTTGCTCAGATTAAGCTCATAAAACTAGTAATGATTTAACATGGTATTAGAGCAAAGGTCTTGAGTTCGATCCCTGATTCCACTCTGTACTTTTCGTTTAAATCAAATATTCTATGTGTTAGGTCAAATTACTAATGCGGGGTTTGACCTATGCATGAGGGTGTGTTAAAAAATGATTAGATGATTAAATTCGCATATTCCCATTAGTTTAGACTTTTGAGACAAGTGGTGATTTAACATGTACAAATAGATCCCTTACAAATTATTTCCGTTATTTATGTTGTATGTCCCCCTTGGTAGTTAGACATTATTTTTGAAGCATGAAAATTGTTCTTAAAGCATGTAACCAGCTCATCATATCACAACAAGAAACACAAAGGTACATCACTGAAGCATATAGATAATACCTGCAGTCCATGGTGCGTGTACATCATTGATGTCACACCATCAAATCTGAACCCGTCAAACCTATATTCTTCTAACCACCATCTTGCGTTTGATAGCAGAAACCTTAGTACCTATATTAAGAAGAGCAATCTAATCCCCGTTAGCTATAGGATAGTATGAAAAAATAAAAGCAAAATTCATCATTATATATATATACACTATGAAGAAGTATGCTGAAAAAGCAATTAAAATTCATCATTATTATTTAATATAAAGTACGATGAAAAAGCACCTACTTCCCAGCTTCCGTAGTTGAAGAGGCGAGAATCCCACATCCAATGATATCCACGTGACCCAGAGTGGAAGTAATGACTATCAGTTCCATCAAACATGTTCAGCCCATCTAACACATTATTTGATGCATGGCTGGATTCATTCAATATGCAGGCAAACATAAGAAGGCCAGAAGTGATGTCACATACATGGAACATAACATGAGGGAAAAAGAAAGTTGACTGGGATGCATATCACAAAATTAATGATACCTAAAGTATCAGAGTCAAGAGTACGGTAGCACATCAAACTGACCAACAATTGCGAAACACTATTTTCATCATACAACACGCTGGGGAACTTGAAAGCTACTTTCATTTACACCTTTTTTTTTTTTTTGCATCACCCAGAGAAGTTAGGGAATGGGAGAAGAAAACATGAGATTGAGTATATAGCAGATATTGAATGAGCTATTACGGAAGACATTCTGAGGATGAATTTGACGATATAAGATATGAGATAAATGACCGAGACTAGCTCAACCTCTGCCTTTCACAAATAGTTTTTTTTTTTTTTTTTTTGTAATAAGAACTTTTCATAAATAGTTAGTAGAGATCAGTAAAAGTAAACTTGCTTGCGCTGTTATGAGTTTCTTGATTCCCTTTTTCTTGTCTCATGACATATATCCACAATTTAAAAAAGACAAAAAGGGGCATTTATTATCTAACTCTCCCATTCAAACTTCCTTAGATTATTGTTATGAATATGTGGATTTTTCAAAGAATAGGCACCGCATGCCATCAGGAACAATTTCTGAGCCACGTCAAAGAAAAGACGGTGAAGTCCAACTCAGATTGAAAAGCATCAGATAGGGAAAAGCCATAAAAGTTTGTAATTTGATATATCGATTCTGTCAAAGATGTCAGAAATCAATATGTTAAAATTGAGGAAACATGACATCTGAATACCCTAAAAAAGCCAGTAAGTAAAGGTTTTCTCAATTTATTATTTTCTAAAATATTTTTTTATCAGATGAAAACAATTAAAAATAAGGATAAATTTGAAAATCAAGCATAAATGACATTACAGCATCTAAGCAGCATAAATGACATTACAGCATCTAAGCAGTATGTGGTTTCATCCTCAAACTATTATTAACAACATTCAACCTCACTAGAAGACACAAATCTACAGCTCAACTCAACAAGACCTTGGTCCAAGCTACCCAAGGTTGGCTGAATGAGTCCTTCAATAAATGAGTTGTTCCTATGCGCACATATATGTTTTTTTAATCAATTTTCATGTAGTTGTATGGGTCTCCGAATTTATAAGTTTATACTAGTGTTAGTATGGGTTAAAGCACCATAAAAGCACATCACTCATCAAAATGCAATAGCATGAACAACATAGAGATGTTATTAGCAAACGGTACTAGCCTTATAATCCCACATTACCTATGTACGATATCCATAAGAACAAGCAGACCTAGTTCATGGGCCCGATCTATTAGAGACTTGAGATCGTCAGGTGTTCCGCACCGACTGCTAGGGGCAAAAAAGTTCGTGACATGGTACCTGCAGCATATGAAAAAATTCAGGTATATCTGTCAATAATCTTGCAACTAAGAGAACATGATTCACTAACACCAAAATATAGAGGGATCACATCTACCCATCCACGGTACTATAATGAAAGCATATGCTGGAGAGCCAACAAACAAAGAGGAAAAAATGAGGTCATAATGTTGAAGCTACAAGAATATTACCCAAAGCTAGCATAATATGAATGCTCTTGAATAGCCATGATCTGAACAGCATTATAACCAAGTCTTTTGATGCGTGGCAGCACATCATCTCTGAAGTTGGCATATGTGTTTATTTTTGGCTCCTACATTTGCAGTTGACAAGGTTGTGAGAAACATAAAAGAAAATTACAAAAGAAAGACTATCCAAGTGGAAGAAAAAGGAAGATGTGCAGGAAAGTCTAGTCACAATATTCTATGTATCAGTTGCTAAAACCTTAATACATGCAATAGATTGTGGCTTCTTAACCAAAAAGGACACAGAACATAGTTCTTCATTTCACCACAGAGTGGCTTGCACACCAACGACCTTGCCTCCACTCCATAGAAGTACCATTTGAGCCAGAAATAATGGGCAACAATGATCATGGTTATTAAGAAAGGATCAACATTTGAAGAATTTCATATATTGGTTGATTAGTAAGAGAATATTAGAATATTTCTTTGGGTAATTTTATTTCTATGAAGAATTCAAAACATTTGGTGCATTGATGTTAGCCCATAACTACACAGAACAAGAAGATTTTATTTTTAGTAGTGGCACCGCTTATATGTTTTAACATAAATGTAATAAGAATATGCTTCTGGGAATGGAGTTTTAACTTTCAAGTTGAAGTAATAGTGCCGCAATCATAATTGAAAATCATTTCTTGGCATAGTCTTGGAGCAGCACTTTATATATTTCAATGTCCCAGTACATACCCTCTGTATGTTGGATCAAGACTCTCCTATAGGAAAAAAAACGTATTTATCAAAGACTGTAAACAAACGTTTTTATGCACTATAAGTTATTGATTGGTCAATCATATAATCTGGATAAGCTGTATCTAAGCTTTGTACATGAGAGTAAGATTGCTCTAGGATACTATGCTATTAGCTTCAATATAATTCTTTTAGTAGAAAGCAACTTCCCAAAGTGCTCTAAAATCACGACATTATTACATACAATAGCATCTTAGAGATGAATAACAATTTATTACAAGCTAGAGAAAATGGGGAGATGCCCACCGTACTACTCATTCCGACATGTGACTCATATATCCTAATTGACTTCGGTTTCTTGGGCCGAGGATGCTTAAATACATACTTTTCCTGTAAGAAGTGAACAAGAGAATTTAAACCCAAGAATAAGTGGTAGAAATGTTAAACGTACTCGAGTGCACTACGCACATTCAAGTCAGTTTAACATATGAATTCTGTTAATATTAAAACAAGCATTCACCATGAATGGATATTATACAGCCTACAAGGCAACTAAGCTGATGAGTTGTGTTAATTATTGACATACTTCCAGTTAGAATGATTGGCATCGATACTCAGGACTCAGGAGCCACTATAACAGTTGTTGAAAATCATATTAGGTTCCAATGCTCTGGAACCTTATTAAATGCTATCCAAATTACTGCAGATTATTGTTGCTGTGTCTATTTTACCTGGATTCCTCAAAACTATCATTTTTGTTCAAAAGGTGAAGAAATGTTTCACCAATCAAAATGCCCAAAATTTATCAGCACTTCGAAATTTCAAATTCTGAATTTTGCTGTTTTTTAAGTCAAACAAAGAAGGAAAGAAAACATCGCAGAACCAAACCTCTTCTGGCGGGTCATAGTATATGCCATTGTATGGGATTTCACCTGGAGCCTGTACAGAGAACTTGATCCAAGCAGGAATGGAATCCTTGATGCCAGATGGAGTATCCATGCGGATCTACAGTTCAAGATTAAGATAGTTATTTTACAGCACTTCCATTTAAAAAGAAAATTATTCAAATAACTACTAATAAATAGTGGTTAGGAGTCACTGAGATGGTAGTATTGCCAGCTAAGTTTTTGAGCTGGAAACTGCCGTGTGAAATGCCAGTCCCATATTTGGAGTTATGGAACTTGTAAGTAGAACGGTTAAGGCTATCTGAGAGGTGGCACAATAACAAAATGCTTAAGCTAGCTGCTATGAACAATGGTCATTTATCTAAAAACTTGAAATATCAAAAATAAAAAAAGAAAAAAGAAAGAAAGAAAAGTAATGTAAGATATTAGTTCAGGCACTGACTAAAGAATCATGGTGTTTGCTTTGATTGTTTCAATCTTCCATGTTGTTGTTATACATATCTGTATGTTGAAAACGTAATATATATATATATATATATTAAGTAAACGGTAGTATTAATAAGAATAGGCAAAGCCCAAGTACACAAGATGGTATACAAGAGATAAACCTGTTCGTAATATTAGAAGCAAGGAATTCATGAAATTTAGGCCATTAAAATCTATAACAATGGCCTAAAGGAATAAAGTGCGGAAAAACAATGATTGAAGTTCCTCTAAAGACCGCTCCTTATCTTCAAATGTCCTCTCATTATGCTCACACCATATGCACCACATAATGCAAATGGGGACCATCTTCCACACTGCTTTGATTTGTGGAGCACCACCCAGAATTGTCCAGCTGGCCAATAGCTCAACCACTGTAGCAGGCATTACTCAGTTTAAATGTAATCGACTGAACACTTCGCTCCACACGGCTCTAGCTAATCTTACAATGTAGCAAGAGGTGATCCACTATTTCGCCAATTTTTTTGCACATACAACACCAATCTGACATAATTACCCGGCGCTTTTGCAGATTATCGATTGTCAAGATCTTACCTAGGACCGCTATCCAAGTGAAGAAGAGTGCTTTGGGGGGCGCCTTATTCCTCCACAAACTTCTCCATGGGGAAGTGAGAATCAAGTAGAAGTGTAAGAGATTTATAGAAATAGCGAACCGAGAAGATACCCTTACCAGCAGGTGTCCACCACAACTCATCGGCTCGCAAACCATGTAGTCTAACAAAATACACAAGGCTAAAAAAAGCCTCAAACTGTCTATTTCCCATTCTTGGGCTGCTCTACTAAATGTGACATTCCATTGGACTTGGTCTTCTGAATGAACTATAAGATCTGCCACTGAAGCTTCTTGGTCACAGGCCACTCGAAAAACGGATGGAAATGAGTCTTTTAGAGCCTCCCCGCACCAAATGTCCCTCCAAAATTTTATACGAGTACCCTCTCCCACCACAAATTTAGTGTGGCAAGTAAACTCCCCCCACCCTCGTCTTATGTGTTTCCAAACCCCCACTCCGTATGTCTCATTCCCCTCTCTAGTACACCAACCCACCCATAAGCTACCATGTTTGTAATCAACCACCAATTTCCAAAGAGCTTATGGTTCCATATTTTATCTCCAAAGCCACTTCCCCAAAAGGGCCCGATTAAACGCTCTCAAGTTCTTAATCCCCAACCCACCTGACGGAGTTGGCCTGCAAACCTTATCCCAGCTGATTAAATGAAACTTGTGTTCGTCCCCCATCCCACCCCATAAGAAATCACGACAGAGTTTTTTAATCCGGGCTGCCACACAAGCTGGAATTGGAAAAATAGACAAGAAATAAGTTGGTAAGTTAGAGAGCGTACTCTTGATTAGAGTCACCTGGCCTCCTTTAGACAAGTACAATCTCTTCCACATTGTCAATCTTCGCTCTATCTTTTCAATAATTGTATCCCAAATAGATAAGGCTAGTGAGGCAACTCCCAACGGTAATCCCAGATAAGTCATAGGAAGGGAAGCCACCTTACATCCAAGTAAGCTGGCCAACTGCCGGGTGATACTTACATTCCCAACTAGTACTAATTCTGACTTATCAAAGTTCACTCTTAGCCCTGATGCTTCAAAGCATAAGAGGAGTGCCTTCAGTGTCCTAATCTGATCTTGCTCTTCCTCGCAGAAAATTAAGAGTGTCATTTACAAAAAGTAAATGGAGATCTTGATCAGACCCCTATATGGGTCTACAACTAAGAATCTAGCCATAAAACCATTTCTCACCATCGCCGCTGTCATCCTACTCAAAGCCTCCATGACAACAACAAAGAGAAGTGGGGATAGGGGATCACCCTGTCTTAGGCCACGAGAGCTACTGAAAAAACCCTCCGGGCTGCCATTAATCAGCACAGAAAATCTTGTCATCAAAATGCACCATCTAATCCATGAACACCATTTTTCCCCAAAACCACATCTCTTCAACAAGTAAAGAAGGAAATCTCAGTTTACATGATCGTATGCCTTTTCCATAACTAGCTTACAAATGATACCTGCATTACTAGACTTTAATCTACTATCCAGGCACTCATTGGCTATTAGAACAGAATCCAAAATTTGACAACCCTTTACAAAAGCATTTTGTGGCTTCGAAATTATCTTACCCATGGCCTCCCCTAACCGGTTGGCAAGCGCCTTGGAGATGATTTTATACACCCCATTAATGAGGCTAATAGGTCTCAAGTCCTTCACTTCTGACGCTTGAGGCTTCTTCGGGATCAAAGCAATAAAAATGGCATTCATGCTTTTCTTGAATTTTTCAGCCAAGAACAATTCCTAGAACACATTCATAATTTCCCCTTTCACTACCTCCCAACATGTTTGAAAGAATCTCATAGAAAATCCATTTGGACCTGGTGCTTTATCTTTCCCCATTCTTCTTACCACCTCATATACCTCAATTTCCTCAAAAGCTCTTTCCAACCAAGCCGCCGTCTGGGGCTCAATAGAGTCGAAACTCAATCCATCTACTTTTGGTCTCCACCCCTCTTGTTCTGTAAATACGTGTTCAAAGAAATTTACCACATGTTCCCAGATCACTGGAGCCTCCGTGCATTCTATACCATTGATTTTCATCATTTCAATAGTATTGTTTCTCTTATGAGAGTTAGCCACTCTATGGAAGAATTTTGTGTTTCGATCCCCTTCTTTCAACCAAAGTGCTCTTGACTCCTGCTGCCAAGAGATTTCCTCTAAGGAAATCACTCTCTCCAACTTTGATGCCAATTCAGCTTTTCTAGCATTTTCAACTGTGGCAAGGATTCTATTCTCATTTGTCCTCTCAAGATTCTGTAACTCCTCCAATAATGCTTTCTTTTGTTCCCCTATATCACCAAAAGTTTGTAAGTTCCAAAGCTTTAGATCATTCTTTAAAGCCTTTAGCTTACTTGCAAGTATGTAGGAAAAGCCTTCACTCTTAAGCCACATATTTTCGAATTTAAAGTACCTTAGCCCTCCTTGAATACCGCCATCATCCAGTAATATGGGAAAATGATCCGAGCATAGGCGCGGCAACCTCTTTTGACACACCTCCGGAAAATGAATTTCCCAATCCGGTGATATTAGAAATCTGTCCAGCTGAGACCACGTCTGGCTATTGGACTAGGTAAAGGGCCCACCTATAAGCAGAAGATCCACCAAATTCAAGTCAAAGATACATTCTGAAAATTCAATCATTGCTGGGCGTAAATGACTATCTCCTGATCTTTCACTAGGGAACCTTGTGACATTAAAGTCGCCACCAATGCACCATGGAAGGTCCCACCAGCTGTAAATACCAGCGAGTTCTTCCCACAATATTCTCCTGGTGCTGTCAACATTCGGTCCACAAATACCTGCAAAAGCCCACAAGAAATTATCCTCCACCATCTTGAAGGAACATGCCACAGTAAATTCCCCTACAAAGTCCTCCACTCTTTCCACCACCCTTTTATCCCACATCACAAGGATACCACTCGAAGCCCCGTTCGAAGCCAGATAAACCCAATCTACATAAGGGCAGCCCCACACGCTTCTCACTAATTTTCTAATCACCAATTTGAGTTTGGTTTCTTGTAAACAAACAATGTCCGCCCTCCAACCCTGAAGCAAGTTTTTGATGCGCAGTCGCTTATTATCTTCATTCAGCCCATGAACATTCCAAGACACGATTTTCGGCTTCATAAAGGAATCGCTATCCCCTTCCCTCTGGACCTTTCACGGCTTGAGTTACCCCCATTCAATGACCATTTAAGTCTCTTGAGCTCCCTCTGTTTCTTAGTTCCAGATTTCTTGGACTGAGAATGACCTGCCTCAATGGACGTGAAAAGAGCCAAAAATTGCTCCTCACACTCCATACCCACAACATGTTGAATATCCTTAACCTTTCAAAACACCCAATCAGAAACCTCGAATTCATTCGATGATAGACAGCTTAAAGGAATTGGATCCCCATCAACAAGAAACCCATCCCCCCCAAACTGCACTCCACCCTCCCATTCTACCATTGTGCCCACGTTTTTATGCCCATCATAAGGAGGAGTAGATACTTGGGTGTTAGGGACTATCACAACATCAACACTGCCCTTCGTGTGCCTTGGGGAAAACTCCACCAAAGTGTCCTCCACCCTCCTCTCAACCCCCTCCTCTGAGAGCAGCTCAAGATGCACAACAGGACCATCTGAGTGCCTCAAAGAGACCTCCTCAAAGCTGTCCTCCACCCTCTCATTCCCATCCACCGATAACATCTCAAGATGCACGACAGAGCCATGAGAAACCTCCACCAGAGGAGGTGGTACTTCTATGGTGTGTGTCAACAAAGTCTGTGAACACGAATCAGGGAAAAAAGCGCTCGGAGGCCGAAACACAGCTTTCTCCTCTTCTCGCAACAGTAGAACCTGTTCCACCACCATCGCCGGCGTTGTCTGGGTCATCGACGTTGTCTAAGTCACTGGCGCTGGGTGTGGTGCCTCCGATGTGTTCACCGATGGGGCTATGATTTTATCGTTGGAAGTGGGTCTACCTTCCTTATGGATTTTCCAAATTTGATTATACCCGATGGGTTGGGACTTATTGGTAACGGGTTGAGGCCTTACGCTACCGGGCTCATGCCCATCAAGTTGAAACCCACTCATGTGGCCTGCTTGAAAGGCCCATTAGAACTGGGTCCAACTAAGTTTGAGCCCAACACCACATTAAGACCAATTGAGCCCTCTCCCTCCCTATTGACAAGTCTACCTTCCTGGGCCCCCTATCATTCCCATCACTTAACCCATCTCCCAAGCCCAAGCCTAGCCCAACCCTTTCTTCCTCCTCTACAAACCGTTGCAACCAACTTATATTAAGTTGCAAATCCTCCACTTGCCTTCTGTACATCACTCAGTGCCTAAAGCATCATTTCCTTATTTAGCCCAGCAGGTCCCCTGCCACTCCCCTCTCGATTCAGAGCCCCTACAGAAGTGGCAGCAGCTCCCTTCAGTCTATCAAAGACTATGCCCAGCCTAGCAGGTTCACGGTTTTGGACAAGGACCCTTGGTTGTTGCAGAGCATCCCTGTAAGACCGTGTAGAAGCATCAACAATCGTTGCAGAAGGTGCCGGTCAAGTATTGCAACCCTCTCTACCAACCTCCTTCAACACCTCTATCAACTTCCTTACCATCTCTGTCCTCTGGTATAAAGATGTAGTTGCGGCAACCACCCCTTTTGTACTCTACCAAAGCCATGAAAGCACCATGGTAGTTTGAGCACCTCTGCGCTATAAAGCCCCTATCTCCCTTGCAATGAGCTGTATAAAATTCCTTTCTCCCACCCTTCAAACAATCCTCCAAGGCAACGAGAACCAACGTGCCATTGCCAATTCCAAACACATGTTTTTAACAAACTTCCAACCTCTTTCAGTAAAAGACACCCAACGGCCATCCCTTACCACCTCAAAGGATTTTGATTCAATCACGACGGCTTTCAACATTTCTAATTTGCCATCCATCATAGCAGAAAACACATAATATTTTCAAAACTGTTTCTTGATAGGGGATAATTTTCCAGGTTTCATGTGATACTCAAAACTCACTGTGCTGGGGAGTAGCCTTTATAAGACACATAGCATCATCTCATCTGGTAAGATTTTGCACAAATAACAAGCCAAACAGACACATAGAAACCTACATGTATGCTAAGAAAGATCCACTCTACATAGGTCATAACCAATTTCTAACTACATACTGTCAATTCAGAAAAGAAAAAAAATATTTATAGGGAAAAAGTTCAAAGAGCATTAAATACTCACTATATTGAATCATCAAAATTCAACTGAGCAGATTCATTACAGAAGAATGTTACCTTCACTCGAGAACCATGTGGAATTGGTGGAGAACCATCAGCATTATTTGGCAAAAAGATCTCCCAAATGCCAAACTCGTTCTGTTCATATAACTAATGAGTTTGCAAGGGGTACATAAACAAAAATGGAAACAAAGAAGGAAAAAAATATGCACACTAGAAGAGAACAGAAGAGTTATGCGAGCAAACATAAAAGTCAATTGATTTTAAAACATGGTTACTGGCCCTCAATTCTTTCTCCCCTCCCTCCCCAAGGCTCAGTTTTCAGAAGAGGAAGTTTCCTTTCGACTGCTATCAGGTTGGAAGGTGGAATGCCCAATCCTACCCAACTGCATTTATTAAAAATCCTATATATAAATACCAAATAATTCTACTTATCATCTCCAGACGCCACACACCACACCTATTTTAATCTGTTTTTCAATTTTTCTATAACAAATATGTGGTGTATGATAAGTAGAACAACTCAATCATTTTAACAAGAACAAAATAAAATAAAAAATAATAAGAAGAAAGGAGTGAAAATGTAAATATAAATATTGTGGTTGGATTCCCTAGATAATGTAAATATAGGTTGTTCCAACCTCCTACTAATGAGTGAAAAGAAGAAGAAGAAGAAAGGAATAATACCTGGGTCATAATATCAGCATTAGGATTCCAATTGTTAAAATCCCCAATCAAGGCTGCTGACTGCAAAATGCATTTAATGACGACATGATATGTAAGTAAGAGGAGAAAACAATAAGCTAACACTTCAATATGCTGCTCAAGAACCACTAGTTATGGAAAGGCATTTGATATTTATGACTATGAAGATCTTCTATCATAAATATCTTCACACAAGCCTCCCCAAATTACATTGTGAAAAATGTTAAAAAAGCCAAGCTACTTTTAACATGCTCATCCAAATTATCAAAATAACGCTCAAAATGGGTCCTCAAGGCCCATATTTCATTCAGTTTTTATTCTTATTCTTTTGCCTCAGGTTCCTTCTTAGACTTCATGATTCAACTTTAGAGCTTGATTTCTAACTCTCTCCCCTTTACTTGGATATTTTTTTTTTTTTGATAAGTAATATGATATTTCATTGATAAAAGGATAGGCATAGCCCAAGTACACTAGAGGTATACAAAAGCATACACCTTTTTAAGAACTAGTAACAGTTACAAGAAAATCATGAAAACTAAGCCCATTTAAATCCAACCCAATAGCCCACATAAATAGAGTCTTCCAAAAGAAACTCCTAAACTCTTCCAAGGAACGTTCATGGTCCTCAAAGAGTCTCTCATTACGTTCACTCCAAATACACCAAAGAATACAAATAGGGGTCATTTTCCAAACAGCTGCAATCTGTGGTGTCCCAGTAATACCTCTCTAGCATGCCAGAAGATCAACCACCCGGCCTGGCATCACCCATGCTATTTCCATCTTGCTGAAAAGGTAGTTCCACATGTCTCTAGCATACTCACAGTGTAAAAGTAGATGATCCACCGTTTTCCCACTCTTCTGACACATACAACACCAGTCCGTGATAACAAGGCCTCTTCTCCTCAGATTATCATTAGTCAGTATCTTGCCTAAGGCTGCTGTCCAAACAAAAAAGGCAGCCTTTGTTGGTGCTTTAGTCCTCCAAATGTTCTTCCAGGGGAAAGAATGTCCTTGTTGCCCAGTAATAGAATTATAAAACGAGCGTACTGTGAATTTTCCTTTCCTCGAAGGTCTCCAAATCATCACATCTTCAGTTGTGGCAGCAATAGGAATGTTATATAGCAAATTAAAAAAATCCACCAGCATGTTCACTTCCCAATCGTGTACCTCCCTATTTAGGCTGATATTCCACTCTTGTGAACCTTGTATAGTTACCCTCAAATCAGCTACCATGGCATCTGGATCCCTTGCAATACTGTAAATAGCGGGATAAGCCTCCTGCAACACTGTGTCACCCACCCAACAATCCTTCCAAAAGCGTATCCTTCTTCCATCCCCCAAGCTCAATCGAGTATTACTAGCAAAAGAATCTCATCCTTTCCGTATGAACTTCCACAACCCCACTCCATAGGACCCCCTTCCCTCTTTTGTACACCAACTCCCCATTTCACAACCATATTTCAAATCTATCACCCCTTTCCATAAGGCTCCACTCTCATTGTTATATCGCCAAAGCCATTTTCCTAATAAAGACCTATTAAGAATCCTCACATTCCTAACCCCCAATCCGCCATCTCTCAAGGAAATGCACACCTTATCCCAGCCCACTAAATGAAACTTAAACTCCTCTCCTATTCCACTCCATAAAAAATCACGTTGAAGTTTTTCCATTCTACATGCAATGCTAGCAGGAAGAGGGAATAGAGACAAATAGTACGTAGGAAGATTTGAGAAAGTGCTCTTAATAAGAGTGAGCCGCCCCCCTTTGGATAAATATAACCTTTTCCAACCAGCCAACCTACGCTCAAATTTTACTTGGATATTTGGATGCCCTTTTGTATAATTGCTAAATAACCCATTCTGAATTGCAGGTAATACGTGCATAGAGATCTTAGAAGTTTTGACTTCAATCATCTCAATAATGTTACCCCCTTTTTTCTAATAAAAGGATGGATACACTACTCCAAATTACATTTGATAAAATTTTCCATCGGTTCATCCATATCTTTGACTGCAGTCATGAGCATGGTAGGGATGCCTGCACCCATACTTCTTGTAATACCGGTACTTAGACTAGGCAGAACCTGGTTCCAGCTTAAAACTTTATTTTTCAGTATCCTGTTCTTTTGAGCAGGTTCGCAACTCTTTTTTTATTTATAGTAAGGTTTTTCTCTTGTACACTTCCTCTGTATTAGGGCTCCACCTTTTTGTATGTTTTTTTAATAAAACCTTCAATCAAATATATAAAAAAAGGAAATAAATCTTTAGTAAAAGTAAAAATAGTAGAAAAACAAAATCTCCCTAAAACAGAACTGAGGTCAAACAAACCTTAGCTCCTGGTGCCCACTCTCGATAAGTTATGCCTGTGGCACTGGAAAAGCATTTGATATTATAATCATCAACTGAAATAATACTTTACTAAAAGAGAGAGAGAGACGGTAGCAGTTTCTGACTAGGTGCACATATTAATCCACAAGATGTACGCAATTGAATTTAGGAGTATATAAACTATATATGAAAGAGCTATGCCGTGACGAGGAAAAGAGGGTATCAATTTGATAGATATACTTTCTGCCAAAGGTCACTCACATGCAGAATAAATTGGTCTGCTTACCAATCTTTTGTTTAACCTAGAAGAAGCATGCTAATCTATCAAAAACCCAAGATGAATTTGAATTATGAGCTCCACCCCTCCTATGCAAATCAAAATCAATCACACGAAGGTTCATGGAGCAACCTCACGTACCATTTTCTTTTATTTCAGAGCCAAACATATGTTGCATTCCCAGCACTTGGAAATAAATACTCAAATGGTCTTTTAATCAGGGAGTGTTGAGCAAAGGTAAGATGCATTTAAAAAATACTAATCATGCTTAAATAAGTCTACGCAACGATGAATTGATAGTCCTAATCAACAATCTTTTAAGCAAGCTAATGAGAATTTTAACAATGAACTAAAGGACAATAAATTCGTAACACCAGAAAAGGAGGTTTGTAATACAAATAATAAGCCACATCATAGGATTTTCTATGCTCTTCTCTACCTCGGCAAAATGTTTGCTTAATCTTCTGATCAATTGAAGAAAAAAAATACTAATACTTTCTTATTCTTCCCTTCTTCCACGAAGATGAAAAATATAATACAAGTAATAACAGATCACAAACAACTAAGAGAAATGTGCACAATATGAAAACAATTGAATTCAGGGCATACAGAATTGAGAAAAAAAATCAACCTTCCAAAATGGTCATCTAGTAATACCTGCGAGTGAAACCAAATTTCTCATAACCACGAGAAAATACCTCCAAACCACCTTCATATTTGTCAATTGTGTCACGCAGTCTTTTGTACTGTCCATAACTGTAGTTGAAAAAAATATATTGGCATACAATATATATTGAAGTTTTACAACTGCCTTGGACATTATTGAGCATGTCAAGAATTTAGGGGGAAAACAAAAGAAACATAAACAAAGAACTGTTTAATCAACTAAAATTAATAACAAAAAAACCATTAGGTAAGAATAACCCTCAAGTATTTACTTATACAAACCACACAATCTATGAGTCACACTTTTAAATGAAGAATAATCATCATTATTCACAGCTTTGGGTTATCATGGAGAGTGATTAGCCATCTGTGTTTGACCCTTAAAAAAAAAAATTCTGAATACGGTTTGACCTACCTCACCACTTAAGCTGTTAAAGCTAGTGCAGGAGAAACCAACAACACAAAAGGTAAATGGCTAGCAATATAATCAGGTGACTGAGAAGAGGTGAGATTAAATCTAGCTTCCATTCTGGTGAATGAATAGAGTAAAAGGAGGAAGTTAAGTTGGGGCTCCAAAAAGCTAAATTAAATCAGAATATCTAGTTAAAAATGTCTTCTCTTGATACTGCTTTAAAGGTTCACGGTTGACATGCTTAATTGTCTATGAACAAGATCACAAATGCAAGGACTCTTCACATAACCTAAGTCTGATGCTTCAGCATGAGTTCTATGGATACTCCTATTCAGTTTAAAATTGAATCAAGTCTCTATCTACATTAACAAGTTCTCAAAACGAATGACAAACTGCAATAACTCCATGTGAACATTAACACCTTTTCAGGAACACATTGACACAACTGCAAGAAAATCCAGCAAGATATAACAAAAGAAACACACATAGGCATCAACAGAAAGTTGATAACTGCAGCCACAATGTTCATGACCTGAAGCAACTAATTATGCACCCTTTAGCCACTTAGTAGCTCAGACATTCTGTCTCAGTGTATTACTTGTATAAGCAGAAGATCAAAATGCATCTCACCGGTAGTCAAGATGTTCGCGATAATTGTTCAGAAGTGGGTCTATTTCATATATCCTTTGCCCAGTGCCAGGTGGGGGAATGGTTCTTGTTCTAGCTTCATCCTCTTCTATACTTTCTGTCCCATCAATAGGAGCAGATGCTGCCTCACCTGCAAATGTTGAAGAAGCAGAATCTTGCTCATTATCAATCTCATGGCATCTACTGGGTGGTTCAACAAACTTTTCTTCATCCTCAAGCTTCTTTTCATGTTCAATAGTTGGATCATTTACATCATGCAATACCTAGATAATTAGGAGACAGAAGAAAATTAACTCAAGCACGTAAAGATTGTCAACAAACCAATTCTGCTTTGAGAATTTTAAAGCAAAGAAGGCATTCAGAGAAAAATGACCATAATCACCGATCTAATGAAACCTCTAAGCTTTTCTGTAATACCAAGAATCCGTATCTGCTACTTTGCAGATAACTCAAAGTACTTAGCCTTAATGGCCACCAGCGAGAATAACCAGTTGGTGATTTTAAAATAAAAAAGAAATTAACATGTATAGGAGAAGACTCTGTTGGGGAGGATTTGGGTATGGGTGGTTCAAACTCTCTGCTAGAACTTGTAGCACCCATCAGTGAGACACACAGCATGTGGCAGGCTGATGTGGACGCTACAGAAAATCCTGCTTCTTCCTATTTAATCATCTATACGGGGGAAGATCCCAGGTTTTATGAGCCTTTAAATTCTAGTCCTCTTGTCTCTTGATTACAGGAGTCATCAGCTTGGATTTAACGGAACACTATGCGTTTCATAATTTTGTGGGGAGTATCATGTGATGGGTTTGAGAATGAACTACTGGATTTATTCACAAATATGAATATGTCCGCAAGAATTGCATTAAGAATAAACACTATGCTTAATTTTAAAAACCATAACAATATTAAAAATACTGCTGTTTCTCTCACTCAAAATAGTATACATTGTACATAGAGGAAGAGTACTCCATATCAATCCCTTAAAAATTTGTCATTATCGTTCACAAAGTAAAAAACTAGTCTCTCGTTATTTCTACAGCATGTATAAGACATTAAAAACACAAGCACAGGAAAATTTTGCCACCATAAAGGTAGATGTATGCACATAATATGCCTTTATTGTACATCTGGGCATGTACTCACATACCAGGTGATCTTCCAGACCTGTTTCCGGGTTTTCCAACTGATCTGTCAAGGATAAAGAACCATCTCCCTGGCCGCCAGGAACTAGGACTTTATTAGATGTGGCAACATTTAAAGATGAGGAATCAGAATCAGGAGAAGACATTCGGGCAAAGACCTTCCCTATAAACACTCATCAAATTAGATTTATATTTATGATAGGAGGAAACAGTAGCAATATTTGAAAATCATCATCTGAAAATAAATATAGAAAATACAACATGAGCCCCAACATAATGCATTCAGAATTTAAATTGATCAATACTAACTATTCAATTTTACAGGTCAAAAAGTAAAAAATATCAATTTTAGTGGAAACCAACCATGAAGAAGAAGCACTGCATGCAGCCGTTAAGAATGCACATCTGAGAACTGTCCCTTATTTATCCTAATTTAACAAAATCTCAATAACTCAAGACAACCGGAAGATGTAACTACCCAGCTTAAAAACCAAAGGAATGAGAATGATGCCATATCCGGCATTCGGTGTGAATCTAGGTCATCTCATGCGCATGTTCTTCAATTTAAATGTCCATGGAGTTCCCGCCAGCTTTTGGAGCAACTTCAAACTTTCCAAATTTCTGTTGAGGTTGAAATAACAAGCTTGACAAGTTGCAACTTGCACCTTTACCATTAACAATATTATCCTTCGGATTTCTACTCAGTTAACATCTCCACAAGTATAATTTCACGCCAGTGTAACCACCAAGGTTGAGCCTAAAACCTCATTTCCAATTACCGGGTGCCTAGAATGTTGGATCATACACCTTTGCAGCCTTGATTTGTCACTCGAAGAAAGTACCTAACTCTAAAGCTCCTTAATAAAGAGGTTCCGTGCATATTCTAATTTAGGAAAAGAAGTTTCTACAAGTAGGAAAAAATTATATCATTGAGAGGTAATAATGGTCCTTCATAATCACGATTTGGTACCTACAACAAATTTGTTCTATATATTTCGAAGTCTGTAGAACAAATTTGTGTATGTATATATAAATTATATATACATATATATACATATTTTGAAGTATATATATGCGCGTCCGTATGTATTATATACGTTATAAATAAACACTTGCGTATTGCTGAGAGTAGCACGAACCGTCCAAAAGTCGGATTCAGCCACTAGTGCGCGAGCTCCTGCACTGCCTGTTACACCTTAAGCTACGTAATAATCGCATATCGTTCTTTCTATACTGCGATTACTATTTGCCAATAGCTATAAGGATTTGGACCAATAAGTCCGTTGTATTTTAATTCTCTTTCTTTTCATTTCGTTAACTCTCTCTCTTTTCAAACAGAGCTCTCATGGACCGAAAATGCCTCAATCTACAGTGAAAAAATGCTCGAGATTGAACATAGAAGACACAAGAGAAATCAGAATCCAATCGTACATAGTACATACATAATTATCGAAGTTACTATTTGTAGCAACCTACCCTCCAATCAAAAGGAAGACTTCCCCGTACTTGCATGTCACCGTCATAAATGAAATACAGTATCATTTTCAATATCACTATGGCAACTAGAATATACTCCTTGCATTTGTTATAAAGTTGTATGAAAGTTGTTTATATAAGCAAACAAATCAAGACGCCAGAGCTCAAAGCATCAAAGGATCAAGCAGTAAGGCAAACAGAACAGAGAACGAAAGAAAGAAACTCGAAAGCAAGAACATAAAAAAGATTGATAGAGACAGTTGTATTACGATAAAACGGTTCCTTCTTCAGCAAGAGGGAGATATTAGTATTGCGAATGCCATTGGAGGTGGATCGACACCAGTTGCACACCGATGGAACGGACGGGGATCGCATCGCCGAGATTGAGTAGACCATTTTGCTAGTATTTTTGTTGAGAGCTTTGAAAACCGAGAGAAGTGTCTAGGCTATGCACTGAGCCACAGAGAAACCGAGAGTACTGGTGAGTGTTTTTTGAGTCGCGGGCACCGAGAGAAGCGTGAAGAGAGAGAGAGAGAGTGGCGCATGTGCATGGAGAAGGTGCTACATGTGAAGTAGAGGATTGTATGGGGTGGGACCTACCGAGGTTGATCTTGCGTCGTCCATCGTTTGGATTTTGCAGACCACGGTATATCGTGGGCTACCAGATGCACCTCTGGTGTCGTTGCAGATCAGAAACGAAAGGCCGTGGGGTTCCCCCCTCCTTTTCTTTCGGGAAAAAAAACAGTTCTCCTACTCTTGATGGAGCATAACATCCACATATGAATATACCATCCCCGTCAAAATCAAGAGGCGCCCTAAACGGCAGATTCATATCCCCATTTTTTGAAAAAAGAAAAAAGGATCTTTTGGGTGATTGGTGAATAATCTTATGAGAGGATAAGATAAGATACCAATCACTATATTAAAGTAATCATGTTAATACAATGATTTTCACTAAATTCTCTGATTAATATATACGTACTTTATTAATAATGATAGGAAACTTAATTTGAGTAATAAATAGAAAAAGAAAATGGAGTAAAACCCATTCAATGTTGAATCATGACCGAATAAAAATCCTTATGGAAATGATAGTACGGACGTTACGCAATGCACACTTATGAACTGTTAAAAAAGAAAAAAAAAATGGCCTTCTCCTTATAACGTCGGTCCAATTTCGTCCATGTTTGCAAGCATATAAGTTATAACTCACCTCCCTAACCTATTTTGTACAAGGGCTTTGCTACGTACAGTCGTCGTGCAATCGGCTGACGTCAGCATCTATTAAAAATAAATAAATATCTCACACACTTGCTATTCTCTAAAGTCCATGTTTGCCATCTACTTTCCATTTCGTTCAAAGAGAACAAAAGCCAAGTCTCAACTAACCTCATCGCAGCCTTCTTCCCTTTCAATCCAAGTTATAGGCATCGAGAAGTAGCCTCGTTGCAGCTTCTCCGAAAAGCAGCTTCTCAACTAAAGGGTCCGCGAGCTGAGAGGGCAATCGCTCGAGGCTCTGCCTCTGTCTCCGCCATTTCTCCACGCTCTCTCTGCTCTGGCACGCCGCCTCGATGCAAAGCTCGACCAACTCGCTCTCCATTATCTCTCTCCATCGCTCGCTCGCAGCTTCTCAACTAAAGGGTTTTGTGTGTTTTTTTTAATTATCTGAAAACTATTACACGATGTCAGTTGGCTTTGATTAATAGCAGAGAAGATTGTTTGGAGGCCATAGCTTTCTAATAGATTTTATTGGAATCGTTGAAACTTTAAGGTGTTCATGTTGTCCAACTTAATTGAATTAATTGAAGCTTTAAGCTGTTGCCCGAGTTTTTAAGATGTTCATGTTGCCCATTCCATCTTCTTCCCATTCTTTGGAGGCGCCTATTCTAGCGGAGGACAACTCCAAAAGAGGAGCCACTCCGTGGACTATGTTTCAAGGTTTCAAAATTTACTTTAATTTTGTGAACCGTAGTTGAGAGAGAAGATGGGGGAAGAAGAGGCTAGGGTTTCAAACGTCCCGATTCTTCACATTTCATTATCAGAAAAAATCCCACCGCCCACAACCACTCTACCCCCATGGATCACGACGAGCGCCAAAGTATTACTGCGAGATGAAGCTTGAAGACCTGGAATTTGATGACCAAGACAACCATCGCAACCTTCGCTTTGTTGAAGACAGACGAAAACGATTCGGGGTTCGGGATGAAGGGGAAGGAGATTTCGAAGGAAACAAAAATAAATTGAAACGAATGCCCCTTTCTCACTTTCTGGTCTTCAAAGGGAGTTGGGGAAGATAACAGGGGGACACAGAGAATTTTTCGGAGGGAGGAGAAAGGGAGAGCTAGCCTTCGATGGATTTGAGGAGAGAAATAGAGGAAATGGGATCTGAGGAGAATGGCAAGCACGAACTTGAGAGAAGCAAAGAGAGGAGGGAAATAAAAGAACTGGTTCTGAGGAGATAGTTCTGAGGAGATGGAAATGGATGGATTTCGATATGGAGAGGAAGAGGGAGGAGGAAATGAGATGGAGAGGTCAGACGGAGATGGAAATGGAGGGAGGGAGGAAGGGAGGAAACTGAGAGCGAGAAAAAATAGATGAAAAACACACCGTTTTACTAAATGACGTAGACACGCCGCTTGCAAGCCGATTACACCTGGTGCTTGCATCTAACATTTTTTTCTGTACAATATCTGTGAATTGCCTTCTAAAATAATAGAGGGGGTAGCAAAAGTCTATTACATTAGAGAGACAGGGCAGACCTAGCATTCTGCAATCTGCATAGACAAAGGAATATGAGAGAGAGTACCAGGATGGAAAAACTTACTGAGAAAAGTTATGTGCTGCACTACTAATGTTGATTATTTTCTTGGTCATGAATTAAAATTAAAGAGTATAAAAATTTTATTTTTTAAAGATTTTTATATAAGGAAAATTCTATAAAAATATATTTTTCCCCCAAAGAAAACATTTTTATAATTTTGCCTCCAACTTCAATTTTCTGGATTCGCCCGATGAGTAGGAAATAGGCCCACAAATAAAAACTTTAGTGAATAGAACAGTTTCGACCTTGTTTGGTTAATCAAAACTAAAAATCCCATCTCATCTCATCTCATCTCAACTCATTATTACAATTTTTTTAAATTTTCATACAAAATATAATAAACAATTTAACTTTTTCAAATCTCAATACAAAATTAATATTCAAAAATTATATTATAACAATATTTTATTCATAACTATTTAAAACATCTCATCTCATCTCATTTGTTTAACCAAACGTGATATCTATCCGAACAAGCACGGACATTCTGAGCTAGGATCAAACTCTCCATGAGATTCATAATTACATTACTTATAACATCTTTGCTCTTAAACAAAGTGGATTTATAATTGTCTTTCATTCCAAGTAGACGTTGAGAAGATGATGATCAAAAGAATGATCAATGGCATTTTTCTTTCTTTCTGATGTATCTTTTTTTCTTTTTCTTTTTTTACTTTCTGATGTATCTGTGATGACTTTTTTTTTTTTTATATATAAATATATGTATCTGTGATGACTATATCTAATATTCAACTTATTCCACCAATTCCATTATAACATTAAATCCTTGCGTCTCTATAACCAGCATCCATCAGCTAATGATGAGGAGTGACCTCCATTTTCGATCTTATGCTCTGCCAAATTTAGAAAGAAAGCATATAGATACTGCATTATGACCGTTTACCATAAACCTGAGGACTAATTTGCCAAAATATCGGTGTCACGGACAATCTTCATTGAGGGGAGCACGATTGCAGCCACTGGCTTTTCCTCATATCCACCACCTTCGTCAATGATCAGCCTAAGGCCTTCAACGTAGAGTTTTCCATGGTGACCACTTACCACAATGGTTGGATTCTCAGTCAGTTCCTGTGAGATACCAAATGCCAAATATCTAGACTTCAGTTATACTTCATATCAAGGATTCTAACACCATAATTTATATCTCAATAAAGCTGCAAAAACAACGTTCTGTATAATCAGGAATGACTGAGCAAAGTAACCTCTATCCTAGAAGAAATTAGCAGCAGGAGAAAGTCTTGTTTGAGTAGATAGGAAAAAGAAACTGAGAACCATCACCTTTGGGATATTCCATACAGTTTTCCTCCCGCTAAGAGCCTCTACCTTAGGAACCCGGGTGTCTCGGGCTCTCAAGAAATCCAGCTGCTCTTTGATGTTTTTGTCTCTCTCCAAACCAGCATGCACAGCAATCAACTTACAGTGTAGGATTCCATTCTCAGTTTCCAAACAAACATCATCCTGAAAAAATAGAACGCACATCACCAAGACAGCAAAACCCACTAATTCAGCAAGTTGCTCCCATAATTCACTCCACTATATAATCAATTGCCAAGATTAGTCTTGAACATTTTTCTTGGGATATAAATGAGATTTTTTTGTGAAGTTGGAAGCGGTTCTTAAAATAGATTTTGATCGAATAGCGCACAGTGTTTCTCCACAGTCCCACCCCAATGTGTGTGGCTATAAGAAATCTTTGATTGGGGCAAAGAAAAAAAACCCTTCTCATGGTTACATCATATATTGCCGGCGCTCATCAGGTGTTTTGAAGAACAAGAAAAGGGGAACCCAAACAAGCCTGACCTCTTCGTGAACCCAAACCAGGTCAGCAAGAAACTTCTTGTGCTCGTCAGGAACTGCCTTAACCAAATCTGTGCACAATTGAAGTTCAGAAACTTAACCCAATAAGACAGCAACAGGACTGATTAACACGCGACCGCTAATCGAATACGAGCATCGATTACCATTGAATATCTAAAAATAGAACCAATAAACCACAGAATAAATAACTACGAATCGCCATTCGCAGTCCATCAAGCCCAGTATCCCAATTGTCCATGGATAGCTCGAAATCATAACTAGTCAAACACGAAACAACAGCAAGAAAAATCATATTGAAAATATGAACAACTATGAACCATAATCACTCGCATTCGCAATTGAGTAACCAAGAATGGATTAAACAAATTAAACTCCAGAGTACCGCGACCAATCAAATCAGATATACCTTCCAATAAACAGAATGAAACCCAAACAAGAATGGAACAGATCGTACCAGCAGATCCGTGAGGAACGCCATAGGACTCGAAAGTGGGCCCAGCATCGTAGATCGAGCCCTTATACTCTGTCCCCTTAGCCGCGTTAAACCTAACCTTAATAGTTCCACCCCACCTCCTCCCTTGCAGGTGCATACACTCGTACCCGTCACCCTTAAACCACCCTTCTCTCTCCTCATTGCCCTCGTACTCCTTCCACGCCTCGGAGAACTCGAACCTCGGAGGCCGAGGCAAGACTCCGACGAACGCTGCGAAAGCGAGGTCGTGGTTTCCGGAGAGAAACACATGGGTCTGGTCGGGGTAACGGGAGGGCAAGCAGAGGAGGAAGTCGATGACCTGGCGGGTGTGGGGCCCGCGGTCGCAGTAGTCTCCGAGGAAGATGACGAGGGCAGTCCGGAATTCTTGCGGGTCGATGAGGGACTCGAGGTTGGACCAGAGGTTTTGGAGCTTCTTGATGTAGCCGTGGATGTCGCCTATGCAGCACACCACTCTGGGCTTGCTGCTGGTCGTGGTGGTGGTAGAGGAGGAGGAGGAGGAGCAGCTGAAGTTGGGTTCTGATTTTAGGTCTGTCATTTGTTTACTTTTCTTTTATGAAATTTTCGTACGTGCGTGTATTTAAAGGTTTGTGTTCTTTCGGGATTGGGTCTGTACAGATACCCGACGTTGAGGTGGTGTTGGAGATGAGGGTTTTTTTTTCTTTCCAATTGTTATACCATATATTTGTATATTATAAATGCATACATTATTTCTGTTATAATTATTTCGTTTCACCTCTTAGAATTTTAGTTCATTTATGTATCATTCTTAGAATTCCTAAATTCATATATCAACTCTTAAAAATTAATGTATCAAGTTTTAAAATTTCTAAATTCAATATATCTTATTTCTTCATTTATCACTATTTTATTTTCTTTATCTTTATATTCCTATAAAATAATGTTTTGAAAATCATTTATACATCACAAAGCATGAATAACAAAAATTATATGTACAGTAATTTTTGTAAATTTTTTACGTACTTTATTAATGTGATTAGCTACACAAAACTTCAAAATCAATAACAAAATTGTATAATCACCATTAAGAGAGAATAAAATTGTATAATTATCGACTTCTCACTCTTATTTAGTTTTGCAAAGAGAATATGCACCATGCAAAGAGAAAAGGTATAACTTAGGTCAAGCAATCAATGCTGAAGTTTTTGGGTGCGAAAATAATATATTGGGTCTTCATGAAAGCGTTAAACAAGATCTCATTTACAAACATCTTGGTTGCCTGGATTTTACTGCAGGATAACATCTGCTTTTATGGAGAACCACGACGGAAAGAATGAAAATACACGAGATGAAAAAAAAAAATTAACAAGAAGAAAATACAGAGAAAGAAAAATAAAAATTCCCCTTCAATAACTACTTACACAAATTCTATCCTATTTAAGCAATTCCGAGACCAGAGCATGAGTTAAGTGAAGCTGATTATCTTCTTTGGAAGTTGAGGAACTTGATGCCGTAGGCAAATACAGAGAAGAAGAGGAGAACCCAACCAAGATGAGCCACGGCAACGGCTGGAAGGAAGTTATAATCAAAACCCAAGCTTTGTTTAAGGAATAGCTTCAACGGTACCTCACCAACTCCAGGTACCTCAAGGACGGAGTCTTTGTCACCCACTTGAGAGGTCACAAGGCCATATAGTGTCCAAGCCACTGGAGAAGCCCAGTAGTACCACCTCCACCAAATAGGGATTAGCTGCAATGGCAATGTGTAGGTAACCGTGAGTTCCATATGCAAAGAGAGATTCGAAGTTCCGTGAAAAGTTGTGCAATATGCAACATATCTTGGGTTTGAAAAAACACATACCGGCCTGGGAATGAGAAAACCAGAGAACAAGTTCCAGAAACTGAGGAAGAATGACATACAAATCGCAGCAATTTGATGTCCTGGTGTCAGTGCAACAATCATCATTCCATAGAGTGTGAAGTAGACAAAGCACATGAATATGTAGTAGTAGAACCACAAGAATTTGTTTGCCTTCCACTCAAATCCGATCATGGAGTAAAGAAGAAGAGTGTATGCAATAGTTTGAACTGCAACATAAATTGCCTCTACGGAGACCTGCATAATTTCAACAGATTTTTGGTCAAAGTATGATTTAATAGAGTTTCATTGCTTGAACCATATCTTTAAAGAACATAGTTAAGTTTTCTTTACTGCAAGATATTTTGTGTGTGTGTCAGTTCAGAATTACAGTCCAATCAGAAAAGAGATGAACTGAATTAAAGTTACCTGAGCAAATGCATAAGGCAGTGGAGAATACATTCCAGCTGCTCTTTCACGGTAGAAAACAGTTCTTTCAATGGCAACAATTGACTGCACCGAAGAAGCATTGGTGGCTCCAAGGAAAAGCACAGCAGCATACATGGCTCCCAAAAGATTCATCAGATCTTGTTGTTTGGCCCTGTTTTACAAAATAATCAGAGTTGATTTCTGATACTTAAAAAACTTGCAGATAAACCAGGGGTGCTCCTAGCACTTGAATAGATCAATTTTCTGACCTCCGGTTCATATTTCATGCACCCTTCCAAAGGATAGAAGTCTAGATAATTAAATATATAACAACAAAATGACTTACATCTTGCCTCCTTTGTTCCAGAAGATGAGACCAAATAATGCACCAATGACTATTGTCATGAAGAACCGGATGGCATTGTACTGAGGATTTCTCCAATAAGACCAATGTTGTTTCCAGAAACAAGCTTTGCACTGAACAGGGAAAGGTTGGGAGTATTCGGTTGGAAAGTAGAGGTCCTTAGAGCCTTGTGTTGGAGTGCTTAGCTTTTTGATGAGTTCCTGATTCCTCCTGAAAGAGTGTCAAGAGATGAATCAGAAACATAAAATCCCAGCAAAATCAGAAAGCAATAATTATCAAAATAACTCATTATAACTCACTGATAAAGTGAGGAGTTGGCATAAACTTCAGCAAAATCCACATCAAGTTGAGCCTCGACTGCAGGAGCACTGACTTCAAGCATCCATGTAGCAGGATTATAACCATCCTTGATCTTAGTGACCCCTGGGACAGCCTGTCATAGTTTATAGAAATTAGCCACAGGCTAGCAAAACACTTGTCAGTCAACTCTAAAGAGGTATTATAATCGGTTATTGCATGTCTCGTGAAATGGAGGTCAGTGATTCGAATGCCCCCATCCCCATTCTTCTCCCCTTGAAACCACTCACTCATCCGAAAAATAATATACATACATATACATACATATATATATATATATATATATAAACTTCCTAGTTTATACCACTTAGATTCCTGAAGCCAAGACTTTGTTAGGAATTCGTGGAAGGCGGAAATGAAGAGCTTATATATAGGCATCAGACATACCGACTAACTCTATCACTTGATTAATAAGGTAAGAAAACATAAAAAAACACATGAAACAGATACCTCAAAATATTCTACTAGCTGGTGAGAATGGCGACCCAGAGGTCCAGCATAAATTACTTGTCCTCCTCTTTTCATTAGCAATAGCTGCAACAAGCACAATGTCAAAGTAGAAAATATATTACATCATGCATAGAAAATAAAGAAATAAATAACTTTTAACGACAACGTGAAGAAATGGGGGCAGTACCTCATCAAAAGCTTCAAAAATGTCTATGCTAGGCTGGTGGATTGTGCATACAACAGTTCTCCCAGTATCAACTGTATTTCTCACTGTACGCATAACAATAGCAGCAGCTCTGGCATCCAGACCAGATGTGGGTTCATCCATGAAGATGATAGAAGGATTAGCAACCAGCTCAACAGCTATTGTTAGCCTCTTCCTTTGTTCTGTTGAAAGACCATCTACTCCAGGAAGGCCGACTAGAGCATCTCTTAGTGGTTTAAGCTCAACCAACTCCATAACTTCTTCCACAAACATCTATACCACATTTAGAAATTTTTAAAAAAATTTGAAGAAAGCACTCCAAACTTGGATCCTTTTTCTTTTGGGTAAGCAAACTTGGATCCTTAAACACTAGGATTCCAATCTTCTGGTGATTAGAAAAAAAAAAATGATTGTGCATAATGGTCTAGAAAGAGATTAATGTTAACTAGACAACCATGCAACATACCTTTCTTGTTTGTGTCTTTACATCTGAAGAGAGACGAAGCCAAGCTGAATATAGGAGAGATTCGTAGACAGTAACATGCGGTGAATGAATGTCATTCTGTTCACAGTAACCACTGACCCGGGCAAATGTTGATTGGTTTTTAGGATAACCAGATATGGTAATGGTTCCTTCAATGTAGCCACCGGTCTTTCTTCCTGCTAACACATCCATAAGGGTTGTCTTCCCAGCACCACTGACACCCACAAGTGCCGTCAATATCCCTGGTCTGAAAGCACCACTAACATCCCGTAACAATTGAAGACGATCTTCTTCAACCCCTTGAGTCTTCATTTCCTGGTATGAAAGGCCAATCTTTTACATCACCGTTTGGAGAAAAAGTAATTTTGATAGGAATGAAAAGAATTTAAAAAATATTAGAGAAAACTTCAATCAATATTGTCAGAGCATGAAATGATTAAAAATGAGGTACTTACAGCAGGCATATCCACGTGGTAATTGACATGGTTAAATGCAATTGAAAGGGGTTGGAAGGGTAAAACCATTCCTCTTCTTTGGGCATCATCTGAAGCACCAATAATTTCTGAAGAGCCTCTCACAGCCATATCAATACCTGTGACGTTTCACAATATGTCAGCGTATAAAAGAAGATAACGTCACTTAACCAAAACTATAATGCTACGTACAGTCGTGGAGTATATAAATACCGTGCAATCGCTTTGAAAAATAGTGGGATCCACGATTAAAAAAGTTAGTTTTTTTTTTCATATGGGTCCCGTATTAATTCACTTTTTTCAAAGAGACTGCACGACGCTTGCATAACCACGACTGCAAATATCATTTCTCTAACCAAAATAAACATGTAAGCTTTTTTTCTCCTGAAGATTTTGCAGTGCCCTGGAAATTCACTTCGTATCCAATCAGATTCAGATTTTCCGTTAGCTAACAACCTTTATGTCTTTTGCTTTCTTCTCAAATATGTCTTGGGCATAATCAAAGGCCTTTTTTTTCTTGAACTTTCTTCCTTTTAGGAGAACTGGGGAAGAGATGGATAAATGACACAGGTAGGAAATTCCTCAAAGTTCGAAAGATTGTTCTATTCCAACAAATAAGATAAGAGTCAATGTAAAGTCCTTGGCCTAATCTTGGCTCATGTTGGGCTACCCCTATACCATCTGGTTTTCTCCAGTTCAAACGTTATGTTAATGCATGTAACCCTACCAGCTCTCTTGCTCAAAGTTGTTACAACTACTCGCATAGCAAACTGTATTTTGCACAGAGAGGCGGTGAAATGTCAAAACTGCCACAAGCACTTTAAGATCTCTCTCTCTCTCTCATTTAACGATTAGTTATTTTATGAGCTAACTTTGACTGAATTCCAGCAGAAGCTGTGGAATAAGGGGATCATGTATTAGAAGAGGAAAGGTAAAGGATTAAACCTTCTGTTCTATGCTGTCTAGCAGATGTGTTGTTATTCTTCCTGCTATTATCTTCACCCACGACGACAGCTTTTGAATCACCCAAAGCTGAAATTTATTTTCCACAAAAGGTTTTGTCACTCCAAAGTTTCATTTTACAAATGAAACAGCGAGTAGAAATGGGACGAGATAACTTACGATTTAGGAAAGTCAATGCTGCAATAAATAACACGTTGAAGAGAAGAGAAAATCCAAAAAGTGCTCCGATACAAATCCAAAACCAATAGTCCTCAGTAAAGAAGCCTCTGGACTTGAGCAGGACTCGTCCAACGGTAGTAGCATTGATATGGGGGTCTGTATTGGGCTGCAACACAGAAAAACTTGATATGATTTTCATATGATGTCGAAAATGCCTAATTCAAGCTTATATTTTCATATTCATGTATGAAACGTAGATGCAATTCGGTATTCAACGAGTTAAGATAATTAAACAACGAAAGTATCTTACTGCACCCCATCTTTCATCAAGAAACTCATTCATAACTATGGCATTCTGTCCATACATCATAGGAGAAATATAATAGCCCCATATCATCCATGGCTCAATGTCATCTGCACAAGGAAATGAAGATTCAAATTTTCTATCATGTAAATTAACGCTTGAAGTACACTAACAGCTAGACTGGAAGAGATGAATTACTTTTGGCAACAATGAACCCTCCAAGCACAAAAACCATCAGCAAGGTGAAGGTGCCCAGTGTATTTGCAACAACTTGTGTTCTCCCAAGTGCAGCAATGAACCGAAAGAGGGACAATGCCATTTGATGTATGCCAAAGAATGCCAAGAACTGTCGGAAGAACCTAAAGCAATAAAGGAAGAGATGGGTCAACGAAAAAACAAGTAAATATACGTGAGTTTGAAGAACAAATTCCAACATCTAGTAAGTGCCAAGTGGGGAATCGATTTTCCATAGAGGAGATTAAAAACCTATTTACCTGCTAGCAGACGGAGCAAATCCAATTGTATAGTATGTAAGAACAATCCATATTGCTGATTCCACGAACGATAGAGGGATCCTGAGAACCCAAATGGGTAAGCCAAAAGCCCATGCAGGATAGAACAAAACATCCCTCTGTTTATAGAAGACAGGAAGTCTGAAAACAGTCATTGCCAGCTCTGCCATCCCATTGAACATCACGTTAATTAGACTGAAGAACAGTGCTCCAAAAAACTTTCCTCCATTTGTTACAGTTCCCACTGGCATTTCTGTCCTAAGAAACACTGTAAAGGCAATTATGGACATGATTGTTATCTGGGTAGTCTTGAATATGTACACAAAAGAATTACGCTTCATTAGCAGCCACTCCCTTGAAAAGCAAGCCTTGAATAGTTCCCAGTTTGAAATACCATATGTCTCTGTGACCAATGCAGCTGGGTGGGTTCTAGATCTGTCATACGGAACACTAAGATCAGCTGCAAGCTGTTGGCCAATGTGGAAAGAGCCAAAGGCTTGCGCAAAATCAGGAACTGAGATGTATCTGTAAGGTTGGTTCTTCTTGAACCAATATTGTTCTTGATCCTTCTTGGACGTTACTTCTTGCAAGAAGTCAGCGACCCCTTTCCTTTCTGGGCATTTGAATCCCATGTACTCAAAGAATTCAAGGACATTTTCTTTTGGACCTTGGTAGACTACCTGACCTTCTGAAAGAAGGATGATATCATCAAAAAGATCAAATGTCTCTGGTGCTGGCTGTAGAAGAGAAATAACCATGGTCACTTCCATAATGTGAACCATTTGCCTCATGAACTTGCATATCTGGAAAGTGGTAGAACTGTCTAACCCCGTCGATATTTCATCCATAAAAAGAGCCTTTGCTGGTCCAACCAACATCTCCCCTGCACCCAGTGATAATAATAAAACAAATTAAACAATCAATCGGATTGGTGCACTGTTGATGTTATGGACAACAATACTTTGACTATTTCGATTTGGAACAATATGTAGTCTTATATAAGCAACAGGTACTTGAACTGGATACACCTATCCTATGTCTAAGAATAATAACAATATTTCCATTATAAAAAACTTAGCATTGCCAAGGAAAACATACCGGTTGTCACACGCTTCTTCTGCCCACCTGAGATACCTCTCCTCATCTCATCTCCAACCATAATATCGGCACAGATATCCAATCCAAGTATCTGTTAAAGATTCTAAAGACGTCAGCTATCTTAAATTGGATTCTTAAATGAACAAAAGCAAAAATAGATGTGGCAACATGAGAGAGAGACTGCGAACCTTAAGAATATAATCCGTTACCAAACTAGTTTTTTGGCCTGACATAGCTGTGGCCTTCATGAATGCATCGATCTCAGGATCTGGTTTAATTCCCGCTTCTTTCTCTCTTCTTGAGAGTTCTACCAACATTTCATATCTTGTGCCAACCCCTAGACAACGTCCAGAGAAATCCAGTGTCTCTCTCACCGTCATTTCTCCATGGTGTAGATCGTGCTGACTGATATACGCACAAGTCCTTTGTGGAATAAATTCATTCAATTCATGACCACAGTAGGTGACTCTCCCAGATTCCTGTATCGAATTCAATTTAATTTCTGGGTTAAAAAAATTATTCTAGAATACAGAGGATTTATGCAAACTGAGATACATATAAAAATAGCAAGAGAATCGGAAAGAACACAAACCCTTAGATCCTTGTCAAGTTTCCCAGCAAGTGCAAGCAACAATGTTGTTTTCCCTGCGCCTGGAGGACCCAGAAGTAGAGTCATCCTGGAATCACCATATCAGTTGATAAGAGCAATCTACTTCTGTCTTTATCTAACACTAGCTATTAACAAAAAAGAAAAAAAGCCCCCGGGGGGGGGGGGGGGGTTGGCGGCAGCAGGCTCAATATATAGGCATGAAATTTATTTCCGAAAGGCTGTTAATTTTTCCATCATGGCTGTTTGCTTTATATCCACAAACATTATCTTGGCAAGTTCACTCCCATATCATATTTGAAAAAACAGAGAGAGAGATAGAGAGAGAGAGAGCTGAAATCAACAGCCATTTCAAAAAGATACCTTGATGGTTTGACGATTCCACTAACATCCTGAAGTATCTGAATTTTTCTTTTCTTGGATGGAGCGAGGTGAACTAACCCGAGGATACTCTGTTGTCACCATTACAAGTTGAACATAAAATCAGAAACAATTATCGGCAAAAGCTTGATCACAGTGTTTAACAAACTGAATAAAGAGGTTGAATTACGAAAAGGAAAATCGAAAATATACCTCAATTGTGTTCAAGGTGACATTAAGAAGAGTGGGAAGCGATCGGCTTCCAACATACACATCCCCCTCCACCGATAAATGCTCATACCGAACTTCAATTCTAGGAATCTCAATCCCCACCCTGCAAGAAGTCCAAGCCAAACCCACCAAATTAGACCTTAATTAAACCTTAAACCAAACAAACGAAAAAGAGAGAGAGAGAGAGAGAGAGAGAGAGAGTTCGAACCTGTCAGTCCTGTCCCTGAGTCTCCTAAGGAAATTCTCGTTGTCGTCCTCCGCAACCTTGAGTATGCTCTCCATTAACTGCTTCTTGTCCTGGATCCCAAGATGGGCGACGTCCACCTCATTCTGCACAACTCTGCCATTGTCAAGGACCTGCCTGAGCATCCCCTTCCTTAGCCGATCGTAGGTCGGTAGCCGCTCAATGGCGGCCCATCGAAGCTCCTCCTCGTCACTCTCCTGCCTCCCGCTCCGGTTGAACACGTCCGGCGGCGGGGCCCACACCTCCCGGAAGCTGGCCGATTTCCAGCTCCTCCGGCTGCTCGTTGACCGGGCGAGATCGTCTCCAGCCAAAGCCGACGCCATTACGAGCGATCTACTTTCGTCACCCTAAAGCTAAGCTCTTATTGTCCTAGGGGGCTTTACGATACGTAGTAGAATCACGCCAACTATACGAGTGAATGTAGACAATAGCGTTTATGTTTGTTTTATTCGAGTTTTTTCTGAAATCTTTGTTCGTTCAGAAGTACTGGATCTATTGTGCGCAGAACCAAACTCCCCCGACGACGCCGACGATCGTGAAATATTTTTGTCTTTCTTAGAGCTTCACTTGCTACCGAAATTAACTGGCTCCCTATCCATGCACCAAACCTCTCTCTCTCTCTAGATTTCTTCCCGAAGCTATTTCAGAGTTGCTTTTTTGGAGAAAGTGGTGGAAGAAAGACGGAAATGGTGGACGAAATGGACGGAAGGGTGGTGGAGGACAAACTATGGTGAGAAAGGAAGGAGAGGAGGAGGGTATTTTATTAAGGAACTCGAAAAATCAACTCATCGAGCTGGGGGTCAACGCAGAGATGAGGTTAATAACTTGATGGAGCGCGCGCTGCTAGGTCGCTCTCTCTCTCTCTCTCTCTCTCTCTCAGTTTGAATCCATGCAACACAACGCAAGCTTCTCTCACTGTATCTGATCACTCTCTCCTCAAAGCAAGCTCTGCGGCTCGTCGGTTTAGCCGCGTGACTTGGTCACATCCTGTTCACAACTTATAAACAATTTTAAATATAATAATCTTTTTATTATATTTTAATACATCGAATAAAAAAAGTCAAAATAAAATTAATATAATTTTATTAAATAACTGTATACAAGTTGTTAATAAGAGGTAACTTTATCATTTTTTCACATTATTAATTAGAAAATGATTAACCTTACTTTTTCTCTACTACCACTCTACTACCAAGCCTCCACGTGGCTTTATTTTGTTTTTATTTTTCTTCTACTTTTAACACAGTATTTGAAATGCAAACAAGCCACCTCTCCTCCACGTCGATAGTAACCTCGTGGTGGCCTCCTCTCTTTTTGGGTTGCACCTCCCGATGTGGTTACTGTTCAACGATGATTTAGAGCATTAATAATAAATTCAATAAAATTAAATTATAGTTAAAAAATAATTAAAATGTGAAATATTATGTTATAATAGACTCAATAAATCTACAATAAATTTGGTTATTAACTAGATAGTTGGTCAAATTTATTGAAGAAAAAATACTAGTCAAATATTATTTTTAAAGTAAAATATTACTTCCTCCTGCTATTACCGTCTCTCTCCTGCGTAGCCAAATATTATTCTCTGCCGTCTATTGCCCAATTCCACCAATTATCTACCGTATGTTGCCCAATTTGAATTTTTGTTATAATTGTTTTAATTTTTTTCAAATAAAATAACGTTATATACTTACTTTCATTTATAATAATTAAAAATCGGCTAACTAGATTAGAAGATTAATTAATATTTAATATAATCATATTTAAATTATAATTAGAATTAAAATATATAAAAAGTTTAAAATTAATATTTTAATAAAATAGTAAAAGATTTGTTGAACTTATTATTTAATATTGTAAAAAATAACTAACTAAATTTTATAAAAATAAATTTTTTAATTAAATTTTAGTTCAAATTTATTAAACCCACTACTAATATTCTTATAGGATTAGATATCAACCCAACCGTCTCTTTCGCCTCTCTCCCTCACTCTCACGCAAATTTTTAGAAGCATCTCTCGCATCGCAAGCGACTGTAAAATTCTATTAATTTTATATTTTGAACAAACGGTAAATTCTATCTTAAAAAAATATTTTCATTTATTAAAATTAACTTTTTGGCTTCTATATTTCGTAAAGGTGAGTATAATTTTTGATTTTTAAAAAAAATGTGGATTTCATTAAAAATAAAAATAAAAACGAATTTCTATATTATTTTATAGAATTTTACTACTCATTCTCTCACGTACAAATCATCACATATTTTTTATGTTTTTTAATATGATTTATTTTTTTAATAACAAATTTATAATAAATTTTAAATTTATATATATATCATTATTCATTTATAAAGGAGCATTAATTATTACACCTGTCCAAAGATCTAGAACTTCCATTTTTCTTATTAACATTTTAGTATTGTGTTTCTAGAAAGACCGTCATGTGCGTGTTTAATATTGGTCACTGTTGGTGTTGAAAATACGCTGCCAACACGGAACACATCCGCATCATCGGCTCAACTCAATCGATCGCGCTCTGGTCCTGTATAGTATATACTGTCAGACTCTTGAAAGAGCCACCAAGCCAATGGGTCGCGCCGTTTTTCTTCCTTTTTTTTTTTTTTTTTTTGTATTTTTGAATACTTTTTAAGATTATTTGGGATTTAAATTAGTATTTCAATTCATTATAATTTCGAATAAGATTTTAATTAACTGCGACCCACCACCTAATACATAGTTTAATATTGATCATACACGTATAATTAAGACGTATGTTTTGGCAGAGCAAATTGAAAGAAAAGAACTGTATACTATTCGTGACGTATAAGCATTTCTTTGGTAGTCCAAATTGAAAGAAAAAAACTGTATACTATTCTTGACGTATAAGCATTTTTTTGGTAGCTGAGGTTGTCCACCATATATATTATCTTATATTAAAAATTTTATGTCTAATCATTTTTGTATATTTTTTATACATTTTATTGATGTGATTAGTTGAGTTATTTTTTTAATAAAAAATAATTAATTTAACCAATTATATTAATAAAATATTAAAAAAATACATAAAAGGAATTGTGTATAACACAACTCATATTATATTTCATATTTGTGTTATCAATCGAGAAGATAGTGTCGTTTAATGTGGAGAGTGTATCAAGAATCGGTCCACTCATATATTTACTCATATAAACAACATTAATATACGTTGTACGACCATTACTAATTAAAACAAACAGTTAAAGTCAATACATTTGGGCTCTAAAAACTATTTTTTGATTCAATCATGTAGCTACTTAAACAATATGATCACTACTACTTAATTCTTATAATGTCTGGTAAAGGTCTTTGTTATTAACTGATCCTATGGAATATGCGGGAGGGAAACTTACATATAAATATATATATATATATATATATATATTGTATGATGGTTTGGGTGTGTTTAAAGAAAAGCTCGTCAATTGGGAACATACAATTAAAAATAAAATGAAACGAGGCATGATCATGTTCTACATTCAACGTACATTTACTTAATTCATTCAATTAATTTAGTTTAAACGAAACTTTAATCGCACTCATCGATCGTGTTATATTTAAAAAAATAAAACACAATATTCGCAACATTTTCTTGACTCAATCCCACATCTTGGGTCTATATAATTATTATTTAGTTGTCGTATTGGCATATATAATATTATATGAAGTGATCGGCTTGAGTTGACCGTAGAGTTCACGTGGTAACGTACGTATCAATATTTAAGAGTAATGTTATATACAGTTATTTTTATATATTTTTTGTGCACTTCACTGATATAATTGGTTGGATTAATTTTTTTTAATATACAACCAATTATATCACTGGAGTGTACAAAAGAGTCTGCAAAATTACTGCACATAAAATTTTCCAATATTTAATAATGCCACGATGAATACTGAGGCCGAAAGCTTGCTTGCTTCAAGTTCAACCTCGATCGATGAGTACCGAGGGGAGTCATTGTTAATTAATAATATATAAATTAAATGGATATTTAATGGATTATCTATTGAGTATTGTTACATCTATAAAATAATTATATAAATTAATATAATTTTATCTAATCTATTAAATTTATTTATAATAAAAATAAATTTATTTAATAAATTATATTAAATCACATCAATTTATATAATTACTTTTATATAATTTTTTCTTAATTAAAATATTTTCCTTATCCATACTTAATCTCTTTAAAACTACAAAGAATATTAGGCCCTGGCTTTCTCCTAGCTAGCTATGTAGGCTGCATTAGTGACAACCATATATCTATATTTTAGAATAATTTATAAAATTTTATAATCATCTATACATTATATTTATTTTTATTTTATTCTTAATTTTTT
Source organism: Carya illinoinensis (assembly GCF_018687715.1). Classification (NCBI taxonomy): domain Eukaryota; kingdom Viridiplantae; phylum Streptophyta; class Magnoliopsida; order Fagales; family Juglandaceae; genus Carya; species Carya illinoinensis. The sequence continues at coordinate 727,331 of NC_056761.1, forward strand.
TATTTTATTCATCTTAAATTAAAATAATTTTCTTACTCATCATTCACATATCATATATTTGTTAAAAGAATAAAAATAATAATATATAATATGTGATAATGAGTAAAATTTTTCTATTTATAATATAAAATATGTTAGTGTTGCGTATTTTTTTAAAAAATAAATAAATATAAAATTTACATAAAAATTAAATTTTTAATAATAAATTTTACTATTTTTTAAAAAATTATGCGACGATTAGAGCATTGGCAATGGCCTATATATCTTCATATTTATCTTCATATTTGAATAATATCTCTCTAAATTAGTCTATATTAGATTATGTATTTTCAAAATTTTAAAGAATTATGAATAGTATTTATTCAAGTTTGAAGAACCACAATTCACTCTTCAAACATTATTTTACTATTTTTTCTCTCTCCTACCCATTAAAATCAATTTTGTGAAATTTGTATTAATATGATTTTGATATATTAAGTTAATGATACAAAGTGTTTTTTTAATATATATTAATATTTATTGATAAAAGTAGTCATTTTGATATATAAAATTAGTAATATTTAGATATATGAAATTTATATTTTTGAACACATTGTGTTAATTATAAAATATATAAAAATAATAATTAAAAAAATAAAAATATTTTATTGTTATTTGATTCAAAAATGCATAATCAAATGTGAGAGTTTTTCTTTATATTTAAAATTAATATTTAAAAATTATGATTTTAAAAATACATATAAAAAAACAAATATTAGTTCTCTTATATTACTGATCACTATATCTAACATTATTCAATTGTAAAATAGTGCCAAGTGCAAGTACAGTCTCAGTACGTACGTACTTCGAGTTCAAGGGTCTGAACTGATGATCAGTTCTTGGACATATATAGTAATTAATCTCAGTACTACAGTGCCAAAACGCTAATATATATATATATATTGGAATGCATGAAAAATGGGTAAAAATAATCACAAGAAAAAGACAATATACATGCATGCGTGACACAATGCTAGTAGGTAGCTAGTAAGCAACAAATACATACGTAAGAGGAAGAATATATAATAAAGTCAACGACCCTTCTAACAGTCTATTTTGATGGTGCTCAAATGGTAATAGTAAAAATAACAAGCCAATCACCTCAGTCAATGAAACTTAAGTGAGAAAAAAGCCATTCTCGTTCTATATATGGTACTGTGCGTAGCTAGGCTTAGAAAATATAATAATAATAAAATATTATAAAAGATATATTTTACATATCGACTTTGTCAATAAAATAAAATAATAATAAAAATCTGTCCAATTTGACGGATTCATGATAGAAAGGTATCAAGTAATTGATTCAATACGCTGCCACTAAAGTCAAAACATATATTTAATTATCATTTTGTTTTTCAAATTAAAAATTATCTAAGTTAAGAAATTACCATGTATTTTTTATATTGATACTGATAGATAAAAAATATATATATTATAGGATTAATCTTTTCTGATTAATTCATTATATAAAGGATTATTTGTCAAATTAAATAAACAACGTAGGTAGATCCCAGATGTAAGTATCCCAAATACGACCAAAATTATTAATATTAATTAATCTTAAGATTCCCGAAATTATTGATAAAAATATTTATAAATTTTCAAGGAATCTTTCACGTTTCATTAAAATAATATATATATTTTGGACTTTTCTATCTTTTTTCTTTAATGTATAATTTAAACTCAAGGCTTCTTAAATTGAGTCGACGAGGTGACCCCTCGTGGTTTTCAGTGCCGCAATTATAGAGGACATTGAAAGACCGTCATGGATGCTTTTTAAAAATTACGATGTAGTTGTTAAAGCCCTGAAAAACAGACTTCAGTTTTGTTTTGTTTTTTGTGTTTTTTTTTTTTTTTAATATCTTGAAAAATGGCTAAGGCTGTTAGCTTGAGAATTTGAGAGACGGTACGTTGAGAGAGTAGTCGGAGCTTTTGAAAATGAGAAAAATCTAATAATCAGTCAGTCCATTATATCTCAAATAATAGCTCTTAATATATGAGTGACACGTAAATATCTTATATTAATTATCATGTAGCCACACATGAAATTTGAAATTTTCAAATCGATTCGCCTCCTATCACAAGGAAAGAAAATCTCCTCTAGAGTATCATCTTCTCCAAACCAATACATGACTTTCTCCACTGCAAGTCTTCATGGTGCATGAAAATCGCCTTCTCTGCTTGTTTGTGATTGGCCAAATCAAGTACTACATGCATGTTTCTGACTAATTCTTATATATCCAAGATCAACATCTTTATTTGCTTGTGTTTTATTGCAAGTGTATTTTATGCCCAAAATTGCAGTAAATGTATTTTATGCCCAGGATCATCTACTGCTTCTTCGAGTGCAAGTCTCTATATATTATACAAACATCATCTTGCAAGTATCTATATATCATGTTCTTTATTATACAAAATTTGTTAATACTAGCAAATTGCAAATTGTAAACGTATTCTGTACATGAAAGCTTATAGAGGACTGTTTGATGCAAATTGTAACTGTATTTTAATTTCTTTTTCTCTTCTTTGGTGGTTTAACGCTTTTTTAGATGACTATTTGAAGATGGAGGGTTGGTGCATGGAATGTGTTTGACGGGTGATGAAATTGGTGATGGGAGATTGATGATGGTATCATGCGATGGTTTTTTGAATGGGGCTCAAATCAATTTAGGAACGGGTGAGGAGAACATGTGTTTTATCATATAGTGTGATGAGCCTATTGTAATTTATATGAAATTGCTGATGTGGCAAAATGTTATTGGAGGGCTGTTAATGCCTCAATGTTGGATGAACCGTTGCAAAGTATTTCTGTTTAAAAATTTTATAAAAAAAGGATAATAGTTTTTAATTTAAAAGCGTACAAATTTCTTTTTTTATTTTTTAAAAAAAGAAAATATTTAATAAAAATATTTTATCAAGTAGTTATATAATAGTTGGGTGTTCCTTATGTTTAGCAGTCGCACCGCACACAATGATTGAAGTCATTCTAAAGAATTAAACCAGATCCATGGACCATAGTTGAAGACATCTCACATACATTGAAGGAAGTCACAGAACCAAAAACACATGAACATCAAGATCAAGGGAATTCAACCCATTAAAGAAAATAAAACGCCAGAGAAATTGAAACATTCCATGTCAAAAGTAAGGTGACACGATCCATACATCACTTTCTCCATTTGTTTTAATGGGACAGATAATAAATAGGATTGAGTAAGGGTGTATAAGAAATCGTGGAATCGGTCGTGACCGACTCAGACTAGCTGCCGAAGGCTTGAATCGGCCGATGTAATAATACATTTTTTTTAAAAAAATTATATCAATATGAAACGATGTCATTTCACTTAAGTTTAATTGTTTAAATAAAATAATGTCGTTTTACTCCTGCATTTATGTTTTAAAAACAAATAAAATAACGTCGTTTATTATTAAATCAAATGTCGTTATTTTATTTATAAGATTCAAAAACAAATAAATAGAACGGCAAACGGCATCGTTTAGATAATATATCATATTTTTCTTCCTTTTTCTTTTCCATTTCCATTCTCTCTCTCTCTCTCTCTCTCTCTCTCTCTCTCTCTCTCTCTCTCTATGTGACAAATGACGCTGTTAGGGGGGAATCGAGAACCGACCGTAAACCGTTAAAGAACTGCTGGAATCGATGGCCGATTGTTCTCATCCCCATCGACTGGTTAAGGTCAATGGCTCCACTATTTTCTCTCTCATTGGTCGGCGGCAATTTTACCCAAAAACTACACCGAATGGGTCAGTTTTCACTACTAGGATTGAGCACACAAAACTATTTATCTACTAAAAATAATCAATCGTTATAAAAGCTATAAAATTCTACCTCATCTTCTTCATAATATAGTCGGTCCACCTTAGACCAAAGCATCAAGCAATATGTCTTCGACTGTAAGAAAAGTATAATATCCACGTAGAAATATTCAAATATGTTGGTCCTCTATATAAATATATTACATGATTTGTAAGAAAAGAATTATACCCACGTAGAAATATTCAAATATGTTGGTCCTCTATATAAATATATTACATGATTTGAAGTGAATTAGTGAAACCTTGACTTTTAGGGTTGAGGCTTCCCTTCGAACTGACAGAAAGATGGGGTACAAGATGTGATTTAGGTTTTGTTTGACACCATAAAATTTTTATCTCAAATTTTAAATTCTCATTTTATCATTATAATTTTTTTAAATCTACGTACAAAATAATAAATAATTTAACTTTTTTTTAACTTTTTTAAATCTCAAAATAATAATAGTATTAAAATATAATTTTTTAATATTTTATCTTAAAACTCAAAATTCTCATCTCACTTACTGAACCGAACCTTAACAAGTCTAGTCCAATATTGACCAAGCCCGTATTTCTTTTCTGAGCGGTCGGTTCCTTCGGTTTTTTTTTTTTGCCACTTGAGCATTGACAATGGGCTAACTATTATCAAGTCTGAAATAGAATTTTAATGTGGTCTTTTAGCTGTAATATAGACTTCTAAATAGATTAGTTCACATTAGACTAGTTATCTTAAACTCTAAATAATAATATAATATTATCTATTTTAATAATATTTGATAAGTTTTTTAATATTTTATAAATACACTTCATATATTAATTATTAAAAAATAAAATTATTATTTTTTAATTATTTTTTCTCTCAACCTAACTATTCAATAAAAAATAATTGTAAGGTGATAGAAAAAGGGGAAGAACTTAGAAGTGATAGAAGAGTGGGGGAAAAATATCACGATGAAGAAATCAAAAAAGAGAAAAAAAAAAAAAGTATATGTTCCGGTGGGGATAAATTGAGTGAAAGTGAGGTAAAAAAATGATAAAATATTTTCTTAATTCATATACAGGAGCTCTTCAAATATAAAGAAGAGCTGATATTTACTGTAGTATAAATATCAAACTTGAAAAATATGACTAGACCAATATAGATATTTTTTGAAATATTTCTCTTCAATTTAGATTTGCATCCGGGAATGATAAGGCCATTCCCAATGCTCTAACCCACCCACCCATTGAATTTCTGGCCAGTGAGAAGGCGGATGATTGAGTCCACGATCCACACTACCCCGCACTGACCTCTTGCATTTGTTTTTTTGTGATCATATGTATAATTTAATGGATGAGAATCGAAATTCCTCTCTTTTGCCGACAAATGCATAGGAAGAAGGACATAGTCAGACAGAAATTATATAATGTTTTGTTTTTATTTTCCTTTTTAACTTTGAAGCACCGTAATGGGAAGACAAGCCACTTTTCCTTTTTCTGTTTTTCTTTCTTTCAGTTTTATTATATTTAATCACAATGGTCGATGAGGAGCATTTTATGTGCCTTTCCATTTTAGTTTTAACATAGGCAATCGCTATAAAATGTGAAACATAAATGATTTTTACTGTCGTAGAATCCGTAAATACTATATTCTTATTAAAAACGAAGAAGTAAATATAAAATCTATATAAAAAAATTAATTTTTTAGTAATGAATCCTATTTTATTTTATTTTTATAAAAAAAAGTATACAATGCCTGCATAATACATAACTATATTTGACATTATTTAAAATAAAAAGATACTTAAAATGCTAAGCAAACGAGAATAATTAGATAACATAATTGATGTAGGATAAGAATTAAGATGGATGAATAAGTCAAAACAACTAATAATAACAAAATAAGGAAGTTGCACCCTAAATGACGTGATTGTGATGTCAATGGATTTTGTTACGTATAAGTAAATTTGTGCATTATTCTGCATACTAATACTGATTCTTTCATATTCAAAATTTAAATTAGCATTGTTTTTTATAAAATTTATTTTTTAACCAATCACATTACATTAATGCACATATTAATATATAATTATATTTGCAACTAGATTTTTCCGATGCCAATATGCAAAGCTGGCAAGATTAGTGTGCTACCTGAAAATCGAAAATATGCAAGCAAAAAGCATGGGAAGCTTTAGGACCGAGACAAGTGCATGCCAGTGTTTGACCAGTGCTGAAAAGCAAATCAAACGATCGGATTTAAGCCCTTGAATGCGGTCGTTATACGAGAAAACATGCTCTGAGAGTGAGAATTACAAATAACTTGTATGAAATTTGTCTATTTAAAACTTCTATTTAGCATTACTCAATATAAACAGCACAACAAAATTTGATGACCTAACTTTCCCACTTATATTTTGTCTTTCAGTAAAACTATACCTTAATTTGGATGTTTATAGAACTTGTGGTAGTGGAAATCATGGGTGTACTTCCACCAATACCAATGGCAATTGGACTTTGATTGGCAATAATTGTCTATTTAAAATGCGCTGCACTCAATAATACATGCTCCTTTATTTTTACTATTAGAAGGTACTATTTTCCTTCAAAATAACAGTTAAATTAACACGATAAATTTATGGTAATCATCACAGCTCAAAGGTCAGATACGACAAACTCATAAGAGATGGCTCTCACCTCACCCATCCAAACTGATAATATCTAGATAACAAATTTGACTAGTCGATCGCAATAGACTAGCAAACATTAAGGATTCATAGTACTTTATAACAAATTTAAAACTTGAGCACAATAAGCAGCATCTAACCATCGATGGTGGGAAACATCGTACTCGATGCAACTCGAAACTGTAAGAAAGATTTTCGATTCATGCTCTTAACTCTCAAGCTATGTTTGGTTAATTCTCAGAATCTCAACAAATACAGACACTGCTACCAGTTGCCTAGGGCCAGCTTGAGAATGATTACCAAGAGACTTTACACATTGCCAAAACCGGGAATCTTGTCATTCTTGGAAGACCAGCAGAATCAATCCCCACTTGCACAGCCCTTACAACCACAATGGACACATTCAATAACCTTCTCCTCTCTCAGATGCTGTGGCACCCGGCACACACAAGTGGTAGCAAAATTGTGATCCCGTGGTTGGATGCACCTCAAGCAGCAGAGACGTTCATAACCCGGCTGCAATTTAAACAGAATATTGAAGTTCATAAGGGAAATTAATGTAGAAACTTGCGAGGAACCAATCATATCAATTGTAGTAATTCCATAGATAAATAGACAGGAAAATATTCATGCTTTCATGGCATATTCCTCGGTTTTCCAAAGAAGTTGTATACAGTGACGTTTCACGTTAAACCATTTCCCCAATTATGACACACTAATCTGAATGAATCACGTATTTTTGCCTTGTACACTAAACACTAACATCAGGATTTACAATATACTTTTGAACATCTTGCTTGTCTTTTTTTCCCAAAATCAAGTTCATGCTTATACTCTTCTACTATGTGAATTACATGTTTATGAACTAAGCTTGAGAATTAGAGAATTAGAGACAAGCCTTTTTCCATTTCGCAATTAGAGCCTGATCAGCATAGCCTTGATCCAAACAGAACTCGTACAATTCCTTGGATATTTCCTTCCTCCGGTGGTAAAGGTCAAATAAGTAGCGACTCTTCTGGTGTGCTATTTTAAAAATAGGCCATAACGTTTCACATTTTCTCTTACCGTCATGTGGATCATTCTCAGCTGATCAAAGAATAATGACTGTTAGTTTCACCGAGTTCAGTGAACTATGTGAGAATGAATAAAATAAAATAAAAGTTGTGCCAACTATGCACTAGATGGGAAGACATTAACCTTCTCTCATCTTTGCTTGCAGTTCACGAAGAGTAGGCTCAATTAATTCCCAGCCCTCTGGGTATTTAACACGGTTTGTTTTCACCTTTGGCATTCTTCTACCTGCCAAAGTGCAGGACCGCGATTAATACCTAAATTGATACAAACTGTCCGACCTTCCCCCATTAATTCCTTAAATACATTAATCATTTTAACATGAATTCACAAGGAATAAAGTAAAATATATCCAACAAGAACGCAATACTATTATATACACAAGTATGAGCATATGTTTGAATGTCCAACACAAACTCAAACCCAATAATGGGTAATGCTTCATCTCCACAAAAAATAGGTCGAGTATTTTGTATATTATTATACATTTTTTTTAAAATCATACTCAATGATAAATGTACTCAAGTAGCATTACTAGTTTACTACATCTACGTGTAGCAATCACAACAAGAGGGTGTCCAAAATACAACGTAGTACAGCAAACTAAATTTCTATGACATGAAGCAGATAAAGCCCTTGTCCAGTGCCCACCACCAAATTACCTTAACTATCCTCAGAGCATTTCATAATCAAAGTTGGTAGATGTAAAATTAATTGAATGTAAGACTTTGCCATCTCATGTATATTTTCCAAGCATATTGTTAGGAAGACAAACACCCGAGGCCTTGATACTTCAACCCAAAAGTCAAAAGAATATCAATCGCTCACTCTTGTTTTTTTTTTTTATTATTAAGTATCAACCACTCACTCTTGTTACTACCACATGATGTACCTGATCATTCAAAACTCGTAGTTACGCTCACACGACAATCTCACCGCCATCAAATACTATCTAATATTTATCACCTTTGTGGACGGAGATGGGCAAAGTAGGAGCATATACAGTGAAGTAGATCTGTCCCTAATCCAGCGACACCCAGAATAGGATTTTTCATATAATTCTTAACTGCTTTGCTTCGGCACAGAAGCGAAACATACAACAACTCAAAAGCCATATTAAAGGCATGTCCTTCATACTTCATAGTCACAACGTAAAAGAATTAACACGCGCGTGCGCGCACATACACAAACACACGAGAAATTCCCCATTAAGAATTAAAAGCCATCAACCAAAACTAAGAAAAATTTCCTGAAATTGCACGATATCTTAAAATACACCTAATTTTCTGACTCCCAGTGCCTGAATCATGAATCCCACACCAACCATACCCCTAAAACCCCGCTTTCAATGGTATTCAGAAGAAATTAAAGAGACCATAATGAGCTCAAAACTTCAGAGTTCCAGCAGTACTATTCTTACAATGGAAAACAAAGTGAACACCCAAAAGCCAAAACTCAACATACCTCCGAGTCTTTAATCAGTAAGAAATTTTGAGATGCGAGGTTCAGAAGCTTAACTCTGCTGCAAAACTGCAAGAATTAGCAGGACCTAGGGTGCGAAACTTTAAAGAACGATAATATATAGACATATAAATAAACATATACCAGGAGAGAGACGAATTCCCGGCGAGAGTGCGAAAAAGGCCCCCACAGGGATATGAATGTTTGTGTTTTTCACTTGCTGCAACAAAACCTTGATAAAGCTCTAGCAGACGACGCCCTCGTATATGCCATATGGTACAGTAGAGAGGTGGGCAGCTGGACCTGATCGGCTTAGATCCGTGCCAACATTAGGAACAAATATTCAGCTTCGGCCCATGAATAGAATATCAAGAATAAAAATAAAGAAAAACAGATCGGGCCCATCAGGAATCATATCTCTCACCCGTTAAAAGGATTGGACTCCGACTCTTTTAACTCTGAAATTCTGAATAAGTCGAAGTTGGAACAAGATTTAATATATACAATTACTGTTTAAATATTTGGAATAAACATTAATTTTATATAATATTAGAATAAGTATCTTAAATTTGAATCCTTCCTCTATACCCTATCGATCAACAAATGTTCATACTACTCTTTTAGTATGTGAGCTATGATCTAAAATAATAGGCAAGTGTAAATTTAGATTTGATTTTAACAAGTGTAATTTTTTTTTTTTAAACTTTTTTTACATGTATTTAAAAAAAAAAAAACTCTTAAAAAAATATTTACTTAATTACTAAGTAAAAAATAAAAAATTCATCTATCGGGAGAAATACTCGGAACCCATTCTCAAGATCCCAAGCATTTCTCATAAAATAAACCGAAAAATTAAGTTAAGATCGAGGCCACCTAAAAAGCTCTGGAGTGTAGCCTCTAATGGCAAGGACAAAAACTAGCCATCTCTTTCGAAGAAGGTGGACACTCCATGCGAAGCTTGAACGTGATGGTTCCATAATTCCGTTGTCTTAATCCTAATAATGTTGACTATTTTACACACCTCATAGTTTTGCTTCAAAGGACCGGCATTTTCCCCCCTCCTATATATATCATGGAATTAAACAGTGAGATCTGTAAAAGGTTCAAACGCCAACATGTGGAGACCTTTTCTGTTAATATTTTGGCCGTTTTTCTCTTCGTCTTCATCATAATCAATCATGTCAATGTTATCTCTATATTTATGTGGTACTTAATAACTATTGGAAAGTTCTTAAAGGCTAGAGCGCCATAATTAGGTCATATTCATGAAAAAAAAATAAAAATTTTTTTTTATTCAAATAACAAGAGTTTTTTAGAAAGTGGTGTCTTCCCAATTTCCTCCCATCCCAACTTGTGAAGCAGAACATTTTTTACCCTTTATTTACTCTTCCAAAACCCATTAATCATGCATGGAAAGCACGTGGATAGCACCCCTTGTGCAATGTGTTTTGTCCCCGTTCCTTGGCATCAACCACCATGCCATGCGAAGAAATCTACAGCAGTGTCTGTACGCACGTGCAGCGGCAGGTCTTATACCTATTTAAAAATAACAGCGTGAGTGTCGTTTATCCAAATATCAGATGTGAATAATTATCCGGTTGATCCCAGTTGCAGGAAAGAGAAATAAATTAACATGTTAAAAAACGGAACATTTTGTGTCGTTTTTTCCCCTCGAAAGGGATGGTTGTCGTTTGTCTTCTTCCGTTGTCACACGTCCACGTCACAAAACAATCAAATTACCATTAAAAAAAACCCAAAAAATGGTTGCTTTTTTTTGAAGTTTATAAACATTATAGTAAAGTGAGGGCCAGGTGGCCCTATATACTCAACATTAGACATGGACTTCACAATATCCCATCAGTCACATCTGCATTGGATTCTCTAACAACCAAGTCGGATCTACTTATTTAGATATACTTAACGTGAGAATCGATGAAATTAGCCAATGAATTAAGGCGGACAAGAGGAAGCAACAAGCATGGATTAAAACTGCTGCAGTACGTAGACCTCAGGCTAGCTGCTGTCCTCCATGAAAACGCTTTCAAATAATTAATTATTGGCTGTTTAGCCTGTCATGGAACCCTCAAAGTATATTTGATTATCAGTACTAATGTGGGATCCATATTTAGAACAATCCATTATTATTTCCTGCTACATTTTCAGAAAGAAATATAAATGGTTACCCCAAAGTTAGGTCAATCTGTGACCCTTTTCAATGGTTCATCCTCTCTATTTAAAGCAATATTTATTGGTTTTAATTATATTTAATTTTTATAATTAGTAAATTTATATATATATTTTTATCTTTTTTAATAACAAATAAATAAATTATTTATATTAACTTTCACATTTAATAGATTCATCCAACATTGTCTACTAAAAAATTGAAAAAAAAAAGGGCGCATTTTGTCTGGTAGGCAAAAGATAAATATTGAGTTGGGCAGAATTAATGGGGATGTCATCATGTCAGTGATGACAGGAGACCAGTGATGAATAGAAGTAGTTGGCATAATGTGATATTTGATGTAGTCAAGTACGTCCTTTCTTGCTCGTTTGGGGTGCTTTCACAGGTGGTGTTCTGAAGTCCCAACCATATATTCATCACAATTAATCGAGAATATTATATATATATATATATATTTACAGTAATAAAGCCATTTCTTTTTTGATATAATAGTTAGATTATCCATTTATACGATTCACTGTTTAGTTAATTGATTTAGCTGATTTGTACAATAAGTTGATATGAAATAAAAATAAAAATTAAATAAAATATTATTTTAATTTTAATTTTTAATATTTTATTTGTTTTGAGATTTGAAATTTTTTATTATATTTTATTTAAAAATTTAAAAAAATTATAATAATTAAATAAATTGAGATGATTTTATTATTCAAATCAAGCTGTCACCATTCACCAACATAGACATAACCGACATTTACAACATTCTGTTAATTAAATTAAGGGTCATAGAAAAGAAGACAATATAAACATATCCCGTTAGGATTGTCAATGCAAATAATGTTCATTCGTAATATTGTATTTATTGTATTATATCACAAGAATGTCGGTCCATTTTAGATCTACTTATTCATTGCTTATAATCCCAAATTATAAATGAAATTGCATAAACATATCTCATTCTCTAGTATGTTAGATTTACTAATTCGTGATATTTATAATTATTTTACAATAATTTTTTTTTATAATTTAACATATTTTATTAAAATATATCAATTTGTGAGTATATTTTTATACAATTTATTTATACCTACAAAATTTTTCATTATAAACTATACATGAATTTGTGAATTAAAATATAAATAATTAAGAATAACACAGGATAATAAGATCTAAATAAAATATATTTTGAAATTATTGAAAAGTTAAGGCCTTATTTAATTACATAAATTATCTCAACTTATCTAATTATTATAATTTTTCTAAACTTTCACACTAAATATAATAAATAATTTAATTTTTAATTTTAAAATAAAAATATTATTAAAAAATATATTTTGATAATATTTTATTTAATTTTAAAATTTTATATTATCTCCACTCATTTCATTATCCAAATTAGACTTAAAAAAGAACGATAGTTTTTGAAAAATAATATTTGTAAAATAGTTCTTTAATTTTTTTTAAAAAATAATGAATTTATTAAGCAAAAAAAATTAATGAAATTTAATAAGTATATTTTATTTTATTTTATTTTATTTAAAAAATTGTCTTCCCTCTTCCTCGATACGCCCCCAACAGCTTTACGGGTGGGCCTCATCTTCAAAATAATCAGAGCCGGTCTGAAAGAGAAACAGTAACATTGTACTTAGCTCCTCTCTCTCTCTCTCTCTCTCTCTCTCTCTCTCTCATTGCGCCTACCGCTTCAACCCCACTAGTCACTTCTACCTTTAGGGTTTTTAATTCCTTACTGGGATCCTGATTCCTTCCTCAATCCTCAGGTTTCATGAATAAAGTTCTACCGCAATGTATAAGCTCGACCGGAGTTGATTCTGGTACTGTTACTCTTCCGATCTCACTCTTCTTGCAATGCTTTGATTCATTTCATTACATATATGCATATATGTGTGTGCATTTGTGGAGGCAAGTACTTAACAAATACATATACACCTCTCTGTGTTAGGACTTGTTTGAGGTTCCTTTGTCGAGATTTTGGTTTCTGCAGATATTTTCAGAGTGTTTGTCTTTTCCTGGGCATGGATTAGCTTTGAATTTTCATTATCTGTCTAACCCATTTCTCCTTGACTTGGTTGAACTTAATATCGATTAGTTTGCTGAGCGTTTCTGCTTTGATTTGACTCGTTAGGTTAGTGAATCCCGGATGTGATTCATTTTAATCAAGCCTAACTGGCAAAAGCTAAAAGTTTAGCTGGTTTTTTGCTTCACGCTATTTCTGATCTGTTTATTCGAGCGACTAATTGAATACATCATCGGAAAATTTTGTACGCTTCTTAAGTGCAAACACTCTACTGGCTTCTTCTTTTTCGTTGTTTTGCTTTTCTTTTCATTTTGTTGGCATTTATTTATGATTTGTTATTTTCGGAGCAGACTGCACGCCATATAAATCTTTGATTCGTGATTAGATCACTGGACCGACCAGAGATTATTACTAAAATAATCCTACTTCGTAAAAACCAAGATTGTATTTTCATTTAACATTTTGGTTGAAGACAAGTTATAGACGCTGCCTGTTTAAATTCAAGCGTCTCGGATCTGGTACTAGAACGAGGGTTCTGTAAATTTGTTGGCCGCTTTTACATGCCATCTCAACATTTGTTTTGTTGTGTAGCAGTGAAGGTTCTAAAAATGTGAGCAAACGGGTAATTCGTTTATTGATGGTGTATTGGAATTTCATGGTTGAATTCGCAATTAAACTACTTGAAAATGCTCGTGAAAGAGATGCTAATGTATGCCATCGGTAAATTAACCTTCTGTTATGGACATCAACCAATCATACCTCTGTTTTTTTGTTTTACCATGTAGACTTTTTGTTAACGAAGTTATCCAAAATTCGGTTGTCATTTCAGGGTTTGGATGCTACTGTTGGAGCCAGTGAAAGAAGTGGACAGAATGGACCTGCTTTCTTTTGTGAAAAAAGGATTTACATGCAATGTGATTTTAGGCAGCTGGCAATTTGTGTCTAAAATGCTTCAGGGACGAATATAATAAACTTAGAGAACTAAAATTACACGTTATTTGGCACCACATCCAAACAGCTTGAGCAGAGTAACCCAGTAATGGGTTCATTTTCTGGTACTTGTGAAATTGTTGAAGCAGGGGAAGAGCTGAATTTCAGTCAACATTCTAGGGAATCTTATGACAAAGATCAGAAGCTTCATAAGCTAAAACTCGGATATAAAAATTCTCTTGAAGATGATATTAATCATCTTTTTGAGGCAATTAATCTTAAAGCTTCAACTAAGAGTGTAGTTCTTTCACAACACGAGGGATCGAGTCCGTTAAGGAAAAGTCTCTTGAAACGACCAATTACGGTTGGCACGCCCCGTTCACCAGGAATGGGGAATTCAGAACCTGTGACTTTGAAGCAGGCATTAAGGGAGCTATGCCTTTATAAGGCATCAGAAACTGCTGCTATGAAACGGCTGTCAAAGTCAACCAGTTCTCCTGGAGTCTCGGAAGCAGGAAGGATAAAAACACTGTATGATGCTGTTGTAGTGGAAGCTAGTGGATCTGGTCAGTCCTTAGATGATAGTAAAGGGAGCGGGGTTGAAATATCAATCATGCCTAAAGAAACGAAATCCAGTTCTTCTGGGAAGATGCCTGAGAATCTTCAAACGCTGACAATGAATTCATCAAGCCAAGGTTCTCAGAATTCTCCTCGTTTTGCTGGTATTACGACACAGAATAGTACTGGGAACATAGCAGTGCATAGTGGGATTATTTCTTCATTATGTAAATATGTGGGTCATACACAAAAGATAGAGCTTGCAAAGAAAGAGAAGCATACATCTGCACCTTCCCCACCTTCTCCTAGTGCCAGTGGCCACCTATCAGAGCCGCCTGAAAAATATCCTGCCCCGTCCAATATAACAAATAAAGCATTGGCACCAGATCTTGTACAGAAAGACAGGTTGAAAGTAGCACCTTCTTCTAGTTCACTTGTTGGCAATAGGGTAAGCAAGTTATCCAGGAATAACTCCCGCTCAGTCAAATCAGTTGTTAGAAACAAGAGTTCTGTTAAGAAGAAAATAAAGCAGAATCCAGGTTCTGCTCCCTGCACTTCTAGTTCATATAACAGTGTTAATAATGACTCGAATCCTAGTAAAATTCCAGTGGTTTGTGACAGGTGCCAGTGCACTTTGAAGACTGGAATTAAAGAGTTCATACCAGATTCTCTTATTTCTCTCTCAACCAAATCTAATGATGAAGCAAACCCCAGTAATGGGAATTCTATAGCAAGTAAGCCATGCATCGCTTCAAACAGCTGTAATAAAAGCAGGGCTGTTGTTATGAAAGTAAAGAAAAACACAAAATCAAAAGAGAAGGGAGAATTTTCCCAAAGTTCAAAAAGTAGTCAAGGTGAGTATAGTAGTAGTACAAGTATTAGTGATGAGAGCAATGCGAGTGGGTCTAGTTGTGGCAACAGACCTCACATGTCAAAGGATGTGAGATGGGAAGCCATTCGTCACATACAAATGCAGCATGGAGTCCTGGGTTTGAGGCACCTAAATCTTTTAAAAAAGCTTGGTTGTGGAGACATTGGAACAGTATATCTTGCTGAGCTGATTGGTACGAGTTGCCTATTTGCTATAAAGGTCATGGACAATGAGTTTTTGGCTAGAAGGAAGAAGATGCCAAGGGCTCAAACTGAGAGAGAAATATTGAGGATGCTGGATCATCCGTTCCTTCCAACACTTTATGCCCAATTCACATCAGATAATCTATCATGCTTGGTTATGGAGTATTGTCCAGGTGGAGATCTTCACGTCCTTCGGCAGAAACAGCTTGGCAGGAGCTTTCTTGAACCAGCTGCAAGGTAAAATACTTGAATGATGGGTCCACTTAAACCTTTGTTTGCTTCTATTTTATTTCCTCCTGACATCACACACAATCAAGCTCTGAATTTAAAATGAGATATATCCAAGAAACAATAATTAAGGTAACATATTCTAACTCATTATGCATAGGCTAGTTGATATGTGTATTTACTGCATTATGAGCCCTTTTCAGTTTACAATTTGGTAACTTTTGGAATATATGTGTAATGCCCCAATGGAAGGCCCAAATCACATGGTGTATACTCTAAAAGGGTTAGTCAATAATACAATTGGAGTCCCATTGAAACTATTATAAAGAGTGAGAACTTCTCATTCCTAATAAATGTGGGATCCCATACACCATCTACCGTTATACATCATATGGGGCATCACAATTTCCCCCCCTTAAATTCCTGACGTTCTTGTTTGGCTAGTCTATCTAAGGTGGCATGACTCAAGTCCTACATTTTTGGTTGGGATAGGCTTTGTTACCATTTATAACGTTCTAATGAAAGGCCCAAGTCACATGACCTATACTCCATAATGACTAGTCAATAATTCAATTGGAGTTCAATTGAAACTATTATAAAAAGTAAGAACTTCTCCTTGCCAAGCAATGTGGGATCCCATATACCACCTACCCTTACACATCATATGAGATATCACAATATGATATGTGAATTAGTCATTGAGTACATTATTTTGTGCTAGGTGGATTCTCTTACATGCTTAAAGTTATTCATATCCTTATTTTTCAGTTAATTTGAAGTTAATGAAGCAACAATGATACTCATTTGGTGATCAATATTCACCTGTCTATTATCACTCAGTCATTCCATGCACATTTGTTGACTCAGCATGGTAAAAATATTTAAACGGTTGCTGCTTCCTGTGCGCAGCTTTATTTTAGTGTTTCTCTAGCCAATCCAACATGTATGCATCTCTCTCTCTCTCTCTCTCTCTCTCTCTCTCTCCACCTTCGGCTGATAATATGTGCCTCTGCCATATTGCATCTTGCTGACTTGCTTCTTCGCTGCCACGTTGAAATTAAGTAACACCATTGCTAGTGCTCTGAGATACTAAGATGCTCAATGCCACCAAGAGCACCTGCATCTACATTAACTCAGCACCTTCTGACCCATCTATGAAACCACTTAATTCTGCATTCTCCACCTTTAGCCATACTTGGCAGGATCTAATGGCCACTAATTCAGTAAGAATGTTTTGCTTATCAATGTCCACTGTTCACCAAATTATGTCTTTACCTATGATATGACTGCTTTCATGAATTGCTTCGACATCTGCTTCATCTAAAAATAGAAAGAAGCCCTAAATTCTAGTGACACATTAATTTGTGTTAGATGCTAACTTCTGTCCCGCATCCTTATCATGAATGCTTGGCATGCAAAGTAGCTCTGAAGAGTTCCAATAGCTGATGCAAATCATTTGGGCTCCTGCATGTCAGGTTTGGGTCCTCTGAGGCTATATTTTTTAAGTATATTTGCATCTGTTTTGTTCATTAGCATTGATGCTAGGATTTTATCTTAGCAAAATTAGGCCAATTGGAGACTTTCTAACAACTTTTCTTCTTAATCTATTTGCGTTGGCCATCCACACCCTTGAAAACTAATTTGAACTTCCTCTGTAATTTCAGGTTTTATGTTGCTGAAGTTCTGCTTGCTTTGGAGTACTTGCACATGCTTGGCATTGTGTACCGTGATTTGAAACCAGAGAACATTCTTGTTAGGGAAGATGGCCACATTATGCTCACGGACTTTGACCTCTCACTCAGATGTACTGTGAGCCCTACTCTCCTGAAATCATCTTCAGCAAATGCAGATCCTGTAAGGATGTCCGGTCCATGTACAGGTTCTAGTTGTGTCGAGCCTTTATGCATCGAACCACCCTGTCAAGTCCCATGCTTCAGTCCTAGTTTTTTACCTGCTGCTGCAAAAGAAAGGAAGTTAAAAGTTGATCTTGCTGCCCGGATCAGATCATTGCCACAGCTTGTGGCTGAGCCTACCGATGCACGATCCAATTCCTTTGTTGGCACCCACGAATACTTGGCCCCTGAAATCATCAAAGGAGAGGGTCATGGAGCTGCAGTTGATTGGTGGACATTTGGTATCTTTCTTTACGAGCTTCTTTATGGTAAAACACCTTTTAAAGGTTGTAATAATGAAGAGACATTAGCCAATATAGTGTTGGAGAGTCTCAAGTTTCCCGACAGCCCACTCGTCAGTTCCCATGCAAGAGATCTTATTAGAGGGCTGTTGGTAAAGGAGCCTGAGAATCGGCTGGGATTTGAGAAAGGTGCTGCTGAGATTAAGCAGCACCCGTTCTTTGAAGGCCTGAGCTGGGCATTGATACGATGCACCATTCCACCAGAGCTACCCGAGTCTTGCGAATTTGGATTTCCAAACACTTCTCCCCACGAAACAAAGAACAAGTATTTGGACTCCAAAGCTACAGAAGAGCGCCTGGAGTTTGACTTGTTCTAGAGAAAAGAACCTGCTTTGGGGAAGAGAGGCTATGTGGGTTAGGTCAGTTCTTTATTCTCAACTCTCCTTCCTGTTGTAACTCATCTGTAGCGTAAATGTAAATGTGCTGGTATATACTTGGGTAAAAGCTTGTCGATTAAGGTAGAGAAAGTTGTAGCTGAGGATTTGATATACGTACGGTGTCGTTCTCCGTCCAAGCTCACGGAATGTCGACAACATTAGACACTCTAATATCAACCGAATGTCAACATTGAATACACATTCATATTCGCAGCGAATACCATCAGATGTCAATTTAGTTGCGTGAATTTCATGGATCTGAGATGATGCTTAACATTCGTTATAGTGAAATGTTGGGAGACATGCTTGGCAAGTAAGGGAAGATTTGAGTTTTTCTTAGAATTAGTTAAAGAGTAAAATCCGGACAGCCATGACGTGTAACTCTTATATTGTTTAACGTCCTCTTATGAATTTTCTAGAGAATATTTAGGATCACCTAGATTTTTAAACCCCAAATTCTAGGATGAAATTCTGAAAAGAGCAGAAAAATGCGGATGACCTCAAATTTCAGCCTAAAATTTAGGCAGATGAGGACAACAATAGAAACAAGGGTGTAATGATGATGTGGAAATGGTTACATGAAAAACTTTTATGAAGTGTTTGCAGTTGACTCATCCAAAAACATATGCACATTTACCGGTTTTTAATTGTTCTGGCCGACCAAACTATTGTCGGTTGGACGCGATAAGAACCATATAGGTGTAAAAGGAATATTAGTCATAATTATTAATCACAACTCTTATCATCATCGATGACGTCAAATTTTCCATTGAAATTGACCATCATGTTCAAATTGGTAGTGCCTATGCCTTTACCAAATCCTCTTGATTTCTTGAAATTTCGACACTTTGAACCAAGACTCACTCTTGGGCATTGTCCACTTTTCAAATAAAACCATATCTGAAATTCAGATATTATTATAGTTATAAAAGTATTGTAGTTTTTATAAAATAATATTGTTGTTTATATATATATATATTATTCGAAGATTTCTAACATCAATTAAACAAATATTTTAATGTTTTAACTTGTGAAAGGTGTTCTAACAAATTTCAGACCACGACGGCCGAGATAACATTAATTCATTACAATATTTAATGTTTTTCATTACAATAGAGCACCGACTGCTTAATCAAAGCAGTCCTGCAACGTTTCTTCAACGTTCAACTTCTCGCCACGTGGTTTTATTCCGTTTATACACGACGTTTCCTACGAAACCTTCTTTTTTATTCTTCAAATCCAAGCCGATGAATATAAAAACCAGTCGTCCTATAAATATCTGGCGGCCACTCACATTTCTGATACATATCAAATTCCCTCTATTTCTCATCAATGGCGGAGAAGAGCTTCCAGTACGTGATTCTTGGTGGCGGAGTCGCAGCCGTGAGTTTCTCGATCATCGACTCGTTTTTCATTTTCGTACTCATTGTCAGATACTCTTGCTCGTCCTTCATACGGTTTCCACAGTGCAAATTCCAGCGTTTTATATGAATTTTGGATCGCTTATTATTATTATTTATTTTCTGTTTGTGTTCTCAAGCCTGCGGTTTTGGATTATGACTAATTTAACCTAACCTCGTGTTTGGTTTTGTACTTCATACATATATGAATGAATTTTTTCCAATTTTATTGTATTTTTCTTAACTTTTTGGGTCAACACTATGCGTTCTGGTGGTTCGTAGGAGAGATGTATTTTTAAGAAAGAGAGGTTAAATTAATAACGCTACCATTGATGGAATATGAAGTAAAAAGGAAGATTTGGTCTTCGTTGTCTGTCGGTTGGTAATCTACAAATTGAAAAATTGGAGTCTAAATAGAGGTGTTGGTTGTAATAATTTAGGCATCCATGAATTTTTGTTTTCTTATTCTGAATTATATATTGTTGATATAATAGGGATATGCAGCTAGGGAGTTTGCTAAACATGGGGTTAAGTCAGGCGAGCTGGCGATCATTTCCAAAGAGGCGGTACGCATTCCTATACCTTTGTATACTCAAGTATCTGGTTATGCTATGGTTTTGTATGTGAACGTTTAAATATGTGTAAAGTCTCGTGTTTCTTCTCTGTTTTGGATGGACCTTGAGGTGTCGATAATTTTTGGAATTTAGATATAGATGCATTACTTTATGCCATTCTACTTCGATTGCTATTGAGAAGAGTTATGTAGTTGGTGTGAGTACTGCATGTTGTGTCATTCGTGCAATTTGTAGTAAAATCAGAAAAATATTATGTATTCTGTAATCAAGTAGTGAGTATTTAGGCAGAATGATTAACGAGTATTATTTTGGGCACGAGGCGCATTGTCATAGAGTCTAAGCTAAACTCATGAAGCTACACGAGACATTGAGTGAAGTGAAGCACGTGTATAGATGGGGAAAATGAAAGTAGCTTTAAAAACTGGACAAAAAGGAAATCGTAGAAATAACACGATCAACTAATAAATATATTTGACCAGTTAAATATACTCAAAATCAGAATGGGTGAGCAGGACGACTAATAACTTCGGGCTACTTGCATAATGTCTGAAACTATTTTGCTACTGGTGGCTGTTATGGTAGTCATTAGATTATGGCTTTAAATCTTCTTGCAATAAACTTGTGGTTGGATGTTTCCTGATTTATGCTTGCTTATGTTTCCAGGTGGCTCCTTATGAGCGTCCAACACTCAGCAAGGGTTATCTTTTTCCCGAGTGTAAGTAGCATTGTCTGTGTGCTTAATTTGTTTAAGCTGAATCAAAGTTTGAGTATTGCACTTATGAGCATCCAGCACTTAGCAAGGTAAATTTCCAATTTTGCAGCTCCACCAAGACTCCCGGGGTTCCATGTGTGTGTTGGGAGTGGAGGAGAGAGACTGCTTCCCGAGTGGTACAAGGAGAAAGGTTTTGGCTCACCCGTTGTTTAAGAATTTTAATATATTAATTCATGTGTTAAATGGAGAATGGCCTAGGTAACATGTTCTCATGGAAACTCTACTGATGGTTGCAGGAATAGAATTGATTCTAAGTACAGAAATAGTTAAAGCAGATCTTGCTGCAAAAACCCTGATAAGCTCTTCCGGAAAAACTTTCAAGTATCAGATTCTAGTTATCGCAACTGGTTCAACTGTAAATGCTCCTGACGTTTCCCGAGAACCCCTTTTTCGCTTGCCTTCTCTACCTGCCAGAGTAATGGTTTTTGCTTCTTTGCAGGTTGTCAGGCTGACAGATTTTCGCGTACCAGGAGCTGATGCCAAAAATATCTTCTACTTGAGAGAAATTGATGATGCCAATAAGCTTGTAGAAGTTATTAAATCAAAGAAGAATGCAAAGGTCGTGGTTGTTGGAGGAGGATACATTGGCATTGAGCTTAGTGCAGCTTTGAGAATCAACAATTTTGATGTCAGCATGCTTGTTCCTGAAAGTTGGTGCAGTATGTAGTGTTTAAAGCACTATTGTGTATAATTAATTGGACAATTCAATTGATTCATTGTTGGAATTCTTTTGCAGAGCATGTTTTCCTAATTCAAGCTGTGTTTTTTGCAGTGTTTCGACTTTTCACTTCTGACATAGCTGGTTTCTATGAGAGTTATTATGAAAAGAAAGGAGTCAAAATTATTAAGGGATCAGTTGCTGCTGGGTTTACTGCTGGTTCAAATGGAGAGGTGAGTACTCAATCATATACAGTCTAAATGTAGATCTCATTATCTATGAGACAAAGGTTCATTGGCAATGTTTTCCCTATCATTCAGGTAAAAGAAGTCAAACTTAAAGATGGCAGGGTGGTAGAAGCTGATATTGTTGTTGTTGGCGTTGGTGCAAGGCCCCTTACAGGGTTATTCAAAGGTCAGGTTGCGGAGGAGAAAGGTGGGATCAAGGTTAGTGTGACTTCTGAGAGCCCATGTTTTGGTAATCCTAGAATGGAATTTCCGATTAGAATATGCATCTCAACATATAATGATTGCTATAAGATGTTTCGTATAGCTGTTTAAATTTTAGCTTATTAATACTACCGTTTACTTATAAAAAAAAAAAATTAGCTTCTCTCACAAGTAATTTTTTGCAGACTGATGGATTCTTTAAAACAAGCGTTCCGGATGTCTATGCTATTGGCGATGTGGCGACTTTTCCTTTGAAAATGTACAATGAGTTGAGAAGAGTTGAACATGTTGACCATGCACGCAAATCTGCTGAGCAGGCTGTGAAGGTGTGTATCTTCCAAATACTGTGCCGTTTCCATTTGAGCCCATTTCATCATCAAGTTGGGTTCCCATGCTCTTTACCCACACACTCCCCGTTTTGCATGAAGAAATGCATGCCACTAAGATCATAAAAAAAATTACCAAACACTGGGGATGACTTCCAACTCTGTATCGTATTCCTTCTGATAAATCTTCTCTCTGTCTTCAACTCTCGGTAATGCTGCACTTATGTGCATATGGTTATATAAAAGGGATATGTTGTCGTATTCTTTCTGCAGGCCATCAAGGCAAGTGAGGAGGGGAAGGCCATTGAGGAGTATGACTACCTTCCATACTTCTATTCTCGAGAGTTCGATCTGTCATGGCAATTCTATGGTGACAATGTTGGTGAGACAGTGCTATTTGGGGACAACAATCCAGCATCACCAAATCCAAAGTTTGGAACGTACTGGATCAAAGATGGGAAGATTTTTGGAGCTTTCCTGGAGGGTGGGAGTCCTGAAGAAAACAAGGCTATTGCCAAAGTTGCAAGGGTTCAACCTTCTATTGAGAGTCGTGATCTGCTAGCAGAAGAAGGCATTGCCTTCGCCTCTAAGATTTAATTATCAATGGTCTGATCTTTTTGGCATTGGTTTTCATTGATTTATTATGTTAATTACTAATGGTTTGGCTATGTAAGTTATTGGGATAGATGTGGCCGTTACGTATTGCAGATGTTCCTTCTTGTTGTTTCGACTTGACTGCTGATGTATTTGTCCAAATTTGCAGTGGTAGTTGGTTTCTATAAATTTCCTATTGTCGAAGGAGGAGGCCCAAATTAGTCCTCTAATGCTCGATAGGATTCTAATTTCTATAGATAACTTTTCTGGAAGCCGATGGTCGACGCTCAGTATCATAGACTTTAGGGTTGAGTCTTGGTGAATCTTTTATGGAACAGTAAGCCCGAACGTCCAAGCAGAAACAAAAACAAAAACAAAAACAGGCTGAATAAATTAAATAATAATAGGCCATGGGCCACGATCAGGCCTGTTCATCCGGGTTCCGACCCGGGAATCCGGGTAGATCCAAACCGGAACCCGGATTTCAAATCCGGACCGGAACTCGGACCGGGTTAATCCGGGTCATAAACGGGCCGGAACCCGGATGAATCCGAATTTTTCAAAACCCGGATTCCGGATTAAACCCGGTTTTTTTTTTTTTTAACCATCACCCTGAACTTCTTCCATCGCCACATCTGAAACTTCTTTCTACAGCATCAAAATTTTTAGATATTTCAGTTAAAATGAAAACTTGCAGGAATAAGATTACCATAAAATTTACAGATTGATCAATACAATAGTACCTTGAACACATAAAATTCTCTATATTTACATCATGATCCAACTTCTTGAAGGTTTTCTTTAGAACCTATATTGCCAAACAGAACATCGACATGAATAAAGGAATAAACATTGAGGGATAAATGCTGTTTGTGACATTGATCTGTGAAAGGAAAACAAAAATAAAATCCTGAACCAAACGTAAGGGAAAATACATCCACAAAGATCTTCACAGGTAATCTGGAGTTTAGTTTCCAGACGTCGACTGGGTTGGATCATCTCAAAGTTTCGAGGCTTCTACCAAAATCCTTTTGCTTTTACTACTGTGCCGCCCAGCGTTGGGCGTCTCTAACGCAAATTACATTCTCATCAAAATATTCAAACATTCAAACAACAAAACCCTAAAATACATTCAAACATTCTCATCAAAACAGACCCAAATCAACAAAGAAATAAAAGGAAAAAACCCTAGGGTTTCGGGGCTCAAAACAGAGAGAGAGAGAGAGAGAGAGAGAGAGAGAGAGAGAGAGAGAGAGAGAGAGAGAGAGAGAGAGAGAGAGAGAGGTCAGTTAGGGACGAAGACCTTCGAGCGAAGCACTTCCATCTTCTTCCCATATCTGCTCTCTCCCCATCAACTAACCCTGAGACGAAGCGGCGGCTAGGTTTCGCGTGAGCAAACCCTGAGACGAAGCGGCGGCTAGGTTTCGCGTGAGAGAAGGGAGGCAGGGGGGAAGGATCGGGGCCCGGGGAGGGGAAAGTAAATTTTTTTTCCTTTTATACAAACCTGGTTACACCGGGTTACTAATACGGAACCCGGGTTTCTTACCCGGGTCCGGACCAGATAAATCCGGTTTGTCTAATGCGGGTTTCGGCCCGGATCAAATCCGGGCCGAAACCCATAACTGGAATTCCGGTTATCTGGTTTCCGGGCCGGACCGGGCCAAATCCGGCCCGCATGAACAGTCCTAGCCACGATTTGCTTCCCTTGTTTTATTTTATTTTATTTTTATTTTTTATGGGCAGACAATTGAGATAATAGGGTGGGGCTACTCTGCCGCCCCACCCTTATCGTCTAGTGTAAATTTTTTTTATAATTTTTTAATCACTTTTTTAATCAGTAAAAAAAAAATACATTAATATACTTAAAATTTATTTCTTAATTATTAAGTAAAAAAAAAATTATTTTTTTTCGAGTGGTACACTTGTGCAGTACCGTCCGAGCGACAAAATGGCTTTATCCAAGATAATAATATTTACAAAATGGCACGATTAGCGCACAATCCTATAATAAAATATTGTTTTTTGACTTTGCGGACTAATTTTTTATTTTGGTGCATTGGAGTTTTAAAAAAATTCATAATTTATTATGAATTTGTAAAATGATTGTGTCCTGATTATTACTTTGTTATTTATATCAAACAGTATTTATCGTGTGAACGAGTATTTTTTAAGGAATCAGGGAGCTGTAGATCAAAAAAAGAAGAGGACCCTTGTGTCAAGCTGCTTAATTTCTAGCTACATGCGTCAGTACAGCATGCAAGCATGTCATGCACCATGCGTACGTATATATAATATTCTGGTCAATTACATTTGTTATAATATCAAAAAACACTACAAGAATTATAGGCTTTTCCGGCGAAATAATATAGTCGGAAAAAGATAATAAATAGCCGGAAATAAATAATTCCGGCTTAATTTTTATCGCCGAACGGTAGCCGCTATTGACTAGCGCCAGAAAGAAAATTCCAGCTTGTTTTTACTGTTATCGACAATGCCTTTTACCGGCGGCCAAATCTCGCCGCAATAGGTACACAAAGTAGCCGGAAATAATATGCACTTTATCGCCAGTATAATTGATATTTTACGGCGATAATATGTTGCCGCAGGAAAACTTTATTGGTTACATGATTAATATCTGAAATTGAATTGTTGTGGCTGTTTTGTGTCGCCAGTAAATGTCACTCTCAAAAGGAATCAGAAATCTTTCACGGCTACAATACGCACCGCCGTAATAAAATATTTCACCATTAGAATTAGCTTTTAGGCAGCAATAATCATGGCTACTTTTAACGCCAGAATTAATTTATGGTGGCAGGCATGCAGTGTAAAAGTGAATTTTGCTTTTTTATTAGAAATGGGTAGCCGGAAAAAATTATCTTCTTGCTGTACCCTATATAATATCATAAAATAAACGCCTGCTGATTACTTATAATTAGGGATCGATACAATCAGGAAATAAAGCATAATATCATCACATTCATTCAAATTGATAATTTCATCGTGCATTGATAATTCTATAATCAATATCCAATACAATATTCACTCCCCATCAACACAATAACACTCTTGATGATCAACTATCTATATATCCAAAATACATCCAGGTTCTTCTAATTAACTTATACACATGCCAACATTATAGGTCTGCTGATCATATATATATATATATAAATTAATGCCATAACTCATCTTTCTAACCAGTGTTCCTAAGAGCAAGCCTTCAAACATTGGCATGCTGATGTAGTGTCAATCTGGGAAGCTATGTCCATCCACTTTTGAAATTCACAGCTCTTTACAAACCAGTTTTCCTCTTTACAGCTTGGCAAACAATCAAGCTCTTTACAGGTCCACTGTATCAGAAATTATGGCATCACAAATTCCTACGTACAGATGATATATAAACAGTTGATGAGTGATATTAACAATCAGTATATATAACTAACAATCTGTAATTAAAAAGGAAGCTATAGAAGGTGATATCTATTGCAATTACAAGATGTAAACAGTTGTAATTAATCAGCATCTTACGTACATACCAATCACCATAACCAGACAACTAATAGAAATGTAGATATTTTCAAACTAAATACTAATATAGACAATCAATGACTACTTTTATTATTTGGTAAATGGATAGTGGGTACATATAGATGGGCCAACCTAACTAATACTATATACTCATTCATGCATAACCAGATATACATACATATATATATATATATATATATATATGCATTAACAAAAAACACATTTTAAGTCCTAGGTCCAATGCCAAAATTTGCATTCAAATAACTTACCTTTAAACATGCATCCTGGCCTACCAATTCAGTGCTCCTCATTCAGGACATCTGTATATACAAATCTAGCTGATCTATCATGTTGTCTAATCTATTGTCATCAAAGTCCTTTGTACCAACGAGTGTCATCATGAAAATTAGCTCAACCAATGATAAGTTTCAACAAGGGAATATGAATATTCCAATATGTATATATATATATTTATATATATCTATATAAAAGAGGCTAAGGATTGTTCACATGATTGATGCAACTCATATGCAGGGTCTGATCTCATTTCCAGGGCCTCATTTCTTCCTGCTGCCAACATCTCCAAAAAACTCTTACAAAAAATCATTCCAACCTCATTTCTTCTTGCTGCCCACAGCTCCAAAAAACCATTACAAAAGATCATTCCATGTCCCACAATCTGACAAGCATCAACAAAATGTTAGCATATATTCCTATGATTGTTTTATATTATATTACACTGAATGTAATCTTCTTACCCAAAATCACAAAAAACTTATCTTTAATAAAAAAGCTAGCCATGCAGGTTCCTAAGTCTCTCTATGAGACTCGCCTTGGTTCTGCCTCTCTGACATATATGTATTCATAAACTTGTCGTATTCTTGTTGCCGCTCCAAAATTACTTCAACATTCCCCCTTAATTCATCAAGCTGCCTCTTATAGTACTCAGCATCTTTCTCATGCCTCGCGGCAGTTGCTGATAATTCAGCAACTCGTTCATTTGTGCGTTGTCTAGAAGACTCGGGAATGACCATCTCGCTCAGTCCCCTTGCATATCCTGACCTATGGCCTAGGACCTCCCTAAATACTTCTGCAGCTGCCTCCTTAGTCCGCTTCTCAGGCTCAAGTTCAGACATCTTGACTGCCATCTTGTTCTAATCAACACCATTAAATCACACTTTGGGTTAAAGAACTTTGTACAATACAATTTGATACATTTCATAGCAAAATAGGAAACACACTCACATGCATTTCTTCCATCATGGGAGTCACAAATGTCCCCTTCTTCTTTGACCACCTCACCTCTTTGAAAAAATCAACCAAATTATCACCATCATTCTCTGACTACAACCAGAACCAGCTTGCATTAATTAAACTAATCAATAACAAATGCAACGTTTATACCAACTTTTAATTTTACAAACCACTATCTAATTCTTACCCTCATTTCCAGTAGCCGCACAAATGAGGTTCTTCCAGTTGTGTGGTTAGTTTGTTGCTTTTCCCTATTACATTTATTTCGCTCAGATATCATCTGCAACTCATAAAATAATTTTGAATAATGAGGAAGACACACATCCAGAAGCAGGATATAAAACTATAACTAATCCATTAATCATCACATTATGACCAATATTAACTTTATTCTTTAGGGGACTTACCTTAAACCCCTCACTTGACCATCTACTGCATAACTTCACCCAATTTTCTGGGCTCACCAAATGGGGGCCATTGGCTAGCGCTTCTTCATTAGTCCCATACTGCTTGTATCTTTTATGCAGATCATACCGAATGTGATTGAACCTCTTCCTCAAAGCCTTCATTACTGTGTCGCAATGATTTTTCTTTGTCCAATCTAGGAAAAAGTCAGCCTAGAGACAAACAACTTTTATCTATTAATGTTCATTACTAGAAATTAACATTTAAATTAACAACCTCAAATCCAGAAATTAAATTGGAACATGCATGTAGTTGGTGTTGTATTACCCGAACACGACTAATCAACTCTTGCTGTTCATTTTCTGGTACATCATGCCAACTAGGATGACTCAAGTCGCCATGGTGCTTCAATATCCAAGTAACCCTCGTTGTAAACACAACATAGTTTTCACAGCAAGGTGAAGTCTCACCATCATTTATCTTCAATGTTATCTTCCCATGCTTGCGAAGCTTCTCAAACTCCGTACTCTTAGCTGGTCCACGCCCACGTTTTCGAGTAGGCGGTCCTAACATATATATAATAAGCCACTATATTAATTGACACCTTTGCCCAGTCAAATATCTCACCAACTTATTTGAACCAAATTAACAAATGTGTATAGGCAAAAAATTAAATAAACCATCACCATTCGTGTTTCCAGGTGAATCAACATCTGGTGGGGAATAGGGTTCTATACTCGGGACGTCATCCGGTTGTTGGGTTGAGTTGTCCGAGCTTAAATTTCCATCATCTCTAAGATTGAGGGCAGCAATAGGTGTTGTATTTCTTGCTTCAGTTGTGCCTTCTAATCTACGTCGTGTTCTGCCTCTACCAATTAGTGGCATGTTCTACAAGTTGATATAAATATTTGTTATTAACTACTAAGCTATCAATTTGTAGAAATACTGCAAATTTAGAGCATTTAGGGCACCATCTAAGGTGCAAGGCACAACAATAGGAGGTAAGAATTAAAGTCGCTATACTCAAAGCCTGAAACAACATGGAGTCAAGATTTAACCTTTATAGCAAA
This sequence comes from Carya illinoinensis, assembly GCF_018687715.1. Classification (NCBI taxonomy): domain Eukaryota; kingdom Viridiplantae; phylum Streptophyta; class Magnoliopsida; order Fagales; family Juglandaceae; genus Carya; species Carya illinoinensis. The sequence continues at coordinate 756,993 of NC_056761.1, forward strand.
ATTAAAATTTAATGACAAGTAGAAGCATTTAAAAATGTTATATATTTTTGGTATATATGTACGTATATGGACTTAGTGAGGAGCAACTATATAAGTCTATCGGTGATGATCATTATGTAAACACAAATTATCTACAAGTATTTATAAAACAGGATCTTTAGTGCTGCACAGAATGATATAGAATACAACATCAAATTCATGAAAATCTGAATATGGAGTTACCATATACTAATATTTCTAATATATATAAGAACCACACGCCACATCATAGCACTTTTTATGACAAATTAACTACAAATATTTATAAAACAGCATCTAAAAAGTTGTATGGCACACAAACTGCTCAATCCTAATGTGAGAATGATGGTGAAGTACTCAGATCCCAACCTAACACTTTGTTAGAAATAGTTTTAAATATCTCAGAAAATCACTACCTCAAATTTGCCCAACAAATCACTATAAACTAACAAATAAGTTGAAAGAGAAAATACAATAACTATTTCAAACAAAAAATGAAGAGACAATAACCCCCTATAGACTAACCTGACGTGAAAGAGACCCAGGAAATTACCCTATCATAAAGCAATATAAATTAACCTCCTCGTCTGGGAAAAACCCTCACTCGACAACAAGGATCAGGACTTCAGCTTCAAATTTGCAGCTTAAGCCTGGGCTTTTGTATTGAACCTACCAGGCTCTAATTGATCAGCTCCTGCATAGCAAAGTGACCAAAAATTATCGCTCCAAAGATTTAGGTCATCTCATGTTTGGGAACTAAAAGTTTGGAGAGATATGGAGCTGTGAACTAAGTACACGGCCTGCTGAAAGGAAGCAAAATATCCCTCTCCTGCTGTCTCGATCTCCTACATGCATTGGGACTTTAAATCTGAAAAGTGGAAAAATTACCCACTTGTCCCCCAATCTTGTTACTTCCCGCCCAACTAAATAAAGCCCATCCCGCCAGATTTTTGTCCTCAACACTTAAAAGGAATATCTTCTTTTCTTTTATGCCATTTTATTTACTTTTCTACTTGTTATAAATTTATGTCCAAGTTCAATCCATGGGTATTCGAACCATGCATGTGCTATACAGATAACTTCCAAAATCCAAAATTGGCATATGATCACTGCAATAATATCCGTTTATATATTCTTATCAAAAAATAATAATAATATCCATTTATATATATAACCTTTAATCATTCATTTTGCACCAGATTTTGTATCCATCATGAAATATAAAAATTATTATTATGTAGGCAGCAAAGGGTTATCTTTTTCAAAAATGCTGGATTATAAAATTGGCCATGATTATGACTATTTCAGACCATTTCAAGAATTTGACCTGTGCATGTCATGTTCAAATTATTTTTTATTCCATCAATATCTCCTCTTCATTTAGCTAATAAGTTAAATACAGATAGCAACCCTGCCTTTTTATGCCATTTGACAAATATCATCTGAATGATTTTTTTTTAGAATTTATGATAGCTAAGCAGTAGCTATAGCTTCTCTCATTTGCTTAACACACCTAAAACTTGTATGGAAGAATTTATCCATCATGATTGATGAGCCGCTGGTGACTCCATCAAGCTATGTGGATTTGAGTCTTGAACAGACTCTATCTAGTCATAACCTGAAAAAAAAAATTAGAAATCACTAACTATATTTAATACTCAATAAAATAAGTCAAGAGAAGGAAGAACACCCTATAGCAGTAGCTAAAACAGTGTTTGTTGCTTACCTCAATAATTACAACAAACACTATGTCCACATGAAAATCGCCCAGGATGTATTCAGCTCCAACATTCAAGTATATAGGATCAGCAGCATGTCCCCTTTATAGTTCATTTGAAAATTTACTCAAAGTAACACCCTATCTTTACCATAGAATGGAATGTTAATAATCCTGCTATTTAGGTAGGTACAAGAATAAACAAACCAGGGTAGAATATATTTACCTTGTCAATTTCCATCATTAGAAACAGTAGATATTTGCTGCTATTTTAAACTTGTTTCAAGAGCTGAACAATGCTTTCTTTGGCATAGCACTAAACCATATCTACCACTGGGCTAGTTTGTATCTTCATCTATTGAGAGATTATCATCATCTGTCGAGGGATTATCTCCTTCCGTGCTTCCCTCGTGGTCGGCACTGTAAGCCGAACTGGTATCGTTGTTATCATCATTGATAAAAGTATGATCATCATTGTTGCGATTAGCATCCCCCATGATTGACGCATCAATCTGAGTAGCCTCAACATCGAGCCTGTGCATTGGAGTAACAATACCACCGTCATCGAATTGGACCGAGACATATGCAGCAGATGAATTATCCTCTTGGTATGCATCAACATCACTAGCCTCGGATGCATCATCATCAGAATCAGGTGCTTGTGGAATGTCATATACATTTCTATTTGTAACCTTTTGCACGACATACCAATTACCAGTGAGGCTACTATTTTTTAGGTAAAATACTTGTAAAGCTTGACACGCCAAAACAAATGGCTCATCCTTATAAAACGTTCGGGACATATTCACACTCGTTAGATGATCGCCCACACGAATCCCTCGTCTGGGATCAGAGATGTCAAACCATTCACATCTAAATACATACACACGACGCCATCCCATGTAACGAAATTCCAGAATGTCTATTAGTACACCATAGAACTCGACACTTTGGGTGCCTAGTTCACCCATAACTAGGACACCTGAATTTTGGGTTCGTCGATGTTCTTCACGTTGCCTCGTGTGAAACCGTATGCCATTTATGATGCAACCAGAATAGGATGCAACCCAAGGATCAGGACCACACGCTAGAGCATATAAATCCTCCGAGACTTCACCAGGATTGGAAACACACAGATTTTGAATCTACCACATGTTGCAACAAGGAACATCATCAAACAACAACTTTTGACTATTGATAAAACAAAATACATGCATGAAAAATGTTTGGATTGGTATTATAAACTTGCATGACATACACGTGTCTTGAACCAACTTGGAAATTGCGCAGCATGCATACAGTCAACATTATCTGAATAATCTTCACTAATTTGCATATAATGCTCACTGTAGAAAAGTTGAGGTACAGTTAATAAGATAGACAAAAATAATGGTACAATTGAAATAATATACATGGGTTAGTAGTTGAAGTAACTTACTTGAGGTATTGCCCAATCTCTTCGCAATTGTTAAGCACATACCAATTGGCTTTTACGAAAAGCTGCTTGTCAAGTTGGTGACGTGATGCGCCACCCATGGGTCGTACCTTCTGTCTAAAAATCCGTAAGCCATCTTGTACACCATGTTCTCCGCCATCAAAGTTCCGTTCTTGTGGATTTAGCCTAGTTTCAACATCGTGGAGATACATGGAGCAAAAATTTAAGCATTCTACATGGATATACGCCTCTGCTATTGACCCTTCTGGGCGAGCCTTATTCTTAACATACTTCTTAAATTTGCCCAAATACCTCTCGAATGGGTACATCCACCTATATTGAACTGGTCCCGCAAGCAAGGCCTCACGTGGCAAATGGTAGGCTAAGTGGACCATTACATCAAAGAAGCTAGGTGGAAATATCATCTCAAGCTTGCACAAAATGATAGCGATATCAGCCTGAAGCCTTTCTAAGACATCAACTTTACACGTTCTAGCACACAACTCTTTGAAAAAAGTGCTGAATTCAGTCAGTGCCAATCGTATATCTTGTCATAGGTATCCAGAAATTGCAACAGGAAGTAATCTTTGCATGAAGATATGGCAATCATGACTTTTCATACCAGAGATTTTACAATCAACAACACTAACACATCTCGCAATATTAGAAGCAAAGCCATCAGGAAATTTAACATCATGCAACCAATTACAGAAACCTGTCCGCTCAACTCCATACAAGGTAAAACATGCATGTGGCATAGTGATGCGCTGTCCATCTTGATTTAGTTGTAATTCCTTCCTTATATTAAGATTGGAAAGGTCACGGCGTGCGTTGACATGATCTTTAGTTTTTCCGGTTATGTTCATCAATGTTCCCAAAATGTTGTCACATATGTTCTTTTCAATGTGCATAACATCTAGATTATGTCTAATCTTTAGCCGAGACCAATATGGCAATTGAAAAAATATATTTTTTTTCGTCCAATTCAACTCCTCAGTGGTACGTTTTCTTTTTTTATTTGCTTTTCCAAAATCAGCATTGAAGGGAATATTTTGTATCTCATTGATGATATCTTCAGCTGCCAAGTGTGCAGGTGGTTCACGATGTTCTACACTGCCATTAAAAATACTCTTCTTTTTTCTCCAATTGTGACCCGATGGCAGGAATCGACGATGACCCATATAACAATGCTTTCGGCTATATGTCAACCACATCGAATCTGTTTCTTGCCTACACGATGGACATGCCATTTTTCCCTTAGTGCTCCAACCAGAAAGGTTACCGTATGCAGGAAAATCGTTAATTGTCCAAAATAAAGTTGCATGTAATCGGAACGTCTGAGCTGTCATAGCATCGTAAGTATCAACACCATTTTCCCATAAATCAATTAGTTCATCTATTAGAGGTTGCAAGTAAACATCGATCTCATTGCCTGGTGACCTCGGTCCGGGAATCAGGAGTGAAGTCATGAAAAATTGATCTTTCATGCATAACCACGGGGGCAAGTTGTAAGGGACAAGTATAACTGGCCATATACTATATGGTTTACTCAAATTATTAAATGGGTTGAAACCGTCACTAGCTAGACCAAGCCTAACATTGCGGCTATCTTGAGCAAACCAAGAATATTGTTGATCAAATGCCTTCCAGACCTCAGAGTCAGCAGGATGTCTTAGAACACCATGCTCATTCATGCGCTGGTCTCTATGCCATCTCATTTCAGCTGCTATTTTTTGGGACATAAACAGTCTTTGTAATCTTGGCTTCAGTGGGAAATGTCGCAGGACCTTCTGAGGAATATTTTTTTGCTTACTTTTGCTGAATATCCACCTTGACACCTTACATTTTGGGCACTCTTCTTTATCTGCATTTTCTTTCCAATAAAGAATGCAATCATTCAGACAAGCATGGATTTTGGTGTAAGTAAAGCCCAACCCTCGTAACAAGCTACGTGACTCTTGATATGAGTTAGGCAAAAGGGCATTGGGAAAAGCTGATTTCAATAATTGTAGAAGCATGTCGAATGACTTCACACTCCAACCACCCAATGTCTTAATGTGCAACAACTTGACAAGAAATGAAAGTTTTGAATACTTTGTACAACCTTCATAAAGAGGACGATGTGCGTCAACCAACAACTGATCGAAAGATTTGGTTGACTCAGGTTCGACTGAGGTTGTACCCCCACCATTGAATGACTCGTTTGAAGGCACACCACTAAATCTGCCAGCCTGAATGTCTTCTAACATAATATCAATGTCATCAATGTATTGATCATCATGTGGGGAATCGTGAAGATTATCATCATCACTTAAAGATAAATATTCCTCATCGCCGTGAAATATCCACACTGTGTAATTTTTATCAATACCCCTAATGAACAAATGTCTTTCGACCTCACTAAAAGGTAAGAAATAATTATTCGAGCATAGGGTACATGGACAACGAATTTCATCACTACCGTTAGCATGAGATCGGGCCAAAGTAATGAATTCTTTAACGCCATTGGCATATTCGCTAGACCTAAGTCTATCAGTGATTAGCATCCAACTTTTGTCCATCTACAAAAGCCGTACATATATGTCAAAGAAAAGAATAGGCAAAAAATGCAACTCAATGCCAAGTACTCAGAATATATATTTTACCAAAATCTTAGCATTTTAAATTTATTTATACCATCATGCCGCAATTTCAAAATTTTATTTGTTTATTCATTTAATATAATTTAGTTTAATTTAATGTTTCTATTGTGCAAAGAGCATGGACACTTGCAAAAATATAGCCCATCTAAAGACCTCTTGGACATGGCTAGAACTTTACAGTTGTATAAATCAATGCTATGCATGTTTGACAAGATTGGTTTTTCACCAACTAAGCTGCTAAAGAACCAAAAAGAGCAACTTTAGCTAATATGGTTGGAAGAAGAACCCACCTAATCAAGAACAAGCAACATTTACCTTGCATCCCTAAACCAAATCACAAGACAAAGTCAAAACATATATGATAATAGCGAGTGCATCAACATATTTAAGTGGTGATTTGGCCAATAAATCTACAACCTTGATTTACTCACATTATCTTAATCTGAACAATACTTAGTACCATATAGCTTGACACAAAATTGTGCTACATGTGCCATATATTATATTGTTTACTATAATTTTAGATTTGAATTTTAGTATAGATTTCAGGTTATATTTTTTTATAACTCTCAGCTAATCTTATGCAAGGAGGCAAGTGTTAATCCATTAAATAAACTCTTCCTGCTCAGTAGCCTTATGATATGTGATTAACATCTCATGATTTATACAAGGGATTGAATCCTCATACTCCTAAGTCGCTTATCAAATGAATAATACAACCCAACAAGTCCACTTATTTGCCTTTTATTTATGTATGTTAAAGAGATGTCAGGTTATATTTTTTTTATAACTCTCAGCTAATCTTATGCAAGGAGGCAAGTGTTAATCCATTAAATAAACTCTTCCTGCTCAGTAGCCTTATGATATGTGATTAACACCTCATGATTTATACAGGGGATTGAGTCCTCATACTCCTAAGTCGCTTATCAAATGAATAATACAATCCAACAAGTCCACTTATTTGCCTTTTATTTATGTATGTTAAAGAGATGTCATTTATAACCACACTTCACTTCACAGTCCAGGGCAAATATGCAACCAAGTTAAATCATAAAGTGTGGTGTGATAACAAATGGTACCTTATGCTGTATATAATTTTTTTACAACAAAGTTGAGATAATAAATCACATTAAGTCATTATAAGTAGCACAAAATTTATTTTTGTGAGATTATTTTATAGACAAATTAAGCATTTGTCATTATCGCTTTTTTAAATAGTACTCTTCCATTGCTTTGCATATACTATATGACTATAATCGATCCATTCATCTTCCCAAACAATCTAGCATCAAAATATTATAAGGACAAATACAAAAAAAAAAAAAAAAACAAAAAAAATGAAAAAGAAAAAATGAAAACCCAAAAGCAATTGCAAAATTCAAGGCTTGCAATGATTAAATTGCCCAGGTGCGGCTCTTTCTATTTTAAACAAACTGACCCTTGTCGTGATTAACTTGCTAGATTAAAGACATATATATTAATATTTTTTGCAAGAATTTTCTTCTTTAAGAAAAACGTTTGAAGTAATCACCCAATCACATGTCATACCAGGTGCGGCTCTTTTGAGAAAATTCACAAACACCTTCTGGACATAAACACTTTTCATTAAGGGTTTGTTGTAATCGAAATACCCAGTGACTTACTTAGTACAGATCCAAATACACTACGTATCCTAACAATCTTTTATATATTCACAATAATTTAGCAAGAAATATGGCATATGAAAAGCAGAAATAGATACCAGAAGACAAAAGCCTCTCATACGTTTTGCTCAATAGAGAGAGAGAGAGAGAGAGAGAGAGAGAGAGAGAGAGAGAGAGAGAGAGAGAGAGAGAGAGACTAAGATCATGGTAGAGAGAGACTCACCAGGGTTGTGAGGAGGAGAGAAGGCTGCAGCAGGTGGTGGAACGTTGTGGGAGCAAAAAATTGCAAGAAATACTCACGGGACGAGGGACAGAGTAGAGGGGAGGCATCGAGGGTCTTGTGTTCAGGGGTTCTTTTCCCTTCATAATATTACACAGGTTTTTACCTTTTACAGCGCCTAGATATTGCCATAACAGGTCAAAACACTAAATCTAATTACTTACCGGTTACAATAACATGCACCGATTAATATTGTCGCGGTTTAAAATCGCCGTAACAATTTCCATATACGTAAAACCCATTTTTTGCGGCTCTTTTTTTTTACGGCGATAAAATGTAGCCGTAACATGTACTTTTAAATGCTTTTTGTGGCTCGTTTATTTACGGCGGCATTTTCTCGCTGCAACAAGTGGTTTTTCCGGCTCTTTCAAAAACTCGACAGATGTTTTTTCTCCAAACAGTAAATTGGTGTTTTTGCGGCTACTTTTCGGTCGCCAGAAATAAATCTAGCCGCAAAAACAGCTTTTTCTTGTAGTGAAACTAGTTACTTCTGAAATTCCACCGTGATCATAATTTATATATGATTACAATTAATCCCGCTGCTTAATTTCTAGCTACATGAGTCAGTATTGCATGCAAGCATGTCATGCACCATGCGTATGTATACAATATGCTGGTCAATTACATTTGTTATAATATCAAAAAATTAGTTACTTATGAGATTCCACTGCGATCATAATTTATACATGATTACAATTAATCTCTCTCTCTCTCTCTCTCTCTCTCACATGATATTTGTTCATGATACTGTAAAGAAAGAAAAAGGCAGGTTCCGTCATTCTAGCTTCTTGGCTGGAGGGGCTACAGTAGCTGCCGGAAGCCTAGTGGTAGAGCACGGAATTCTTAAGGTATTTGCAGTTCATACGGATTCATACATGGTTATTGGCCGTGCAAAATAAAGGGGTTTCTAAATAATGTATTTCATGTGTTTTGTATGGCATATATCTAAGAGAAATACTTTTTGCAGTCGGCAGATGCAGTCGGCGTGCAGTCGGCTGTAAAAAAGTGAATTAATACAGGACCTATATGAAAAAAAAAATTTATTTTTATAACTTTTTTTTATTCATGTAGGTCCCCCTGAATATAAAAAAATTTTTTTATAATTTTTTTTTATTTATTCCGTACAGCCGATTGCACGCCGACTGTATTTGCCGATTGTATATAGCAAAGCCCTATATCTAATCCCCTTCGATTATTGCTATGATATATTGAAAGAAAGGATGAAGAAATGGTTTGGGATCACACAAACTAGTGTTGTATTCCATTATGTATATATAGCCGTAGGCTATGTACAAAATTAAGAAATAATGTAGATAAGGAAATATACATGTAAGGAAACTATACAAAGTATTACAACATATTGATTCTAATTAAGGATAAATGAAAGTCAACTATCCTATCTTGTTATCTCGAGTCATCTTGCCATTTGGTAGATCCTGTGATTGAGCAATAGACGGTGCAGAAGATGATGCTACAGAAGATTGTGCTGGCTCATGACTGAGTGTATCTTTAACATCTTCCCGCAAGCTAATGAGTGTAGGACACACTTGCAGCTTGTCTCTTAAGAGGAGAAAACTAGCATATGTCAAACCTTTGGTAAAAATGTCGGCAATTTGCTGAGCTGTCGGAAGATAATGAATGACAATGTCCTTCTGCACTACTTTGTCCCGAATGAAGTGGTAATCCACTTCTACATGTTTAGTACGAGCATGAAAACTGAATTTGAAGCAAGTGAGATGGCATCGATATTATCACACCACATAATTGGAGTGTTAGTAATTGGAATATGCAGATCTTGGAAGAGCATTATGAGCCAGAAGAGTTTAGCAGTAGCAAGAGCAAGGGATCTGTATTCAGCTTCTATGCTTGATTTGGACACCACAGGCTGCTTTTGAGCAGTCTAACTAATGAGGTAGGGACCAAGAAAAATAGCATAACCTGTGGTGGATTGTCTATCATCTGGATTCCCTGCCAATCTGAATCAGTGTAGGCATGAAATTGTGGTGAACCTGAGCTAAAGTATAAACCCTGGTGAATGGTGCCTTTAAGGTATCTAAGAACCCTTTTTGCTGCTGCCCAATGAGTAGTGGTTGGATTGTGCAAGAATTGGCATAATTGATTGACTGAAAAAGCAATGTGAGGTCTAGTCAAAACACAATATTGTAAGGCTCCAACCAAGTGTCGATACTCAGTGGCATTGTCCAGAGGATCTCCATCATGTTGTGACAGTTTGGTACTAGCAGAAATTGAAGTTTTGGCTGCTTTGCTCAAGCCCTTTTAGCTTTCTCAAGGAGTTCAGTGATGTACTTAAGCTATGAAAGATGAAGACTTGTTGAGGTGTGATGAACTTGAATACCCAAGAAAAAGTGCAAGTCTCCAAGATCTTTCATAGCAAAGCTCTCCCTTAAGCATGCAACAAGATGTGTGAGGGCAGATGAATTTTTTCCAGTGACAATTATGTCATCAATATAAATAAGTAGAAACAAATGAATGTTGGATTTGTGGAAGATAAAAAGAGAGTAATCAACTGTGGATTCGACAAATCCTAGATCAAGAAGAGTGCTGGCCAGTTTGTTGACCCAGGCTCGAAGGGCTTGCTTTAGCTCATAGATTGCCTTTTGCAGCTTGCATACATGTGTGGGATGTATTTTGTCAACAAAACTCGGGGGTTGTTCCATATACACATTCTCTTCAAGAGATCCATGTAAGAAAGCATTGGGTACATCCAATTGCTTTAGTGGCCAATTATAGTGCACAACAAGAGTAAGTATGGTTCTGATAGTTGATGCCTTTACCACTAGACTAAAGGTTTCTGTAAAGTCAATTCCATCTTGTTGTTCAAATTTGTTAACTACTAGTCTAGCCTTAAACCTTTCAATTGTACTATCAGCCTTTTTTTTAACCTTATAGACCCATTTATTGGAGATAATGTTTTTATCAGGAGGGCGAGGACAAAGAGTCCAAGTCTGGTTGTTCTAAAGGGCTGAAATTCTTCTTGCATGGCTTGGCACCATTGAGAATCTGTGCTGGCTTGTGTAAAACTTTTAAGAGTGACAAAGGCACTTGTGGCATAATAGACCTGCAAAGCATATTTAGTAGAATACATTTTGTAATCTGAAAATTTTTTGACTTTTTTGGAACCATCTTGATATCCAGTCACCATTGGATGTGAAGGTTGAGTATTTGGAGAGAGTGATAAGGACAGGTCAGCTTGTGAGGGATTAGAAGAACTAGGTATTTGACTCTGATCATTAGAAGGTGGTATGATAACATGAGGGGCAATACTAGAAGATGGGTCAATTTGAGGGGCAGTATCAGAAGAGTGGTCATTCAACTCATTTTGAGTGACTGAATCTATAAGGTCATTATTGGAAATAATAGGAGAATTGGAATTAGTGCCTATAGATATGAATGGAGGGGGAGTAAGAGTCATTACCTGAGAAGAACTTGCTGCTGAGGAACCAGAAGCTGTTGCAGAGGGCTGAGTAGAAGATGGTAACCAATCTTGGGCAGGAAAAGATCCTTCATCAAACACAACATGTCTGCTAAGAATGATTCTACAAGTTGTAGGATCAAGGCGTCTATAGCCTATGTAGTTAGAGCAGTAGCCTAAAAATATGCTCTTTTTGGATCTAAACATCAACTTGTGATGGTTGCATGGTCGAAGGAGAGGGAAGCAAGCACAACCAAATACCTTAAGAAATGTATAATCTGGTTTCTAGTGGAGCAGTTTGAAATAAGGTGACTTATGTTTGAAAAGGGCAGTAGACAAGCGATTAATGAGGTAAACAACAGTGTTGAAAGCATCAACCCAGTAGTCTAAAGGTAGCTTAGATTGAGAAATCAAAGCTAGATCAGTTTCTACTATGTGTCTATGCTTTCTTTCTGCTAAACCATTCTGTTGAGTAGTATAAGGGCATGATATTTTACGTGTGATGCCTTGTGTTTCAAGGAATTGATTGAATCTGTTTGAAATGAATTCACCACCACCATCTGAATGAAAAGCTTTGATTTTCTTAGATAAGAGATTTTCAGCCATGCATTTGAACTTAACAAAGCATTCAAATGTTTCAGATTTTGATTGTAAGGGATAGATCCAAGTGAATCTTGAAAAATTATCAATAAAAGTCACATAATACTTGTAACCATGATTTGAAACTATAGGTGAACTCCAAAGATTTGAGTGTATTATTTTAAGAGGTTCAAAGGTTATATTATAGGACTCAGAAAATGGTAAAGCTTTATACTTTGCTAATTTACAAGATTCACGTAAAGAAAACTACTTAGAAGACTTATTAACAGGAAGTTTCACAAGGGATTTGATTTTATCAAAGGTAGTGGAAGCTGAATGACCAAGTCTTCTATGCCAAGTGATGGAATCAGCAGTGACCCCGAGAAAGGCATTGTTCTTCTTGGTGTTATTCATTTGATTGGTGAAGGAAATTGGATATAGTCCATCCTTACTAAGCCCTTGCAAAAGTGTCTGGTCCGTGCATTTGTCCTTCACAAAATAATGAGATTCAGTCAAAACAAAAACACAATGATTATCTGAATAGAACTTCTATATAGAGAGTAAGTTTGCAGCAGCTGATGGACAGTAAAGGATATTATTCAATTTGAAAGGAGTACTGGAATTAAAAAGAATTGCAGAATCTTGATTGGCAATTGTCAAACCTGTTCCATTTCCCACAGCAATTTCCTCATCACATTTGTATTGTTCTTGGGTAGATAAGTTTTCCACGGCTGCTGTCACATGACTGTTTTCACCACTATCAGCATACCAAGCTTGCTCTTTTGAGTGTTCCATTGCAAAATTTGTACTTGTTTCCAGTGCAACCAATTAAGCAGGGGGATGTTTGCCTTGATAAGCATAATACATACGCTTGTAGCAGTCTAAGGCTGAATGCCCCATTTTCCCACATATTTGGCATGGTGCTCTGTTGGAGTCACCTTGAAAGGGGTTTTTGTTGTTGTCTTTTCTCTGATTGGGTTTGTAGCTACCTTTATTCTGTCCAAATATCTTGCTCTTGCCATTGTTATTGGTCCATGTGGGTTTTGGTTTGTGGGAGTAGAGTGCAAAATTTCCTGATTTACCAACAGGTTGATGTTGATTGTCAAGTAAAGTTTCAAAATTTAGAAGTTCAGCTTGAAAATCCTGAAATGTCATGGGAGCAGCACGAGTAGCAAAGTTGTAAGAGGTAAGAAAGAGAGTATATGCAGGATTCAAACTACCTATTATGTAGGAGATGAGATCATCATCTTCTACTAATTTGCCTATAGCCATCAACTAGTCAGCCCATGACTTGGCAAGAACAAGATACTCAGCACAAGTCTGAGATCTCTGCTGTAGAGACTGCAACTGGCGTTTTAGATAAGCTACACGAGATCATGATTGAGAAGCAAATCTTGTTGTCAGGGATGTCCACACTTGTTTAGAGGTATTCAATCCATATATAGAGGATAGAACGGTTTTAGACAGAGTGGTTGTAAACCAGTCAAGAAGATACTGGTGTTTCTTTTGCCACAAAAGGTAATCTGGATTGATTACTGAGGTGGTCTTTCCTATTTCATCAATAAGAAACTGAGGGGGGCATGGTTCTGTACCATCAACAATACCCATCAGTTCATGACTCCTAAGGATAGAAAGAAACTGTGACACCCAATTTAGATAGTTCGAACCATCTAGCTTGGTGGAAATGTGATGTGTAATACTTGGTAAGGTAAAGATGTTGGTATGAGTGGATGAGTCCATGTTTAGAGCAGGATCAAAGGAGTGTTTCCATGGTTGCTCTGATACCATGAAAGAAAGGATGAAGAAATGGTTTGGGATCACACAAACTAATATTGTATTCCATTATGTATATATAGCTGTAGGCTATGTACAGAATTAAGAAATAATGCAGATAAGGAAATATACATGTAAGGAAAGTATACAAAGTATTACAACAGATTGATTCTAATTAAGGATAAATGAAAGTCAACTATCATATCTTGTTATCTCGAGTTATCTTACCATTTGTTAGATCCTATGATTGAGCAGTAGATTGTGTAGAAGATAATGCTGCAGAAGATTGTGCTGGCTCATGACTAAGTGTATCTTTAACATATATATGTTTTAGTCCATATCTGGATATAGTCGACATCATCGACCAACGGCCAACAGCATGTACTGGTTTTTACCCTTTCTTGGAGAACATGGAATGAATATTAATGGAGTTGAGTAACTCGATTGTCAGATGAGATGAGATGAGATATGTTGAAATGATTTGTGAAAAGTATTGAATTGAGATGAGATGAAATGATTTTTGAAAATTGTGTATTTGAATTAAGAAATGAGATGAGATAAGATAATTTTAAATTAAAAAGTGACTTTCAAATAAGTATTTAGATAAAAGAGCATCTCTCCGTATGAATTGAGATGGGATGGTTATCTTTGAAAGCAAACGGCTCGTAAGGTATGATTTGATAGTGAGATGAGAATTTTGAGTTTTAAGATAAAATATTAAAGTATTATATTTTAATATTATTATTGTTTTGAGATTTGAAAAAATTAAGAAAAATTAAATTATTTATTATATTTTATATGCAAATTTGAAAAAGTTGTAATAATTAGATGAAAATTTAAAATTTTAGATGAAAAATTTGAGTGGCCAAACCAAATCCTCACAAATTAACGTGCATTGTCAAAGATCGAACACATGACAGACAATATACTTATCATGCTTTCGTTTTCAAAAGGCCCCTACTCCCCATCTCACGCGTTGTATATAATATAATAACATCATTTTAAGCCCTTCTCGATCTCTATCGATCTTTCTGTGTGGATGAAGAGTCGAAGACAACGACCAAAGCATTAGCTGGTCACTTCCATATACAAGGACTATATAGGTGTTGTTCTATGACCAGTAGTAGTACATCAAAACACAAAGACTACCTACTTAATTTGAAGGAGTCTGCAAGTCAATACTTTTCCAAAAGCTAGGTTGCCTTTTTAAGCTTTTTCTTGGAAGTCAAGTCTTGCTTTCCGTAACTCCGTTCAGTCATCTACATTGTATAACCATTTAATTAGTTGCTTCATTCTCGCAATAAGCAGCATTAATTTACTCACTCAATTTACACGTCTCACACACGGATACGGCCTAAAACTAATTGCTATCACTTTCATTATTCTTTTCATAATTCTTTTTATCTGGCCATGCATACTCTTGATCTTGTTTTTCTGATCTAATAAGGTATTATCAACCAGAAACTTTTTAATTTTTGAAAATTCTTTATTAAAGATGATCACATTAATCCAGCTTCCGCTCCCTGTGTCTCACGTATAGTCGCCGCGTCAATTAAGCGGCAGAACTTGATCATTTACCTGAGAATAAGATCGAAAGTGGAACACGTGAAAATCACAAAGGATCGCATGCATATGAATATTTAGGAAAACGATCAGTATAAATTTAATCCATATACACATGATTTCCCGCTAAAGCAACTACAACTGAATTAAACTCCAATAAACCACAAAGCAGTACTCCCTCTGATCAGTCCTTTCTCTCTGCGCACAGTATCTTACAAAATGGATCATGCTTACGCTGCTGTTAAGTTGCAGAACATGTACCGGAGTTTTCGCCACCGGCGCATGCTAGCTGACACCATTATAATGGAGCTCTGGTACGCACACATATATTATATGTATATATATATGCTCACTCGTAATCTGATCATCTCTACATAATTGGCTAAATATTACATCTTTCTGTTTGTTTATTTATTGAATGCTAACTGAAAAATGAGGATGATAATGAAGGGGGCACGCGATAGACTTTGCGAGACTGAATATCAGTACGACTTTCTTCTTCCAATGCATGAACGAGAGAAGTTCCAATACTCGGTGGACTCGAATTGGCTATAATGCTTCTATGGTAAATCTCATGCATATGACTACATATATATAGTACTATAATGTACGTAGGAGGGCTGAATATATAGTTCAAATTATCATTTCATTGTAACCAAAAAAAAAAAAAACTCCTTATTATAACCGGTGATCACAAGCAACCTAGCTAATTTAAGTTTTTTCATGTGAAAATGGAACTTTTTGGGTAGGTGGGCAGAGGTGTGTCTGAAAATGACGAAGCGCAAATATTGGCTTTTCAGCATTGGATTGAAGCTGTAATAGTTTCTGCCCTAAGCCCTCCTCTTTGCGTATACTAGTTTTGACCATCGATCTCCTTTTTCCTGGTATCAGTACTACTATATATGACTTCATCCATACTCATCATGGTATTTAATTTGAACCGTAGATTGATCCGCGGCATCGTTATGGACATTGCTTACGTTTGTACTACATCCAGTGGTGCAGGTCGAATGCTGGTAATCAGCCCTTTTTTTATTGGTAAGCCATTTCCCTACTTAAAGGAATATATAGTTATGAATTAAGGACGATTGCTATGCTTCAACCATTTACCAGAAAACAGACCATAAGCCAGAATAGGAAGGGAAAAAATTGGAACAAACCTCTTATAAAATATTTCGTAAATTAAAATCAATTCGAGGCCGTCGTTAATTTGTTAGGAAGGCTTATGGTAGTAAGGGATTGCGGCAGTTCGTAGCTTGAAGTTTTGATATTTTTTACTTTGCAGGTTGGATGTAGGAGATGGAAAAGTGATCGATCTCCCAGAATGCTCAAGATCAATGCTTCAACAACAGTGCGTGAAGTATCTTGGACCTGTATGTGTGCATTGATCCGCATAAAGTCAGATCTACTGTGTATTAATTTGCTTGATAAATGAAGTACCTGCAATTGAGGGCCCTACGTAGTGATCTCAGTGTGATTTTTTTTTTTTTAAATTTTAAATTTGGTGGAATTAGCTAGAGAGGAACCAATATGAATACATCGTTTCTGGGGGGAAATTTGTTCATAAACAAAGTGGAGGCGATCTTCATACACAGCTTGAAGGATCACGAGGCCTGGACAAGTGGATATTCGTTGTGAGCACCTCGGGGAGACTCTACGTCGGTAAGGTAAGAAATTATATTATTGCAAACATGGAAAAGGCATATATATATATATATATATATACACACATACGTACGTGCGTGACAAGCTGGTTAATTTCTAGCTGCAAGTATGTCATGCACCATGCGTACGTATATATAATATGCTGGTTAATTACATGATTTGTTATAATATCAAAAAACTAGTTACTTCCGAGATTCCACCGTGATCATAATTTATACATGATGAGTACAATTAATCCCACTCCTCTCTCTCTCTCTCTCTAACACATGATATTTGGTCATACCGTAAAGAAAGAAAAAGGCAGGTTCCATCATTCTAGCTTCTTGGCTGGAGGGGCTACAGTAGCTGCTGGAAGCCTAGTAGTAGAGCACGGAATTCTTAAGGTACTTGCAGTTCATACGGATTCATGCATGGTTATTGGCCGTACAAAATACAGGGGCTTCTAACCAATGTATTTCATGTGTTTTGGTATGGCATATATATCTAATCTCCTTCGATTATTGCTGTGATATATATGTTTCAGTCCATATCTGGAGATAGTGGACATTATCGGCCAACGGCCGACAGCATTTCCCGGTTTCTATCCTTTCTTAAACAACATGGAGCGAATCTTAATGAAATGAAGGACGTACCTCGATCGTCTCTCCCATGACCATGTTGCCTTTGGTTTGGTCGTCACGTTAGAGGTCCACAATTAAAGGCCGGGGAGATTGCTGCATGGAGTTCCATTAATAATATGTACGTACAACATGGTTAATTAACTAATTAAGTTCAAAAGTGTTCAGAGACTCTCCAGATGTGTTATTATTCAGTTTATGAGAGATCATTTGTAATTAACTTAATTATCTTTATATATATAAAGAGGCTATGAAACAGAAATTGTTATTTTAATAGAAGTTGTAAATGAAAGTTTGTATTTTTAACAGAAATGTTTAACGCAGTTAAATTTAATTATAAACGTCTATCCGTATTCTGTGAAAGAAAAAGCTGTACATTAATTATGCATGTCCGTTTATTGCGATCTCCATCTCCGATTTCAAGACGTCGATCTCCATCTCCGATTTCAAGAACAACTCCGTAGTCGCTCCGCCAGCTCTGGCTTCATCGATTCCATGAAGTTTGACCCAAGAGAAGCCAATAAATCCTCATGTGATGCCAAATCAAGGGTCTCATCGCCAATCTCAAACTCACCGTGTGACTTGGGTCCCCAGTGAATGCTTCGACCATTTCATTTTCTCACTAACCAATTAGAGCCTCGGATACTGGGTTTTTCCTTTCATTTTTTCTCCTCCCTTCCGTTGTTTACCTTTCCTCCTATCATTTTGGTATCGAATCAAAATCACTGACAATGACTTGAAAGGCATCTATTTTTACATCCATTCGGCAGGATAGGAATCCAAATCAAGGATCTCATCGCCAATCTCACGAAAGCCGAGATTGATCAGCTGGTAAAAACCAAAACTTCCTCATCCCGTGAATAGCACAACCGATTTGTGGCCGTGTCGTGTGGACGTTTCCAGCGAGAAAGTGGCTGACGATGGAGGTACGTGGGGTCTTGCTTCCTTTGACCGTGCTTTGTTTTGAGCAACAAAAATAGAGGTGTATACGTTTGTTTCTACGTGCAGGTGGTTGCCGTGCGTGGAGTTGGATAGTGGCTATCACACGGTGGCTGAGTAGAGGGGTGTTAAGGTGGTGCACTACTGGTGTAGTGACGCTACGGGACGACAGAGGGCTGGGCTGTGGCCGAGTTGTGGAGGTTGGCTTCACGGCAACTGGGACTTCCAACCAGGGTGGTTCTTGAATTTGGTTCTCCTCCAACCGAGGTTACTGTGTGGTGAATCCAGGCTAAGAAGGTGATGCGGCTTGGAGTGGCGTTGTCGGGCTTGAAGGAATTCGCGTGCAGTAGGCGAGGGAGCCTCAAATTCAAAGGCTTTACTACGACTTGAATCTGGTATGTTATGGAGTACCAATATTTGGCTGAACGACAAAGCAAAGAAATTTCATCAGGACGTAGTGAATCAGAAGCAACGAATCTACAACAAAGTGAGAGAACGATTACCTGGAGGTTGAAACCGGCAAAGGAGGGTGACTGCCAGAGCAAGAGAGGGAACGTAAGGCCACAATAGAATACAGGTCTGCGAGACGATTGGGACAGCAGTGAGGGGTGACATTTGTCAGCCGATGTCTCCAGCTAAAATATTGTATTACCTTCTTTGAGTTAATATTGTCTCCATCAAACTTTTGATATGTTTGGCCATAGGATTAAATTATTAATTACTTGCTAGCTGTTTGCTAAGTGACACGACGACGAGAAAGCAAAACTCCGTTCCCATGAAAAGATACAAACATATCAGAATAGGCCGAACGGGTTAACATCCGTTTGCTTGAATGTCCTAAGTATATTTTTAATATACCAGTGGCCGTTGCAGGCGAGAGATGATGATAACGTACGTGGAAAATTAACATATATACTTACATAGTAACTTTATGCAAATTAATCAAAAAGAGGACGTAGAAATAATTCTACATAATTTACGTATGAGCTTTGATTGGTCAGATTGCTTAGGATTTAAGTTCAAATTCTAGCTGCTATTCTCAATATATTAAAGTTAAATCATTTAATATTTTTTTCGTAGTGGAAGTTTTCAAATAAAAGAAAAAATGAAAGAGGAAATTATATATATATATATCATGTTTTGATCATGTATAACCTATAACTGGAATCTGATTTTTTGGTTTGTTTCTTGCAGAGAATATGCACTTTTTGATAGGGAATATACACTTTTTGATTTGGAGTTGATGGTGCTTTGAGATTTGTATGTCTTTCAAATTTATTTATTTTGGTTTGGATTTATATATTTTCTTATTGATTCTATTTTTTGGATTTGTATATTTTTTTATTAATATATTTAGCTGAGTTTGTATATTGTTGGGTTTCCCTTTCAAATTTTTGAAAAAAATAGATAGCTTTAATTCTTTTTTTTTTTAAATGTTTATGATTGTCATTTTTATTTATTTTGGTTTGCCTTTTAATTTATTTTACACTTCCCATGTTTTAAATTTACATATAATGTCATATTTTGTTTGAGTGTATAATAAAAAAATAAAGTCTATTTCATCACCTCCTTGTTATCACTTTTTCAATAAAAAATGTTATTTTTATCTACAACATATATAAAAGATAGTCGACATAGAAAATAACTCTTATTCTCAAAAGTAAAAATCTCAACAAACTAATTGCATTGCATAATAAAACTTATATTGATTTATAGTATTTCAATTTTCTATATATTAATTTTTTACGTCTTTATTAATCATGTGATGCTATTAAAAATTCATTATGCATGAGCATTTACCATATATTGAGAATATTGCAACACAAGTTTCACAAAAATATTAGATTATTTAACTTGTTGTAGACCCAGAAAAATTCAACCAACAATACAAAAACTTCAACATAGTCTCGATTGGTCCCCTATAACATGGCCCAAAGCTATAATGATGATGAAAACAAAAAACACATTTTAAACTGATATTTTTATTAAACTTGAATCAAGTTTGTCCTAAACTTTATGTTGAATTCTGAACTAATGTTTTTCTATTTTGATACGTGCAAACATGTAATTACTATACTCCACTTAACTATTGTTATAAAAAAAATAGTAGAATTAAGATTTTCTTTCCTATATATTAAAATTTTTATCAGGATTAATTTTTTACGAAAAATATTATTATTTTTTTAAATGACTAATTATTTCAACTAGGCAAACGTGCATTGCACGTTGATCCTTTACTAGTATTAATAAAACACATGTACGTACGTACTTCTTCAAGTGCATGTGTTATAGTCCGATCAAGTCCGACTGCATGCATTTTTTTGCAAAATAGCCTCTAAAGAAAGCTTTTAATTCCCGGTGATATAAAGCGTTAATTCTTGTTTCCTAACTAGCATGCATCATCCAATATCCATCCTTAAGATATCGATTTTTTTTTAATTAAATATTTTCTATAATTTGAAGAGATAAACAGTATGATATGCAAACTCTACTGCAATAAATACAGTCTCCGAATAATTTGAACTCTTAACATTAAACACAACGGAGTACATGAATTCTCAGTATATCTCCGTCTGAACTCTCAACTATAGAAATAGAAAATGTTCAGATAACAAATTATATGAAATCATTACCGGTGCTCAAGTACTTTAGGGCCTAGGCTGCTC
The DNA here is from genome assembly GCF_018687715.1 of Carya illinoinensis. Lineage (NCBI taxonomy): Eukaryota > Viridiplantae > Streptophyta > Magnoliopsida > Fagales > Juglandaceae > Carya > Carya illinoinensis. Next base: position 777,963 of record NC_056761.1, read on the forward strand.
TCAAATTAAGAAACTATATTAAGGTAAGCCCACCAAACCCAAAATCCTCAAATGTCAGCCCAATATATGGTTAATAGGAGTCGGACCACTGACTGGCCCAGCCCAAGGCTCAGCCTCTGCGCACGTATCCATCCCGATCCCACTATGAAATGACAAAAACTGAAAAGGCAAAAGGCAGTCTCCAGCCATTTCAAACCAAGTGGACACAGACACAGCTGTCGCAATATGCAAATCTTTAACCAGAGGAGCACTTTTTGAAGTGTGGTCCAGTACGAGATAAGAGAGCAGGGAGGAATACAGACACAACAAGCACCCCCATTACTCTGTATCTGCCATCACTTTATCTGGTATCTGTTATCGTTAATAATCACTTTTTTAATTATTATATAAAAAATAAAATATATAAAAGTGCATTTTTACTAAAATAAAAGCATGAACTGAAACACACTAAAATCAGCAAAATACACGTGGGCGTCATCCAAACAACCACGTATTTCTACTTTCAAACCGACTCTCACTTTGCATTGTCCCCAAAACATGAACTAACTCATTCCGTTTCCCTAAGCCTACGGGCGAGATTTTGCACGTGCAAGGTGGCCTACGTGGCCAAACCCGATACGTGGCGCTCAGGAATACCCGGGCCCGAGTTTGCAAAGATGTCTGGTCATGAGCTGTCGTGACACGTGTCAGTCCGACACAGTCTGTGGGCTAAGCTAACCAATTTCCCGAAACACAAACACGCACAAAATCTCTCTCCCCAATACCTTACTGTTCTTTGAAGGAACAGCCAGTTCTCTCTCTGTCTATCTGTCTGCATTTGAGCCATGGGTTCGGAGAGATGTTATGTTTGGAGCTCGTTGTCATGCTCATCTGCTTCTACGACGTCGTCTTTGACGAGTGCGGCGGATGGTATGGTGAAGATGGAGCTGGAGGCGGCAGAGGCTCTGGCCGATTTGGCCCATTTGGCGGTGCCAGAGAGTGCTGGCAGTGGCTTGTGCAGGAAATGGGGGACCAAAGGGAAACGGGCAGCGAAGCGAGTCAAGAGAGAGTCGCCGCCGGGTGACTCCGCGTTTAGGTTGAACCCGCTGGACTCGGTGCCAAGCTACTCGGATCTGGCTGAGGTAATTAGTTTGAATGAGTTACTACATACCAACTCTGAGTTCTCGTCGCTCTTATTGGTTTTGTCCTGTGTTCATGTTCGTGTTTATCGGCTGCGTTTGATTTCAGTAGTAAAAGAGCTCCGAGCTGTGCGGTTCCAAACTTCCATAGTTCCATGTAGTTATTTCCTTAAATTTGGTAAATTGTAGAAATAAGGGAAGTACAAAAAAGACTTCAATAATCAAATTAATGATTTTCATGATTCAAGGACTAGGGGTAGCTTATTGGCTATATTTAATTTATATTGTATTTAGTTAGAGTTATTCTATTCCAAGCGTACCGTTCACGTGAATTAGATCGTGACATTTTATTTGCAAAATTTAAATTTTAAAATTTATTTTTCAAATCAAATTATGCTACGAGAGTATATTACGGGTGTGCTAGAGCACACTGATTTGAGAATATAATTTTTATTTAGTTTTCATCAAGGGCCTGATAATTTATAGATTCCAAAGATAATATCCACATTTAGAAAAACACTGATATATACTCTTTTCTTTTCTTTTTCTGAATTTGACACTGATGATACTGTTCGGTTTGGTAGTAAGATGAAAATTTTGAGCTTTAAGATAAAATATTATAATTTAATATCATTATTGTTTTGAGATTTGAAAATGTTAAGAAAAAGTTGAATTATTTATTATATTTTATATGGAAATTTGGAAAAGTTGTAATGATGACGTGAGAATTTTGAGTTTGATATGAAAAATGAACAGCCAAACCGAACCCCTTACCCTCTTTTAAGTTAGTAAGAAGCCAAAAAGTAAATAAATAAATAAAAGTTGGTTAGAACCTTTTGCTTAATATGCCTTTAAATGTAACCATAAAAAAAAAAAAAAAAAAAGGAACCCAGATTATTTTGTATTTCTATTAGAATTTCGTAATCGTAGTAGTACAGGTGAGGGATATATCATAAGAACTTGAACTGGCAGCACATTTCGCTGAAAATTATGGAGGAGTATTAATTATTAAATGAAAACCAATAAGATATGACAAAGTGGAAATTGGAATGATAGAGTCTGGCCTTTCCCTTTCATGGAGGTAAATAAATTTCCTTACTATGCGATTCACTAGGGGAGGTATACTGAACACAGACCCGCTAAAGAAAAGGCACATTAACAGATATGTCTCTATCTTAACTCATCTATAGGGATTCCCTGGGAACGAATCTACAGGGCTATCACCTTCTTTGGCCAGATCTTCCAAATCTGAAAAGACAATCAAGCTTAGCCGTTGAAATTTCTTGTTTAAAATTTCTGAATATTGAGCTAGACAGCTAACAAAGATGATACAGAACGTAGAATCAGTCCCAATTTTTTGAACACTTCTCGTCACTTTTGTTTTATCATTTGGTTGGTAGATTTATATCTGTATTTGGTTGGCGAATTAAGTAAAATCTGGATTGATATATCTGTGGCGCTGTCACCAAGTCGCACTATTTTGTGCAGGACTTGAGAAATATTTTTGTTTATAGCAGGATAGAGCAGAAGCAAGTCAGCAACAATGTGAAAAGATACGCCCAATTGTGTTGATAGAACGAGAAAAGGCTAGCAGGTTCCCAGCATTACAGAAGTGAAGGCTGAGCAGGATTCTGAATTGGCTAAACCAACTCCCAACTGCAACGGAAGTTTTGCACCATTTGTTTTGTGTAAAACAAGACGAAAGTTGACTGAGGTAGTAAAATTTTTAAGGTTTTCCTCAGCAGTGCTGTTCTGTTACTGCATCTTATTGAGCCTTTCCCGTTCAGGCTGAAAAGGAAGAACAGAGAATACGCAGGGTATTGGCAAATAGAGAGTCAGCTAGGCAGACAATTCGTCGTAGGCAGGTAAGCAACTAGAAATAGAGATAATGACCTTAGTGAGATCTAGCCTTATCCTTAATATAGGCCAAGAACACTTGAAATGCATTATCTATTGTTATTATTGTTATTATTATTATCATTATTATACTCCAAGTGGCACTTCTTACAGGCATTTACTGTATCTTGCTAAACTAATCCAGCATTAATAATGCACAGCCGTTGTTATTGTTAAGTGTCCTCATTATGTTTTGGTAGTAATCTAGTAATCTAGACATTGATCTTTCTATAAGCCTTATGCTTCAGTTATTTAACATAGACTATTCAAAATGCATGACTTTCTCGAAGATTAGATATACAGTATGAATTATTGATTTCATGCTAATTGAAAAACATTCCTTATGTTCTATTACACCATTGCAATTCTTCCAAAATGAAACACTGAAACACATGTTGCTACAAAGAAAACCTAAGAAGCCCATTTTACATCACAAAATCATGAAAATCAAAATCCGGTTTATAAAAACTGATACTCTTACAACAAAAATAAAAAATAAAAATAGACACTTTGCTTTTAGCCGCCACAAAGCTAAATACATGATTTGACTTGCTTAAAGTAGGTGAAAAAAATGGTTTCTTTGTTAAGTCAAGTGAAAATATGCTAGCCATAATGTAAAAGTATAACGTGTCATCACCATTAAAAAAATTACCAAATAGCTAAGTTAGCTCTATAAGTGGGTTAAACAAAGTATTCCTTCCTTAAGAAGAATAAATAAACCCTTCCCTTCCTTAACAAACTCAAACTTTCTCGTAATTATGTGTGAAAGCATAGGATTGCATTGATACGTTAAATTAATCACATCTTGTATACCGCATCATTGATGAAACAAATGCATTCATTATGTAGTAATGACTAATTTTTTTATTAAAAAATACTGTTTTACTTCAACTAGACCTTAATTACTGAAGTTTGTCTTTTCTGAATTTCATGATATGGGTCCTGTCTGCAATGTTTTCATATTAAAGTTTTAGCGAGAATCATCCTCTTACTTTCTTCCCCTCCCTTGGTGGGCAGGCTCTGTGTGAGGATTTAACCAGGAAAGCTGCTGATCTGGCACGGGAGAATGAAAATTTGAAGAGGGTAGGGAATAGTCCCCCTAATATATTCTTATATATCTTCTTTCACTTCTCTATTTCTCTCTGATCATGGAGCAGGGCAGTTTACACCTTTTTTTTTACTCTCTCTCTCTCTCTCTCTCTCAAACTTGTGTAAGCATAATCCCATTAATTTCATGATGTTTTGTGACATTTATAATGAGAAGGACAAGGAGTTGGCTTTGAAAGAGCATCAGTCCTTGGAGACCACAAATAAACATTTAAAGCAACAGGCAAGTTGTTGATATTTTGGGAATGTTTAATGTTGTAAGAATATCCACATATTTTGACACGCTCTCTGATTTTGCAGATGGCAAAGGTAAGAAAGGCTGTGGTTGAGGAAACTCCAGGTGAGCATTATTCAGCAGATGTGGCAGCCTCTCTGTCTTCATCCAGGAACTGTCCGTGGCACTTGTACGACCACCCTCCATTCCTGCCTGTTCTATGGCCTTCTGTCATTCAATCTTCAAATCGTGTTCAATCACAATATGGGAGGCAAAGTGCCATTGTCATTCCGTCAAACATGCCCATGCCAGCTGCTTGTAGGCCTGATAACTCTCGAGAGCAAGAAAACCGCATAGATGTCGATGGGCAAAAAGCACCATTGTATGTATTGCCATTTCCTTGGTTCTTCCCTCTTCCTGGTCCTGGGAACAGACTCCAACCTCTGCCCTCTACTGGTATGAAATATGAACAAGGCGAAGCTTCTCGTAGTAACCATAATGCCAGTTCATTTTCAAAATTTATTGCACATGTAGAAAATCGCCATTGCTCTTTACCCATTGAAGTAAAGACAGAAGTTTCAGGCTCATCGGAAGTCAGACCTGATAATGACTTGAATGAGACCCCAATAGGGTTCCCTCTGGATGGAGTTAGTCAGCATACAGGAGCTAACTCTGAGGAAATTCTATATACACCTGCATCACTAGATTGTTCCCAACCTGCATCTACCATCAAGCACGAGAACATGTCCCAATCAGCTTATGCTCCCAATATTGAAACAACTTCTACAGCCCGTCCTATTGCAAGTGCTTTGCCAGAAAAGCAAGAATCAGCAGTTTTCCCAGGTAAGAAGCTAATTGATACGGTTGCTGCAGCAGAAGCCAGAAAGAGGAGGAAGGAACTGACAAAGCTAAAGAATCTCCATGGTCGTCCATGTCAGATGCATTGTTGAGATCAAGTCGAGGTGAAGAATAGCAAATAGGCTGTGTATAATTTCTTTGCTTTCACACTGGTTTAGTGCCTATTTACCCTTGGAGCCAGCCTTCAGCACTTACCGATGACAATAGAAGTCCTTTGAAGGGACAGTTGCCAGCATGTAATCTGGTGCCATTTCTGAGACCGCCTCAGGTATTCAAGACTTTCTTAGTCATCTAGCTAGGTTTTCTTTAGGTGGAATGTGATGTGAGCGGAAAATATGTTTGGTCAACATGTCAATCTTCAAAGGAAGAGAAAAGAGTGGTTATTCAAGAATGTGTTTTTTTCCGAGTGGTTGATTTATTTAGGGAAATGCTGCGAGGAAATGAGCATTTTTAAATTGCAACGATGCTGTCGTTTGCGATGGTCCTCCAAAGAAAAAAACATGGTTCTGACGAGTTGTAATTATACTTAATGGCTTGTATTCCTTCTGTAGCCAGATCACGAGAAGAGTTAATTGACAAGGTTGAGTTTATGGTATTTAACCTCTCATTTTGGTTTATCCATATTGTTTCCATGTTCTGCAGGATTCTGGATTTCATTTTGTTAACCAGTAGACCTCTCTTATAATCTATCCTCGAATGCGATTCTTCCCCCCCTCTTTTTTTGTTTTTTTTGTTTTTCAATCCTCACGTTAAGGGCTGATATCCAGCTAGTTGCGCTCTAGTCTGTAATCGGCTGTGAATGTTTCAGGGATGTTGAATGAAGGGAAATATCTCTCATTCGCAGAGGCATCTTTTTACCAATTAAATCATGAGTTACAGAAGAAATTAAATGAACGAATTGGAAAACTAATTTGCAACTTGGTGACAGAAAGTGAAGCGGCTAATAACTAGCTACACGCATGACTACAACTAAACAGACTTAAGCTAATGGCCTATAAATAAGGATGTGGTTCATCACACTGTGCTTGGAGTCATTCCACTCGAGTAACGCCGACAGTATCTGCTCAGTCCCCTTCCGCTTAAAACGGCCCTTCACGACGACCTTGAAGTTCATCTGTTCGTGTAATCTGCTAAACTTCAAAGTTGCTGGGGAAACTCTAATAGAAAGACCTCTTGGTGATGTCACCTTTGCCTTGTACACCGAGTTACCATTACCCATGTTGGTCACAGTCCGGTGGAAGGTGGCAAAAATGTCTGAACTCGCACCCAGTAGCTGTGCATGCATTGTAGGGTAATTAAGGCCGTCAGTGCCTTGTGCAGGTTTAAAGTCTGAGCAGTTATGTTTCCTTTTGCCTCCAAAAATTAGAGCGAGGGATGTGCCGTTGTAGCCTTCCTTGCACAGGAAACTGGCATAGGAGCTGACGGAAATGTTATAGATGAGACCAGGGTGCACTGCCTGGACTGGATTTATCTGTCCTGATCCGGATCCCAATTCGGCATTGTCGTCTTCAATTCTCATAGGGGTGGCTACATGAGAGAGAGAGAGAGAGAGAGAGAGAGAGAGGGGGGGGGGGGGGGGGGGGCTTTAGAGATTGATTTTGACAATATTTTTCAAAGCATAGTGTACTGTCAAAGCCGAGGAGAGATTGATCAAACAAGCTTTTCACATTGTTGAGGCAACAAAATAGACTCAACAAATAGATTTTTGGTTAAAAAAATTTCGTTGCCGATAGATTGAGGCTAATTCTTCCTTTTTGGTGTCTAATCTGATGCTAGAACAATTAATTGGACGTCGGAGAATTTGGCACTTGCACTTTTCTTTTCAAATGGATTACTTGGATTAATATATAAGAAGCAACCAGAATTTGGTTAAGAGAAAAGCAATTAATATTTAATGTACTGATTATAACTTGAAGGAAACCAAAATGAACCGTAGCCGTAGGACTAGAGGTAGATACGAATAGGCCAAACAAGTGAATCAAAGGAGTCCAAAACTTCAGAATATTTAGTTTAGGATCCGAGGTCTTACCAGTAGTCATGAGAGCAGACTTGATTGCAGCAGGAGACCAGTCAGGGTGGAAGGACTTGACATAGGCTGCAGCTGCTGCTGCGTGAGGGCAAGCCATAGATGTTCCTGATATTATGTTGAACACAGCATGCCGCTTATCAGTTGGGTCCCCTGTTACTGATGCCAGTGTTGAATAAGCAGCTAATATGTCTAGTCCTGGTGCAGCGATGTCAGGCTGTCCATTGGCAATTAGTACATGTGAGAGAGAGAGAAGAGAGAGAGAGAGAGAGAGAGAGAGAGAGAGAGAGGGGAAAGAGAGAGAGATCTGTGGGAGAGAGAGTAGTTTACCTTAAGGATGTTGAGGTTGATTGACTGGGGGCCTCTGGAGGAGAAAGAAGCCACAAAAGGAGCACTGATGTTAAGAGTTCTTGTCTTTTGTATTACAGCCTGAGGGTTCCTGCAATCAATTCATCCCGAGGTACTAGAGCTCAGTGGTCAATACTGTGAAGACCCCGTCTTTGGTATTAGTCAGTAGCTAGTCAGGTTGGTTATGCCTTTGAGCATATCTTGTAGGGTCGCGTTGATGGTGATATTTTCAGACAAGGGTGTTGATCATCACTTAGGAGATAATCTGCTGGGGCAGATATTTCGTTTCAAAGAATCCAATGGTCAAATCGAGGACCGCCACATTTTATAGATGTAATGGTGCCCTTCACAACAGGTATCTAATCAACAGATACAACTCTGCTCACAATGACCAGACATCTTCTACAAAAACTCATGGAAAACATACAATTCATTCTCTCAAACTACCACGTACTAAACAAAGTTGTCTGCAACATCTGTCGTGGATCAACAACTTCCATGGCTCACATTCCTTTTTTTCTTTAAAATACGGTTTATTCATATGTTTTTTTAAAATGTTTAGGGGTCGTGACTATATACAATATATAACATGAGCTTTGAGCTTTGCAACTCATCATTCTCATATACTACACTTTTTTTTATTCTTTTTAAACTAATTGAATTCTTCTACTCATTATCTTTATACCACATATTTGGTAAGAAAAAAAAATTAAAAAATTAAAAAAATTATTATATGTGGTGTGTGATGTAAAAGAGGATGATGAGTAGAACTTTTCATATATATATACAGTAGCACAGTTCGAGGGAAGTAAAAGCGATTCTATTACGTGAAGGTGAACAGTACTAAAATTAACGAACATACTTGGCGGAATTAATGTACTGATCAATCTTTTTGCCATCCTTGGGGAGGACAAATGTCCCTGGGACTAGAGTGGTAAAGGCTATATCCGTCTCTTCATCAAGCACCATGATCGTTCCGGCACCACCTAACTCTTTGATGGTGTAATCAGGGCCGATGCTTCCCTGGCAGAACACGATCTTTCCCTTCACCTTATTCTTGTCTAGAGTCCCATAGTCACAGGCACTATCATCATGATGATCATTTCACACTCAAATTATTAATTGGATTCATCATCAACTTATGATTTATAATAGTACTTCTAGAACCATTCAAAAAGTATGTGACTTTTAAATTTCAGCACCATTACAACTCAAATCTAAAATCTCATACCTGGCATTCCCATAGAAATCTCCACTGATATTAACTGAATGGGCTCCACTTGTTAAAGGGTACGTCTTTTTCTTTGGGGTAAACGTATTTATAGCAATTCCCTGCCAACAAACCAATAAAACAATACCCTATAAATGATCTGAAGCTTATTGCAAACACGGATCGATCGATCAAGAGAGAGAGAGAGAGAGAGAGAGTTACAGAAAATTTCTCGCCACTACCCAGATTAACCTCCGTCTTGAATTGCCTATCAATGCCGCTGGCAGCCACGGTCATGATCCAGGGAGCAACATTCTGCACCGTATAACTGTAAGGCCCATCGTTCCCGGCCGAGCACGAAGTCAGAATCCCTTTCTTCATAGCATGAAAAGCTCCAATGGCAATCGGGTCCTCAAAGAATTCCCTGGACGGACCTGCTATAGAGACCGATATCAAGTCGACCCCATCAGCAATGGCTTCGTCAAACCCTGCCAAGAGATCCATGTCGCTGCAACCGATGGACCAGCATACTTTGTACATAGCTATACGCGCTGATGGTACGCCACCACGTGCCGTGCCTTCGGCTATGCCATACAGACTGGCGCCCCTGACATGTACGCCGGCTGCAGTGGAGGAAGTGTGAGTACCATGGCCATCGTTATCCACCGGACTAGGATTCCCCATATCAGGGTCGCTGGCGTCCAGGTTGAAGTATTTTGCACCTATCACCTTTCTGTACGTAAGCCCACGAGAAAACAAAAATTGAGAAAAACTATAATGCACGTACAGAATAAAAAAACTTAATTTTCAAATTCCCTCTTAAGTACGACACGCATGGCGTGCTAAGACAAGCAGAATGACTCAGAACATACCTGTTGCAGCTAGTGAAGTTGGCACCTTTGACACATTTGCCCTTCCATTTAGCTGGGATTGGCCCGTAGCCTTTATCGTTAAAACTTGGAGATTGAACCCAAATTCCTATGAAAATAATAGATCATAAAAAAGCTAAAGTTGGTTAATTTGTCTGAGAGAAACTCCCGTATAGCTATGGTGTCAAGGAGGAAAATATTTTAAATACCAACCTGTATCCAAGATGCCAACAATGATATTGCTTTCTATTATGGAGTTTCTTTTTTTCAATGCTGTGGGCATTCCCAAGAAATCCCATGATCTCGTTGTATGAAGTTGGCGCAACGTGTTTGGAAACACCGATACAACTCTTTCTTCATCTGCAAGTCAATTCAAGCTTAAAGAAAACGATAACATCATCAATCTTGGGACTTTAGATCTCGGGCTTAATTTCTAGTGATACAGACCTGATAATCTCTTTACTTCGTGGGGCAATAACCTGGCTGCGAACCCATTGAAGCTCTTTCCATAGCTATATATTCTGGATTCTCTAGCTACTTTCTCACTGCAAAAATTAAATATCAGTAATATATAGTACTGTAGAATGATTAGAAATTTAGAATTGCTCACTGAAAAGAATTAACAATATTGCAAAAAGTTTGAAGCAAGGTTTCGATCCAGTACTCTCCAATCGCCGTGGAAAGCAGGTTGTGGTGATCGTCCATGGCAGAAGTTTCTGCTCCAGGTCGGAGTTCTCCCATGTACACGATGTACGGCTGTTGTTAATCAAAAGTTAGTTTTCAAATTCATACTGTTTTTTCAACGAAAAAGAGAGAGAGAGAAGGTTTCAGCTACCGTCCAGTTGGTCAACCAGTCACTGGTCCATGCCATTCATGCAGAAGTACTCAAACTCTAAAGATGTACGTACGTACCTTTCTTTCATGGGCATTTGGGCCACGGGCCAACGATATGGTGACGAGATGGAGACTTAACGCAAGCACAAGCATATTTTGCAACATCTTTTGTTGTAATAGCGAAAGTCTCTTAAAAGTGAAGGTGGTAGGTGGTGTTTTCCTCACAGTGATTGGGAGTAAAAGATCAGCTTATATAAAACTGTACATCGTTGCTCCTGCGTTATATATGCTGCTACGTACGTAGTTCTTACCTCACTCTCTGCGAAAAGTATGTTGAGGAACCAGATCATCTTGACTGATGAACGAACATAGGGGCAAGAGAATAATGTCTGTTTCAGATCGAGAATATGGTGGCTTAGATTTTGGATCTTCGGTCCATAAATAGCAAGCTAGATTCATTCCATGTGTGAAAGTGAGAGAGCAACTAAACAAGCAAGAGACTTTTTCACCAGCGCCCTCTTCAACTGCCAATAGTACTACACACAAGATACGCACGTACTTGCATGCAGGTCCCGCCTCGTAACAATCTAAATAATTTTAAAGTTTTGTAATATACAAACACAATCGCGTATTAATTTGTATACCAATACTGATTTATTCATACTTAAAATTTAAATTAACACTGTTTTTAATAAAATTTACTTTTTAATTAATCACATCACATTGGTACACAGATTAGTACACAATTATACTTATAACTATATTTTTCCATAATTTTATATGGTTTTTATCAGGTAATTAAATATCTTTAGTTATAAATTGACCACCATTTTTATAACTAAAGAAATTTATCATGTAATTAATTTATCATGTAATTATTTATCACTGTCTAATATTGTTCACATGTAATAAAAGAGTATGAATTTTTTAATGCTAAATATGTTTTATTCTCCATAAATCATATACATGCAGCCCATTAATAATGAATTCTTTATTTGTTAAAATAACATTGCGATCAATTTACATATTAAATAATTTTATTTTTATTCTACAATCAAACTTAAATTTACTCATGCATACTTATACAAAATTTTTTTAACTAATCTTTGATTTTTTTTTTTTTTATACATACAAATTTTTACAAAGAAAAATTCTAGTACTCATTATCTCCATACACCACAATATACGATACATAATTTTTTAATTTTTTTTTCTCTTATTAAATATACGGTGTATAGATGATAAGTAAAAAAATTTAATTAGTTTAAGAAAATAAATAAAACCAATTTAAAATAAAATAAAATAAATATAGTATGTGATATATGAAGATGATGAATAGTAAAATCCTTTTATATAAACATTTGCATGCCCTCTCTGCATAAATCATGCATATATATATATATATACACAAACAGTAAATAATTAGTAATATTATTACAGTTCACGCTTGACAGTATTAGCGGACAGCTAGCCAACGAGTTTAATATTGTGCAGCAATATCCATGCCGTAAGTTCAGAGCCAAAAGTCCTATATATGAACGGTTTCCACAGATGTAGCACCGCCGGCCAGACGATTCCTCCTTCATCAATTAACGTATGCGTACGTGCAATATATAATTAGTCAAATGGTTACATTCATGAATTATATTGGCAGAAATTAATTTGTATAACGAAAAAAGAAAAGGAAGAAATTAAAAGGGAAATTCTTCAAATGTACCTTAATTAAGAACAGCTGTAGATCAAGAAAATTAATTTATATTTCCTATAAATGCTTCCTCCGTGTGAGCATTAATATTGTTTTTCCAAATTACGCTTGTTCGGATCAAGTTTGTGCTTTAATTAATTTGTGTATCTTTACGCCTTGGTATTCGATTAAGATGAATGGCGCTACTTTGAAAATTTTTAAAGGTGAAAGTGCCATGAGGCAATAGGACCCATTATCGCCTTATTTGTTAATTGTTATGCAAGAAGTTCTATCTCATCTTCTTAGACACTCTTTTGATAATGGTAATATTGGGTAGTTCGCCCAGGCTAGAGGTACCTCGGTTTTTTGTCATCTTATGGGTACCTCGGTTTTTTGTCATCTTATGTATGTTGATGATATAGTTATTTTTGTAAATGGTGGGAAGAGGTCGATGAAAGCCTTAATCCAGGTTCTAAACACTTACGAAGATTGGTCGGGTCAAGTTCTTAATAAGGGGAAAACTGCTATATTTTTCTATAAGCACATCTCTATTCCTAGAAAAAGTTCTATTTTTCGTATTACTGATTTTTCTGAGAGTTCTTTTCCTTTCAAGTACTTGGGTGTCCTTATTTTGATTGGTAGATTAAAGGTTTCAAATTTTGGTGATTTGTTGAGGAAAGTCAAAAAGAAGATTGCGGGCTGGAAGATGAAATTGCACTTTGTAAGTGGGAGAACTATTCTTTTGCTTCATGTTCTCTCGCGTATGACCACTCATCTGCAATCTTACATGTCCCTAAGGTTGTGATCATGAAGTTGAATAGGCTTTTGAGTGCTTTCTTTTAGGGTGAATCAGAAGGAAAAAGTAAACATAAATGGGTGGCTTGGAATAAGATCTATCGGCCTATAGAAAAAAGTGGTCTGGGTATTAGGGATTTTGGAGATATTCAGCAGGCTTTACATGTGAAATTTGCCTGGCCGGTGCTGGATTTTGGGTCATCCTTTGTGGGGGGAGTTTTTTAGAGGCAAGTATGTTAGGGGCAATCATTTATCCCTTTTGCCACTGAAAAAGGGTACTCATTTTTTGAGATTTATTGTCAATAGTATCCCTGATGTTCTTAATAGCTCAAAGTGGCTTGTGAGAGAAGGAAATATCTCCTTCTAGTATGATAACTAGGAGGAGGGTGGTCCTTTTAATGTCTAAGTTCCGGTGGTTGAGCAACGTACCTTTGATTAAGATTAAAGAATTTCACATTGAGAATGGTTGGGATGTTCCTCTCTTGGAAAGGCTTGTGGGTCATAAAAAAACTACTAACTTGTATCATTTCTTGTCTAGGCAAAAAAAGGGCCAGCATGTTTTAATTTGGATGAAAGAGAATGATGGTTCTTTTAGTACTAAAAGTGCTTGGGATTACATTAGGGTTCGGGCACCTCTTTTACCTTGAGGCCATTGGATTTGACATAATAACCTACCAAAGAAAATCTCCATTATGATGTGAAAGGCTACTAATAATTTCTTGAATGTGGATGAAAAAATTAAAATGGTTGGTGTAACAGCCCGCTAGAAATTCAATTGTGAAATTTCTATTAAATTTAAGAATCTCGTGAAAACCCCATAAGTTTTCACGAATCCATTAATCGTATAGGTTTTTGTCTAACTACATAGTTAGTGTTATTATTTACTATGGTATCAGAAGTGTGTTTTTGATTATTGGAGATAGTTAGAAGTGTTAAAATGTATTATAGTTTGTGCCATTAGACTCGGAGGGTTATTTAAAGTCTTATGGCGCAATAACATTTTTTCATATTTTTGGACAAAACGTCTGTTCAAAACTGTAGATATTATTGGATAAAAAGAAATATTTTGAGGTAATTTTCATGAATATTATTGGGTAAAAATATTTTGAGTTGATTTTTATAGATATTATTAGATGAAAATATCTTAAGTTGATTTTTTGTAGATACTATTGGATAGCATATTATGAGATAATCTTTTATAGATATTTTAGGTAGGAGAAAACTACACTCAACTCTCAACTCCAGCCTCATCTCTTCCATATCTCATCCATAAGTATCTCCAGCCACCTCTCCCCACGAAATTATCTTCATTTACACTTTCTATTGAAAGAATATCAAACACTCTCTCTCGGACAGCTTTTAGGAGGTCTTTTGCACACCCATTTCGAAGCTTTTGTAAGTGTTTTATCATAAAGTCTCCTTCATATAAGTTGTTCATTTTTTAGTCTAGTTTACATGAATATCTTATTTGCCCTATTTGAAGATCATTTGGTCAGTAAAATATTATGTAAACTATAGAAAGGTCATTTTGGGAGATAAACTGGAAAATATGTTATAGTTTGGAGTTTTTGACCAAGCTAATGGATAGATATTGGTCCGAAATTTTTATGGAGTATTGTTAACATGTATATGTGACTATTGGTTGAGGAGTTTTGCATGATTAAAGGTTTTGATGAAAGATTTTCTTAGATTTAGAAACTTAGAAACTGGAAGAAGAAAAACAGTTTCTGTTTTGAGAAAGTTTAACTCTTTGGTGGTCTAAACCTATTCTAATGACTTTAATAATTTTATTGGAGTATCCTAAGTATCTTATATACATGTTATATTATTATTTTGAAGATATTTGATGTTAGTTTCAAAGATATGAAATTTTATGCAAATAGATATTCAAATAAGCCAAAGTGTGGATATTCTTGGCTAAATTTATGTTTTGGTTAATTTCTAACCATGTGATCTTGAATTAGAAACTTATATATGTTTTAGGGCATCTTTTTAAACCATGTGATGGTTTGGTTTGAAGATCATATATTTATAAGTCATAGATCAAGAGATTTATCAAAACTAGTTGAGGAAAAAGTTTATATTTTTGGACTAAGTGTAAAACCAAAAACTCCAAATGTTATTTTGTGATTTTGGTGACTTTAGTTTGATGATTTAAAGCATGGTTGATGTTAGGATGATATTATGAATATGTTAGAAGTAAGATTTGATTTTTGAAATTCTTGGAGATGTTTTGATTTAAGGTCAAAACTTGTGATTCAAGTGCTTGGATCTTTTTTACAAAAAAGTTTGGTGTTAATTATTAGCTTTTTCTAAATGGATGTTTCAAGTATGGTTTTGAACTTAGGATTGGAAGATGTTTGTTGTAAAATTTTGGTTTAAGCATGAGTTTTGAAGTTGGAAGGAATTGCAACAAAAATCAAGGGAAATGGCCTATGGATGTTTCGGCCATAGTGTGTTCTTCATAGTTGTGTTTTGTTTTTAATTTTTCTGAGTTGATATTTAAGTTTAGGATAAAATTTACATGAGGAATGTAAATTTTGGAAACTTTTGGAGTTAATATGCAAAATCCTTAAGTTATGGGTAAAACGGTCATTTTCCCACATGTAGAGAGTAAAATGAAAATTTTACTCTTTAAGTTAGTATTTTCCATATTTCAAATTATTAGTGATTTAGTTCTAACTTTTAGAATCACTAATTACAGTTCCTCGTGGTCGCACTTGAAGTTTTATAAGAAACGCAGATATCGAGGTAAATTAGTTTTTAACTTACTAGCAGTCTACTGTATATGTGTGCTAAGTAAAGGAACTACAGTGTATGTATGTGTGTTATCATATATGTCATGCCATGCCAAGTTATCACGTAATTGTCTATTATACAGAATTTATTCTGTCGTCAATTTTTATCTGTTACATAATATATTCTGTCATGTATTACTGTACCATACAAGTACGTCATGCTAAGTATGTCATCTATTACATGTATGTCAAGTCATGCAATATTCACTGTTGCAAGTATGTCATGTTAAATATGTTGTCTATTATATGTTATGCAATGTTACGAAATATTTCTATCTCAAGTTGGTCATGTATTTCAACTTATATTCAAGTCATGTTATGTTACGTCGGGGCTTCAGTCATTTCGTATTCCAGTCACGTTTCATCTTGATTACTTATGTATGGGGTCACAGCAATTGTGACGCATACACTACGTGAGACACAGCAATTGCGACACGTAGAATACATGGGGCCACAACAATTGTGGAGTATGTATTTTTCATGTTAAGTCAAGTTTGTGTAGAATACATGGGGCCACAACAACTGTGGAGTATGTATTTACACGTAGAATACATGGGGCCACAACAACTGTGGAGTATGTATTTTTAATGGTAAGTCAAGTTTCAGATCAAGTTCATGTCAAGTCAAGTTCAGTTCATGTTTCAATTTAAGTTATGTCAATTATGCTATGTTGTACGCCAAGTTATGCTTTAATTACTTATGAATTTGATTATGCATTTATGCTTTTACTGTCATGCATGCATCATTAGCTTGTGTGGAAGTTTTTTGTTAACTTACTGAGATTTGTAATCAAATCTCACTTTGGTAGTCCCAACTACCATTCTCCCCAAATGGTAGATCTTGTTACAGGACCTGAAGGAGAATAGGAGCTGATCAACTAGACACAGATGACTAAGCGACGGTGCGACGTCAATGTTAATATAGTAGTTAACGTAAATTACTACTTGTACAATGGAGTTGCATCTTTAGTACTTTTTGGAGCATAACCATTTTGGACTAGTGCTGTGATCTATTCAATGGGTCTTTATGTATGAAGTATGTTTTAAGCATTTGGGATATTTTCAATTTGGTGCATAGTATTGCTAAAGAAAAAAAAATTATCCGCTGCGAATATTGCATAATGTTATATGCATGTTAGGAACATTGCATCCTATATGTCATGAATGGGGGCAAGTAATCTTGTGTTGCATGTCTCGACGCTTCAAATGTCCGTCCGATCCCAAACTTAATTTGGGGGCGTCACAGTTGGGGTCCCTATGGTTTCTAAATGTAATTGTTGTTCTCTGGGCCAGATTGATGATCTTAATCATGTTCTTTGCACATGTGATTTTGCTGAAGAAAATTGGCATATGGCTTTCGTTCAGTTAGGTGTGCATATGAGTGAGTTCTATACTTGGAAGGAACAAATTAATTTCTAGTTTAGGCGAGTTGGTAATTCAACTCAGGTTTAGATTATCTTTGGTCTCCTTCCTTCCATGGTATCTTGGAAGCTGTGGGAAAGGCGTTGCAAAGCCAGGTATGATGGTAAGGTAGACATGGTTGAGTCTATTTGGCATGTTATTAAGCTTTGGATTCATAGAATTATGCAATTGAATGAGAAAGTTGCAAGGCTTACTAGCTAGGATGAAATGATTCTTAAGAGATTGGATATTTTGATTTCGAGTCCTACTACGAAGAAGGTTTTTGTGGTGAGATGGATCCCACTCTTGCCGAACTGAGTTAAACTTAATATTGATGGGAGTAGTTTGGGCAATACTGGTCCAACTGGTGCTAGGGTGTCATTCGTGATGCTAATGATAAAATGCGTACGACTTTTTCGGTTTCCTTAGGCCAGGGTTCTAATAATTTTGTCAAGTTAAGAAGTCTGTTGGAAGGTGTTAGGAGGTACTGTCAACTGGGTTATTTTCGGGTTCATATTGATTCTCAACTTCTGGTTAATTGGATCGTTAATGGAAAGTGTAATATCTGGTATCTTGAAGATTATTGAGATGAGCTTAATGAATGCCTCAAATGCTTGGATTATATTATGAGTCATATCTTTCGTGAAGGAAATGTTGTGGCTGATTTCCTTGTGAAATAAGGAGTTGTGGATCTAAATATGGTTTGGTCTTCCTTATTTGTGGATATCACTGTGAGGTAATTTTTATTTGTCGTTGCTTTCTTTGTTATTTTATTATCTGCTTGCGTTGACTTTGTTGTAGGTTATCATTTCAAGTTTTATTTTCTTGTCTTTTTGTAACTTGTATGTTGGTTTGGTGTCTAGTATTTTTGAAGCCTGAGTTTGGTCTTTTCTTAATATTTGTAACCTTTAGGTTTCTGATTGAAATCACGGTTTTCTTTCGTCATAAGTGAGGGTTATCAATAAAATTGAGGTATCATCATTTTAAAAAAAAAAAGTTGTTTTGCTCAGTTGGATTTATACAAATTATTGTTGTATATATAGTTAATCATATATTAATCATGTATGCATGCAACCGAGCTGAAAAATTGTGTTCATGGCCCTCAAGTGATTACCTGCACCAATGATCGACAGGGAAACCATAACCTTGGTGCCATTGCAGCAATCCTCAGCACGTGGAGCCTGTTGGATTCTCTGCTACATTCATGGTCCTCATTGAGTCATCATCGTTCATTTGGTATGTTCTTTGATAAAAAATATTATTTCCCCCTTGCCCATGGGGCTTCTCAATATTCTTTCTACTTCTCGGGGGTTTTTTTGGGGGTTTTGCGTTTCAAAGTACCATTCCCCTGGCATGCTGAGGTGTAGCAGCAATGTAATGTGCTAGCTAGCTTACTTAGCTAGGTTAATTAATAACCACAACCAAATTTAGAGCACTCCCAATGGATTTTCTAACTTATCCTTTAAAATACATCATCAAAACCCATTTTTTCTATTTTACATACTCACTTTTACAATATACCATATATCAACTTATCTATTTTTTTCTTCATATCATTTAAATAATATTTTTTTTATTTTTTTAAACATTTCATTTCTACCAATAAATTTGTAATATCCATATTTTTTTTATATATTTACAATATATTATTATATACAATATAATATAATTCAGTCCTATACACACAAAATAAAATTATATAAATTAAATAAAAATTTAAAATAAAATCAAATATGAAAAAATAGATAAATAATATTTCCAAAATATTTTTTAGAGAAAAAAAAAATTGAGGTGTTTTAAATGATAAACAATAAAAAGAATTTGTATTCAAATGTAAAAAAAGTAAAAGGAAATGATGGAGTAAATGAAGTATAAATAATTAAAAAATTATTTGAACGATGAACAATACCTGCTACATGTAGCGGGTTACTGTATCATTTTGTATTTTACAAACTCTTATACATAATCCAATGGAGCTCATTTTATGAATAATTCTCTAAATATTTTACATTTTTTGTAGTAGACATGAGTTATTGTGAGTGCTCTTACTTGATCTCCAATGTATAGAGACTGTTATCAACAATGTTTCAAATACCGTACCATATCGGTCGGTATTTTGGCCTTTAATTAATTAATTAATTATTCATTTTTTCAAATTGTAAGCTCATTTATTGACTCCCAATTCAAACTAGACTATTTATGATTTATATATATATGTATTTATGTATAATTTATTCATATATGGACTATTATTTTGGAATATAATTTATATATATAATTTATTCATATATCGACTATCTCAAAATGGTATACGAAATGGTACCGGTATCGAAATATTTTGTTTCAGTGTCTTGATTGGTACGACACCCGGTACGGTATTAAAAACTTTGGTTATCAATGGAAAAGAAAAGTAATTTTAAAGATATGCCTACGTGTTCAATATCTTTTAAGACTTTAAATTTTGAACACACATGTATAATAATGTATATATTGGAAAAGTGAACAAAATTGGCCATCCACTTTTTTTTTTTTTTTTTCAAAAAAGATAGTACGTCAATTTTATTGATTACTCTTACTTATGGCGAAGAAATATCTTGTATATATAGTGAGACTTGGGGGTTATAAAGAGAAAACTAAAGGTCCAAACCCAAGTTCCATAAAGTTTAATGTCTAATAGTAAGAAGACCTGCATGATCTAGAGAGAATAGGGCAATCATATGCTTAGGGAGTTGAAATAAAGATGAAAAACTTACCATATCATGTCCCATAGCACCATAATTTGCTAGACTGTCTGCTAATGCGTTATTTTCTCTGAATACATGATTAATATTGAAGAGAAAATCATACTTAAAATGTAAAATGTCATCCCAAATAGTTGAGTAATTTCAAGGGAGAAATGAGCTTTAGTGAGTCGATTAACTGCATATAGAGAATCAATCTGACCAATTAGATCAATGATACTCAGCTCATAACACAAAGTTCAATCAACTCTTAAAGCAGATAATCATACAAAAGTGTTAGTACTAATATCTAAAAAGCAAGAGAAACCAGCAATAATTCGGCCACCCACTTTAGCACGAAGGGTATTCTTTATAAATATCTAGTTAGTAGAATGGAGAGTGGTTCACTTTATCTAAATTATATATTGAACATGTTAGTAGAATATTCATGAAGATTCTTTCTTTCTTTATTCTTTTTAGTTTTAATTTGAAGGTGTATGGGATTACGTAGTTCCAAGCTCCTAACAAAATGGTATAATATAGGTGGAAAGAGAAGAAAACTCATGTGCAAACAGTCTCCTGACCTTAGGATCATACGAAAAGATTGGTCCTATAATTGCGAACAAAAGTTCAAATAAAGATAGGAAAAAAGAAGAAGAGTTGATTCACGAGATCAGAGCAGATGCATCCGGCCAGATTAATGGCTTTCTATGCATGATCATCGTGCATGTGCTATTATATTAGCCCAAAGATCATTCATTGAATCCCAAAAGAGCCATACAAGACAGGAGATCATGAGAAGATCATGAGAAGGATCCGGCATTAACTACTTTCTCTATTTTTCTTGAATAAAAAGAATGAACATGCATTTATAAACAAATAATTAATTTCTGTTAAATAAATATGTTCAAATTAACAACGCGTGTTTCACCTTCGGCCATAGGGTCTTTCAGCCATAGTTTGTCTACCGATCTTAAATCGCCGGTCTAATTTCTCTGCGAGAAACACGCGTCGCGAAAAGATATGATCGGCATCTTGTAAATCGTCGAACACGGTGGCCTTAGTCTGCGACGAACGCACGCTAGCAAGAAAGCATAAAGCCTTAGCGGCGCTGGCTCGACTTGAGTTGCTATCAATAGCAGCAGTTACTATGCTCCCCATTCTCGACAAGTAGATCGATAGGAAGATGCCATATTCTTCGGCGGCATCATTGCAGCGAGTATCGGAGCGGATGTCACGCCTAAATCCTGGCGTTTTATTTGCGATGTAAAAATTATTGAAAAGTGATTTTAGCCACAATTTTTGTAGTTGTTACAGCGACTATCGAGCGCGGCAAAAAATAGCATATGTTATTGTGTATATCTCATATAATAAAAATAAGAATATGTAATGTATGTGATCTCACATTATTTATAAAGAAGAAGTTCTTATTTTTTATAAAATTTCAATAACACTCAATTATATCATTAACTAATTATTCTAAAATATAAATTATGTGGTTTCAATCTTCCATTAAAACATTACAAACTTTCACCGGACACACTTCGAACCTAACTGACCATCAATCACAATATGATGTATAGGAGTAACAATTAAAGTATTTTTAACGGTTCTTGATCTCTTACTTAATTTATTAATAATATTATTATATATAAATCTTAAATATACAAATAGCACGTAAATGTTTTACAAAAAAATAGATCCCATTCGAAATAAAAAAGTTTTCTAACAAATTTTGATGTACGTGTACAGATTATTTCTCTTTTATCGATCATTTCACACGTCTTTTCCTACCCAATACTTCTCCCCAAGACTTCATGGGTCCAATGGTTACTTTTAATAAAAGTAGGATCAATTAATGTAGCAAATCCTGATCGATCGCTACATAATCTAAGCTAGTTATGTGGACGTTTGCCGATATTTGTGAAATTATGCATTGTTTTAAAAGTTTAATTTGATAAACAAAAATTTATTTTATATTTTAACACTTTCTTTATATTTGAATCAAACGATGTTTTTTAATATATAATTTAATATGTAAAATATTTAATTAAATAAAATAGAGTGTACGTAAAGTCAAGATTTTATTCAAAATATCTCTTCTGATATCATGTAAAATCATTAATTTTTATTTTTATCTCAAAAATTTAAACTTATAAGAGAAGATAGATTTTATTATTTATTTTATATCTTAGTAATATTTAACAAAAACTTGAAGATTGCTTCTAAATATTATTTAAGAAATTATAACGTTCTAATTAGCTAGGGATCGTTGAAAAATTAAAAAACCAGTGGAAAAATTAAGAAAATTAGAATATCTAGAGACTGATGATCATGTACGTACCTAACCTAAGTAATTATTCTTGAATTATATATATATACATATATATATATTTATTAAAATTATTTCATATCTCGAAAAAGGATTAATGACGACTTGATGATCACGAACCTCTGGTCCGATTAGAACAACAATTCTGAGTTAAAGGCTAAAGTCGCGCATCCCACAAAACAAAGATGTACGTGATCTAATGATCAGTGGGAATATTTCAGGAATACTTGTCCTTTGGAATCAAATGAGGCCGGCACATGACTAGCTAGTACTCTAATTAGCGGCAGGTCTCCCGAAAATGAGAGGCTAGTGATCATAGGAGCTAGTTGTATATATCATGTGTTGCCATCACGTAGTTACAGTA
The DNA here is from genome assembly GCF_018687715.1 of Carya illinoinensis. NCBI lineage: Eukaryota > Viridiplantae > Streptophyta > Magnoliopsida > Fagales > Juglandaceae > Carya > Carya illinoinensis. The sequence goes on from NC_056761.1 coordinate 800,536, forward strand.
TATATCTGTTAATTCCGTGTAGCATCCGATTAATTAAGTACCATTAATTGTTTTGTCTTTTAATTAGATATCCTTTTAATTTCCCCCTTTAATTTTGTTAGTACGTATAAGGAGCCCGAGGTTCCTTATAGCATATATATGAAACATGATCAGGCAATTATATATATATATATATATATATATGTGAATGTGGAACCGCGAAAGGGGATTTTTTATATTTATTTTTAGATATTAGTGCATGGAACCTCAAATTAGTTATCTACCGGACTCACTTTTAACGGCGGAAAATTATAAATATATATATGTAAAAGTTTTGAGGTTACAGAAACAGAAAAATCTAAAACCAATTAAACTCTTAAAAAAAAAAAAAACTATGTCTAGAAGCAAAATTGAACTTTCTAAGAGCTGCCCAGTAGTTTGCTAAGCCAAGCATCAGCAGTCATGAAGGGGAAAGTTACACCGATCTACATTCTTGAACATGTATATGGTTATTCTTTGAAACCGCCCATAGTACTGGTATTAATAATATTTTCGTAATTATTATTATTATTTTTATATAATGTAGTATTAAATAATAAATTTATAAATAAAATATAATATAAATGATAAAGCAACATTACTAAAAAAGAAAAGAAAAGGGAAAACAGAGCGCACGGCTTCCGCCATGGTACGACAAAAAGAGAAACATGTTGCAATGCTTTCCGGGCGCGGATTAGTCCGTACGTAAAAACCCCACCACAACAATAAATACATGATTAATAGGATAGGGAAGAGTGTACGTACATGAGCCCAATGCTAGAACAAAACTTATAAGCTGGATTGTAATCAAACTGTTTTGTTCTGGCCAAGGAATATTAGTACGTACTGACTTCACTTAAGTTTCAATGATAAATTCTAGAGTGACCAAAATTATAATCATTAACGGCCAGCATGCAGAGGCTTCGAATTTTAATTGTTTGGTGAAATGCCAAAAGATGTAACTGGCAGCATGCATGCATGGATCAGTAGTCTCGTTCTGCAATAATTTTGACCAGTTACTTGATCAAGAATATATACTTGTCATGCATATATAACTCCAGATACGTGCGCATATATTCACATATAATAATCTCATTGTACATGTTGAGGTCCACCCATGTACACTGGAAAGTATTTAGTATCTCTAGCATTTTTTTAACTCATATGTGTCCCTCCACTATATTATATTTTATGGAGGGAGAAGCTCAACCTCTTTATAATAGAGAATTTTTGAAGTTAAAATCATCTAAGAAGAGAAATTTTGAGTGTGAATTTGTAGTGCCATTTAAGAGATAGAGAATTGTTTTGAGAGAGTGTTTATAATATGATACAAATACATTAAATATCAAGTTTCCGCTCTAGTACGTGAATGTAGACAAATTATCGCACTTAAATACTATATTATCTACTGTGTGATTGTTTTCGGGGCGACCCAGGCACAACATTACATGTCTTGTTTGTTTTCGTGACTAAAAACTAAAACTTTGAAAACTTCTCAAAGTTTTTGTACCGTCAGAAGTTTTACAAAAACAAACACACATTTTGATCTACTAGTTTTCATCTCAAAAGATCTCAAGTTTCTTCTCAGGTTTTCATCTCAAAAGATCTCAAGTTTCTTCTCAGGTTTTCATCTCAAGTTTTCATCTCAAAAGATCTCAAGTTTCTTCTCAGGTTTTCTTATCAGGTTTTCATCTCAAAATATCTCAAGTTTCTTTTCAGGTTTTCTTATCAGGTTTTCATCTAAAAAAAAAGATCTCAAGTTTTCATCTAAAAAAATTACACCATTGGTAAATAAATAAATAAAGGAAGTAGCCAAAAAAAAAAAGACAAAATGGTTAAAAAAAATTCATCATTGGTGAATAAATAAACAAAATAAGCAGAAAAAAAAAATTGACCAAATGGTTAATAAAAAAGGAAGCAGCAAAAAAAAATCATCATTGGTAAATAAATAAATAAAGGAAGCAGCAAAAAAGAAAGAAGTAGAAAAAAAAAATTGCAGCATTGGTAAATAAATAAAATATTATAAGAAGTACTACAAGTACTTGTGGGTCCCATCATATTACTAACTATAACAAAGTCAAACTAATCTCATCTTATCTCTAAAAGTAAACACATATTTCATCTTATCTCATCTCATCTCAACATATCTCAAATTTTTTTATTTCATCTCATCTCTAAAAACAAACACATATTTCATCTAATCTCATCTTATCTCATCTCATCTCAACATATCTTAAAAGATTTTATCTCATCTTATTTCATCTTTAAAAACAAACGAGACCTTAGGGTTTTCAGTATTCGTAGGGTTTGCAGTACTATACATAATCCAAGACTAAAGTCCCAAACAACATCATTAAGTAATATATATATATATATATATACATGCACACACATACACAAGAATCACGTACACGGGTACACGCTTTATACATTAATTTATATTCATATTCCTCGCAACCTAATAAGTCAAATTTTGGAGCTTTTGAAGAGCACCAAAACTGGCAGAACGTCTAAAGATTCCATGAAGGAATGTCTTATGTTATATTTAGCTGCACAGTCAAGAAACACCAGCTACACAGCCACACGGTACAACAAGATAAAAGTCCCGCCGACACCAACCTGCAGACGTGTTTCTGGTACTTGATATATGTAGCCCATGTACTTGGCCATCAAATCCCATGTCACATTTCTCTCATACGCTAAAACCTGCAACGACTTCATTGGTGCTCGGCTACACACAATATTTTCAACCTTCAGGAATAAAACTGAATACAGATAGATGTATTGTGAATTATAAAGGTGTTTCTCTTTTCCGCACCAAGACCGGTAGTCCGCCTCTAAAAGAGGAGGTGAGCCCGGGAGAGAACAGGGGAGTGCGGCCCGGTGTCGCCAAGTCGATTTGGAATCTCCTAACCAATGAAAGAGCGAGACATTTTAGCTCCACCAGAGCCATTTCTTTGCCCAAACAGACCCTAACTCCAGCTTGGAAAACTGGGTACTTAAAAGGGTTCGCTGGAATGAATACACCATCCTTCAACCACCTTTCTGGCCTGAATCTTAAACAATCCGGACCCCAGATTTCTTCAATCCGACCCATTGCGTAGGGATGGTAAGTAACCCTAGTGCCTCTCCTCACATACGTCCCATCAGGAAGGACATCATCCTCTTGACAAAACTTTGAATCGAATTGTATCGGAGGATAGAGTCTCATACTCTCATAAACCGCAGCTTGTAAATAATGGAGCTCTCGCAGCTGCTCGAAGCTTTTGAGCTCCTGGTTTGCTCCGATGACTCGGTCTGCCTCGAGCCGGATTTCTGACTCCACGAGCGGGTGGTTTGCCAATAGCCAGAAGAAGCTAGTCAAGGCTGATGCAACAGTGTCACGGCCAGCTAAGAGGAAGCTTATAACGATGTCTCTCAGATATGGTTCATCATTTACAGCGCCCATGAACCGGGACAAAAGATCTTTATGATTGGAAAATCCCAGTTTACGCTTCTGCCTTATGACATCCTGTGCCAAGATGTTGATCACGCAAACAGCTTCTCTTAATTTCTTCTCACTACCTATATTGAGTTTCCGTTTGATCTTCCATAAAACCGGGGACACAGACATGGCTCTCTCAGCAGATAATTTTGATGCAAGGTCAAAGGAAACAGCGAATTCAGACATCGGTAGCGACAACTCGAGGCAGCTAGGGTCCAACCCAAATGAGAATTGGCATATGCAATCAAAGGAGAATCTTCGAAACACGTCTTGTAAATCCAAAACTTCATCCTTTTTGCCTGCAACCAAGTATAAAAGAGGGACAAGTCGGTTTTTAATCTCGCAATTGAAAATATTGAATGCATACGATACCATGGAGGACTTGCTAAGCTCTAGATTCGCCATCTTTCTTTGGAATCTCCATAGGTCCCCGTCCACGTTGAATATACCTCGACCCAGAAAGTCACTCAAGATCATGGAGAAAGGTTTTCCTTTTGGGTAATTCTCAAATCTTGTTCTGAGTATATACTCGACATTATCGGGGTTAGCAGTGATCGTGTTTCGGAGAACATGTATGTGGATGGTTTTACTAGGAGAGTTTTTCAGAAGATGAGCATACCAATCACAAAGATTATCAAATTGTTTGGACCAATTCGACGTGAGATAATCATGACAAATCTCACAGTTGCACCAAGGCTTTAGTCTAACCAGGTAGAGCAGGAGAGAAAATATTACGAAAGAGAATACAAGAAAACAATAGCGGGGGTGAAGAAACTGCAGAAACCAGGAAGCTTCAACTTCAAGATCCATCAACAGAAAAAAAAAAAAAAAAATGTAATGGGGGAAAGAGAGAAGAAATTTTACCGAGAGAGACAAAAGACGGACGGGAGGTATTATGTATTGGACGCTATAATTATATATTAATTTGTTGGTGAAGTGATCGAGTTCATAAGCGGTATATATATATATCTTTTTCGTTTGCGGTGTCAAATAACAAAATAGAAAATAATAAAGTGAACTAGAACAATAAATAATAATAATAATAATAATAATAATATAAGAGCATGCAAAACCCGTGCGCAAAAGAACAAAGTCTATTATATTACTAGATGCCACTTCTGCGTCACGTACATAATGTAATTTGGAAAGAATATTGACCGCGTGATTTGGTTGATCTTATCCGTACCAGTTGCTTGTCTCTTCATTATCTCACAGAAATGGTTAATCATATACTATTTATTTCTCTAACTTACTTATTATTCTACAGTGTATTTAAATATTTATTTTTATTACTTTTATTTTTCAATTTTAATTAGGAAATTTTGGGCTTTTATTAATTCTTGAATGTCTTTAAGTACTGCTATATAGATATAGGTTATTAATTTATTTCTCAGACTACTTTTTGCGGCTATATATTAATTTATAAACACTAAAAAAAAAAAAAAGATTTTCGTTATAATAAATTAGTGACAAAAACTCTTTTTTTTTTTTTTTGGAAAGACTTTTATTGCCCGATGTCTTGGGGCCTTGGCCGGCATAGTCCAGCTTCCTATGTACACACCCATGTAACCCAAGCAAATAGTTGTCAATCATGTTTAAAGGTAAATAAAACACGACACCTTCAATAATAAAATAACCCATGCATCACCAAATAAAAGCCTCCTACTTGGATTGCTCAAAAATGGAGTTATACGCTAAATGTGATGTACAATTAACCAAGTCCCATTATAAATAGATCGAGCTTGCGGTTTTCTTGAGTACTACTAACAAAATCAAAATCAAATTCAAGCGACCTAATAATTAACATAATGTGGCGCACTACATACGTGGACCTTTAATTTCTTGCAATATCATGATCATCTGGGCTTCTTGTGGAAAATAACGGGGCATGATTTAAGAAAAGAAACGATGGGGCGGGCAAGTATTGCTCCCTAGCTGCACTTTATTGCGGCGAGAATTGAATTATGCATAAAATCCGTACTAAATTTATTGATGCATGAATCATGGCCGGGGTCATAGGTTTACTCAGCATTCCATTTCGCATGTCCCCCGCTCTTTTGGAATGCACATGGAGACAATTAAACAAAGCTCGTGGTTCTCTCTTCGAGGTGATCTCTAATCAATTACTAGAAAGAAAAATGAGTACTTGTGACTAATTTTTTGTAATAAAAATGACTATTTATGACTAAAACAGACTCATTTAAACTGAAAATAAATATTTTGTTAGAAATAAGTGATCGTAAATAAATAATTGTTTTGTAGTGATATCTCAAGTTCACGTAGGTGGTTGCAATATATATATATATATATATATATTTGTGTGTGTACACGTGTGTGATCATAGATTAACAAGACCCCAAAAAAAAAAAAAAAACTGAAGATAGATATAATATTATAGCTGCATGGTGCGAAACATCATTACCATAAGATAGAAAAAGAATATTATATACTTAATTTGCCGTGCACGTGCCTAATTTAATTATGTGAATAAAAATATTAATACTTAACCTTTTAATATCACTACTGGAATTATTGCGCATGCAGTAGTAGTAGTAGTAGTACTACTACTAGTAGTACGTATTTGAAGTAGGATTTTGAACAGACGATCGAGTCCAACTTCGTCAGAATCTATCTGCAACATATAAATATGTTAAGGTGCAATATCGTTGATTAGGTATATCACATGTTTAGCCGGACCAGATCGAACAAGCTCGCTGCTCTAGCTAGCTGCATCCAGCAGACATCATGCAACGGATCGAATGCATTAATCGATCAATATATGGGTGCATGCGTATGTACTAGTACTGGTCGATCGCCAGCTTTCTGAAAAATCTATATATATATATATATATATATATATATAGCTCTCATTTTGTTTCAATAATTGCGAAACTAAGAAAATTAGAAATTAAATACCACAGATTGGACCTTTTCCATTTGTACATGCGTTCGTTGGAACGTTGATCAGTACAAATAGTACTTGTATCAGGGCTCGTGAGTCCGTGACATATATAGCATGAGCCATGACACCAAGTTACCAACCCAACAGACGTGGAACGCGTGGATAACGAAACTAGCAAACCTCATGGATTCTTTAGTATTCATAAGAAGTCTCAAGATCAATTATGGAGTACTAATTTTAGTCATAGTGTGGTTTTAAAAATGATTATATTTACAAATAAAATGATAAAATTAATTATCTTTCTTAGTTAAAAGAGATTAATATTAATTTTCAAATAAAATAAAGAAGATTCTTATTCTTAATTTAAGGTACTAGCTAGGCCTTAGATCGATCGATGTGCGAGTTGATTATCAAGATTGGTAATTTTTTAAAATAATCCACAAATCAAACACAAACTCATACAAAATCAATGGACAGGGATTGAGGATATATATATATAGTCCATTTAATTATTTAAGTTGAATTAAGATTGACTTATATATATATACACGAACTCGATTTATAAATCTACATACCTAAATTCGACATATATAGTACTAGTTAGAACTGATTTTTTTTTTTCAAAATTCATAATTAAACTATATATATTAAAATAATATGATATAGAGTAGTTGAAAGGTATAAGCCATTTAATTAAATCAGCCAATTAAAATTAACTAATCATCATAGACCACATGCATTCCCAAGATAATAGCAAGAGGCATCCATCTAGGGGCACTCTATGAAATATATATATGTCCTTTCGTTTCCGTGGATATATAGTCGTACAAGACTACAAGCTGCTAGCGTAGGGCCCATGGCCACGACCCTCGCACTTACGTTACATCATCCAAGAAACCTACTCCCGCGTTAATATTAAATTAATAGATCGAAGAATATAATATATAATGTTCGTCAATTCCTGGCCGGCCTCTCCCCCAGAGATCGAAGACGAAACGTCAGGACTCAGGCATGAGCTAGCATACATGAGTACTGTTCGCCTTAATTCTTAAACTAATTGCCAATATGATCAGGGAACAAGAAGATCAAATGGTACGTTTGGTTAACCATCGATGCGTTAACTTCACCGGCCGATCGACTCCTTCCTATATATCAAAAGTTTCATATTAAGGGGTTTATTTTAATTCAATTCGAAAATTAGATCCAGTACCTGAATAATAAATAAAATAATTGGAAAGCCCAATATTTCTATTGTAAGTAGGGGTTTATTTACATGTTTCTTGGCCATCCGATTAACTTGGACGTTGGTTCCCCTATTTAATTAATACAATCCATTTACGGTCCAATTAATTTCGTAGTAATATAAATGCTCTTTTCAATTAATCATTTCTTATTTTACTGAGGAGAATCATGCGTCGATCATGAGTATTAATAATTAGCACAGTTTTAGTTAAAGGCCGCGCGCCGGCCAGTGCGCTTGCACCTTTTCAGGAACTCCACGTGAATTTTCTTTTTGTGCTTCTCAAACCCATAACTACTGCTGGCAACGGCCTGGTTATGATTGGATTGGTTCCTTTGTGTGGTAGAGCCAGAGCATCTTCTGAGACAAAAATAAAAATAAAAACACGTGGTGTACGTCGGTCCGGTTCGTATAAGATGGTCAGGGTTTGCATGCGTCTGTACTATCTGCGTGCAGGCAGCATCCATGTGATCTAACCAAAAGAAGAACACGGACATTGGACATGATGTCTTCCGGAAAGACACAATGGCAGTTGTCTCCCTAGCATTCTCACTTCTGCAAAAAGGTTGAAATACACCAGGCTAGCAAGTACAGCAAAAAACCGAAAAGAATTATTGTCTTATTGTAGTATCCATTAATTTTGCTAGAAAAAATTGTAAGAGTAGTAGTTTGAAAGAAAATTTTTTATAAATACATATCCATCATCGACCATTATTGGGTTCATGAAGAGTTACGGAGTTTTGGCACTGCTCGTTTAATTGTGAATATTGCAGCATACTAGTGCTACAAGTTGTTATTCACAAGGCCCATTTACTACAAGTCGTTTACCCTCTACTGATTATACACGAGAAGAAGGACCTGACTGAGGAGACTAGAAGCTTCTATTCCTATTCTGTTATGCCTTTTTACCATTTCTGTTATGATGAGCTGTATAGTGATTCCTTTATTTCTTTAGCTGTTAGTCATGTACCTAGCGTGTATATATATTCTTTCACTATCAATCAAATGAGATCAGAACATTTTTCTCTCATTTCTTCGAATATTATTTTCTCCTCCTTTTATTACATGGTATCACAGAGCACAGGTTGATCCTCTGATTTTTTATTTTCCTTCACTATGGAAGAACAATCGATCAACACTGAGCATGAGGTCACTCAAGATACAAATCCCACTTCCCCCTTCCTCAATTTCTCTAACCCAAACAATCCTTACCGTGTTGATCATGGAGATAATACCACTGTAACCCTTGTTACTGATCTTCTCACCACTGACAATTATACAACATGGTCACGAGCTATGCGTCGAGCCCTTAGAGCAAGAAACAAGCTCGGCTTCATCAATGGGAATATTGCCAAACCTACTGGCCCTGCAGATCCTTTATTTGACGCTTGGGAAAGGTGCAATGATATGATTGTATGCTGGATCCAGAACTCCATCAGTCCTGCTGTGAAGTCAAGTATTGCCTTTGTTGATGATGCACAGGATGTATGGAATGAACTCAGGGACCGCTTCACTCAGCAGAATGGACCCCGCATCTTTCAATTGAAAAGGAACCTGACCAACTTGAGACAAGAAAATGATCCAGTGAGTGTTTACTATGGTAAACTTAAAACTCTATGGGATGAACTTGCTATTTATGATCCTATACCTACTTGTGCATGTGGAAAATTGACTGTTCTAAATGAAAGATGTCAAAGAGATAATGTCATTCAGTTTCTTATGGGACTAAATGATAGGTATACCAATGCTAGGGATCAGATCATGCTTCTTGACCCTATTCCTCCTGTCAACAAAGTTTTTTCCCTTATTCAACAGCAAGAACAACATCACCAAATTATTTCAACCTCTCCAAACCCTGACACTATGGCCTTGGTCACCAACACTTCTTATTCCTCTTTCAAACCCAATATAAAAACTGCTGTGAATGGGAGGAAAGATAGACCATACTGTACTCATTGTCGTATACAGGGTCATACTCTTGACAATTGTTTCAAGATAGGAAATGCACAAGCTCCCATTTGCACCCACTGCAATCAAACTGGTCATTTGATTGACAAATGTTATAAGTTGCATGGTTACCCTCCAGGGCACAAGTTATATAAGGGAAAGAATTTTGGACCATCTGTTAACCAAACCAGCTTATCAATTGATACTAATCTGGAGGAAATTCGTGAGGATAAAGTAAGTTTCACTAAGGAGCAATATCAGCAGCTCATGAACTTGCTTCAGCATAAGGAATTTTCAACTGCTTGTCCTTCTGCAAATCATGCACAGGTTGTTCATCGACCTATTTCAACTGAACCTAAAGCTTCAAAGATTTCTGGTATACCTCTCTGCCTCTCTGTTTTTAATTACAAACCTCTACATCCTTCTAAAATTCCATGGATAATAGATTCGGGTGCCACAAATCACATGATCTGTAGCACTTCTTATTTTTCCTCTATTATTTCAGAGGTTTCTTATTCAGTCAAATTGCCTAATGGTACTTCCATTCCTGTCACACACTTGGGTGATGTTCAGGTCACCAAGAATATTCTTCTTAAGAATGCCTTGTGTGTACCATCGTTCTCATTTAATTTGATTTCTGTTAAAAGACTCACAGAATCACTCACTTCTTGTTTGTTTTTCTTGTCTAATCATTGCTTCATTCAGGACCTTTCCACCTGGACCACGATTGGGATGGGTGAAGTCAAAGGCAGCCTCTATCATCTTTTGCCAGAAATTGTTCCTCCAACTGCCCTTGCAGCAGCTTTATCATCTATATCAGCTACTTTTTCATCCATATCTGCTTCTGCCATGAACAATAGCAACTCTTCTGACCTTTGGCATTGTCGCCTTGGTCACATTTCTAATTCTAGACTTGATTTAATTGATGATCCTGATGTAAAAAGCACTTACAGTTCGAGTAGAGTTACTCCTTGTTATGTTTGTCCTATGGCTAAGCAACACAAACTTTCTTTTCCTATTAGTTATCACAAGACTCATTCTATATTTGATATGATCCATTGTGACCTTTGGGGGCCATGTTCTGTACCTGCCTATGATGGAAGTAGGTTTTTCTTAACCATCGTTGAGGATTTCTCACGCACCACTTGGGTTTACTTGCTCCATACCAAGTCTGAAACAAGAAAATGCCTTGAGTCCTTCTATAATATGATAGAAACACAATTTGACACTAAAATTAAAGTGCTTCGAAGTGACAATGGGGTTGAATTCCAAATGACAGACTTTTTTAACCAAAATGGCATCATTCATCAAAGATCTTGTGTGGAAACCCCTCAACAAAATGGAGTAGTTGAGAGAAAACACCAACACATCCTAAATGTGGCTAGAGCCCTACGATTCCAATCTGGTTTGCCTTTACATTTTTGGAATGATTGCATCCTCACAGCAGTATATCTCATTAACCGAACCCCTACTCCTTTACTTAACAATAAATCACCCTATGAAGCTTTGTTTTCCACCAAACCCACATACACTCACCTTAGAATTTTTGGATGCCTTTGTTTTGCAACAACAATCTCTCATGGTCGCAAGAAATTTGATCCAAGAGGCAGGCAGTGTATTTTTCTGGGTTACCCTTTTGGGGTTAAGGGCTACAAGCTCTTGGATCTTGAAACACTTACCACCTTTGTTTCTAGAAATGTTATTTTCCATGAACAAACCTTTCCTTTCCTTTCTCCTCAATTCACTAATCTTAAACCATATCATACAGAAGCTACTCCCTCTCCTATTTTTAATCCTCCTCTACCTGATTTCCTTGATTATTCTCCTCCCACACCTCCTTCATTTCCTTCTAATTCTTGTCCTTCTAATAACACTCCATCACCTTCCGCCACTATACCTGATGCACCACCTTCTGACAGTATAATTTCTTCACCTCCTGCACCTCCATCTTCTTCCAAAGAACCTATACTTCGCAGGTCAACCAGAACTCGAACAGCCCCTCACTACCTTAAAGACTTTCATTGCCAGCAGGCTGCTTTGACTCCCATTTCTCAGTTCAAGGTTCAGGTATCTCCTTTTTCCTCTACTTGTTCTTTTCCATTACAAGATTACTTGAATTATGATAAATTTTCCCCCTCTTTTCAAGCCTTTTCTTCATCTATTTCTACTGTTTTTGAGCCTACTTGCTACAATCAAGCAGTGAAAAATCCTGACTGGTGCACAGCCATGGATGCTGAATTACATGCCTTAGAACAGAATAATACTTGGGTCCTCACAGATTTACCTCATGGAAAAGTACCTATTGATTGTAAATATGTGTATAAAGTGAAACACAACTCAGATGGCAGTGTGGAAAGATTAAAGGCGCGTTTGGTTGCAAAGGGCTACACTCAACAAGAAGGCATTGATTACACTGACACTTTCTCACCAGTAGCCAAAATGGTGACCGTAAGATGCCTCTTATCCATTGCTGCAATTCAAAGTTGGCATTTGCATCAGTTTGATGTCAATAATGCCTTCCTCCATGGTGACTTAGAAGAGGAAATCTATATGAATAAACCACCTGGCTACTCCAAAGGAGGTCCTAATCAGGTTTGCAAATTATTAAAGAGTCTCTATGGCTTGAAACAAGCCTCTAGACAATGGTATGCCAAACTCACCTCACATTTATTGGATTTTGGCTTTTCTCAGTCCAAGGCAGATTATAGTCTTTTTGTCAAGACAACTAATGACTCTTTTACAGCTCTTTTAGTCTATGTCGATGACATACTTGTGGCCAGTGACTCCCATGACTCTATAGCTGCTCTCAAAGTCTTCTTGAATGATCACTTCAAAATTAAAGACCTTGGTCCTCTTTGCTACTTTCTTGGTATTGAGGTTGCCCGTTGCTCTCAAGGAATTCATATTTGTCAACGCAAGTATGCTCTAGACATCCTTGCTGATTCTGGTACTTTAGGTTCCAAACCTGTCAAAGTGCCAATGGACCAGAACTTAAAACTAAGCAAAACAGTTGGTTCTACATTGAAGGATCCTTCCATTTATCGTCGGTTAGTAGGGAGATTGCTATATCTCACTATTACTCGCCCGGATATAAGTTATGTTGTCCATACATTGAGCCAATTCATGGCCACTCCTACGTTAGCTCACTTGGCTGCTGCTCACAAGGTGCTCAAGTACATTAAGACAGCTCCAGCTCAAGGTATTCTGTTCTCTGCTGCCTCTTCTCTGCAACTTTCAGCTTATTGCGACTCAGATTGGGCCTCTTGCCCCGATACTCGTCGCTCTGTCACTGGATACTGTGTACTATTAGGCAACTCTCTCATTTCTTGGAAATCTAAAAAGCAGACTGTGGTTTCACACTCTTCAGCTGAAGCTGAATATAGAGCTATGGCAGCAACATGTTCTGAGCTAACTTGGCTTAGGTTTCTCCTTACTGATCTTCAAGTTGATCACCCTCAAGCTGCACAACTTTTCTGTGATAACCAAGCCGCGCTTCACATCGCTGCAAATCCCGTTTTTCATGAGAGAACCAAGCACATTGAGATAGATTGCCATTCAATTCGAGACAAAATCCTTGATGGTTCAATTTCTACTTCTCATATTTCTACACATCTGCAACTTGCAGATTTTCTAACTAAAGCTCTGCCTTCTTCAGTTCTTCACTCTCATTTGCTCAAGATGGGAATAGTAAACTTCTATTCTCCATCTTGTGGGGGGGTATTGCAGCATACTAGTGCTACAAGTTGTTATTCACAAGGCCCATTTACTACAAGTCGTTTACCCTCTACTGATTATACACGAGAAGAAGGACCTGACTGAGGAGACTAGAAGCTTCTATTCCTATTCTGTTATGCCTTTTTACCATTTCTGTTATGATGAGCTGTATAGTGATTCCTTTATTTCTTTAGCTGTTAGTCATGTACCTAGCGTGTATATATATTCTTTCACTATCAATCAAATGAGATCAGAACATTTTTCTCTCATTTCTTCGAATATTATTTTCTCCTCCTTTTCTTACAGTGAATATCGTCGATACCCAAGATTGAAAGAGAAAATAATACGATCTCTGGAGTTATTTCCATTAATGGACACGACTCCTTTTCCTCCTTCAAGCTGGCTCCAACTCAGGATTTTGTATTTCTCTTGATGAGATAAAGTTGCATCAATGGGTCGGAGAACTTCCGTCATTTTGCCTCAAATTAAATCAAAATATACTTCAATAATTGGATAAGGATCGATCACACACAGCACCAATTAATGCAGGAAAAATAAAACCAATGTCTGAAAGCGAACGACAATAGTTTTCATATATGAAATATTATCTATCTAAAATATTTTATATATTATATTATCATTTAATTTTTATCTTATTAAATAAAATATAACATATTTATTATTATTGAATAATTATTTATTACATATTTTTTTATTATTCAACTATAATAAATATACTATATATATATCTTATTAAGAAATAAAAAACTTATTAAGAAATAAGAAATTAAAATAGGAGTATGATTTATAGTATTATTCCGAAAAAAACACAAGTTCACAGATCAAACACAAAGACGGGGGATTCGTGACAGAAAATGACTGGACATGAACACACGCAGCAAATTAAGTAGCACACGAAAACAAAATAACAGGAACACTGCCGTTCCACTCCCTCAGGCGGCCTCGGCGGGAAAAATAGATCAATATTTAGTCGAAGAGACAGCTCGGCTGCTCTTAGGCAACTGTTCGTCTAGTCTAGTCCAGTGATGATCATAGTAGCTTGTAACTTTGTGGTACAGCTTGTCACTCCATCTGTCAGACAGAAGGCGACAATTTTATTTATATATATATAGTAAGAGCACTACATTGAACAACACGTCTCTTACAATACTGCCAAATAGATACTGCCAAACGGATACATACTTAGCACCTTTCATGCATGGTTCCATGCTTTAGCCAAAGCTCAAATTGGTCTCTAATATTCAACTGATTGCGGCTTGAATAGCACACTGAGTGAATATTTGGAATTGTGGTAGAGAATATATATAGTTTATAATTTTAGATATTATAATTTATAACTTAAATAATAAATTTTATTATTAAAAATTTATTTATTATTTGATAATTATGTGTTTAAAACATTTTTAAATACGTTACGTTTGTTTAGAAACAAATTAAAAATATACTTTCTAAAGTAAAATGAAGATTATATGAATGTTTGAAGATAATGACTATATTTTTAAAGGTTTGAAAGTTATAATTATACGAAAGTTATATGAATATTATTATTCATTAACAATCTTTTTAAAATTTGAATCATATTTTACATTATTTAAAAAAATACGTTTGAGGAAAAGTATCAAAATTATGTTTTTCTTTAAATGTACTTTTTAACTTATTTGATATTAAAAGTGTTTTAATATATAATATACAAACAACCTAATTTTTATATTAAAAAACTTTTAAAATGTTTATTTAAGTATTTTTTTTTTTAAATTTTACCAAAATCCCAAACAGGCGCTTAATTAGGATCACATTTTCCCGCAGTGCTTTTCATAATCATTCATTGCGTACGCTCGAAAAGATGATCGTGTGGGTGAGACCTAACGACGAACCTTGACTCATATCAAAGCTTGGAGCTCGATCGGAAACTCAAAATGGGATAAGATCATCTCCAATCTCCAGTGAACATAATCTATTGGATGGGTAATATATAATTGGAACGAGATTCCACCACGAGTGGAAAAAGTCAAAAAAAATTAACAAGGTTTCAATACTTCAATCAAACCCATATTCCGTGTTCAATTTCTTCTCTGTGCCAATATCTAGAAGTAACTCTTGCACCACATATCAGTACAGGATTCACAATTATTTATATAAAATGTAAAATGATTAGTTTTGGCTGCTGACTTTTCGAATGTTAAAAGAGGCACATTTGAAGAATTAAGTAGCCAATGCATACTATGTATATATACAAATCATGATCCACTGGTGTAGCCATCGCTCCATCCTTATATGTCGGCCACTTTTGATGGCTGCCGTAGCTAATGCACGTCATACGCCAATGAAATATCTCATACCGGCGACTATAATTGCAGGCTCGTCCACTACAAATGGTGTTTGGGCTCGATCCCAATTTCTAATTTAGTTTTTGGCCGAATTAACAAATTGGTTTCCTAAGGGACTTTACCTCAGTATGATTAATGGAGCATTATCTAGCAAGAAACTTTAACAAAAAAAAAAAAAAATGGTGTTGTAAAAAATAATGAGTAATACCGCATATAATTATGGAATACAAGTACTGTGCAGTCGTTTTGAAAAAGAGTAGAGTTTACTATTAAAAAATTATTTATTTATTTTATGTGGGTCCCATATTTATATATTTTTTTAAAATGATTACACGATGATTGCACACTCATGATTGCAACTATCATTTTTTAAAATAATTATTGAAAAAATCAAGTAACTCTAATAAAGTTGTTGAAGACTAGTCATGTCTTTCAAATCTAGATGCACAACAAGCTATCCCTCCCATGCGTGGAGTGCGATATTGAGGCACAAAAGAATGCCGATCTGCTGGCTCCTTACAGATTGTAATCTTCTTGGCCGCCCCCATTGTTATCATCACCCCCACAGGAATATTAACTGCTTAATCAACTATACATTGCATGCGCATTAACAAGGCTTCGGTGGGTTATCCAACCTTGTGCATCCAGAACTAGTGCTGTATGATCAGTCCAAGATTCCAAGTCAATTCGTTCCGACTCCCGATGGTGACTGGAAGCTACTGAACAGGGTAACCGAAGATCAAGGATCAAGGCCCATTCCAATACACGATCTCTATAAGTAGGGAAGCCCAAAAACTCTTTCGATCGAGTCGATGCATAATTTTTTTTTTTTTCCCCTCATACGGAGTGATTTACAAGCCCACGACCCTGGGAAAAAATAAATAAATATTAAGCTTGCAAAACAAAAATTAAAAAAAAAAAAAAAAACAAACAAACAAACGTATATGTCACATAATAAGTGCAATCACGATTCACGAAGGTGGTCTCAGTTGTACTGGTGGCCGGAGTACATACATGAACGAACGCATGAATAGTGAGAATAATGAAAACAGAATCCGACGTTGTAGGTAAGTTCAGTTGTTCATGAACTTCTAATTCACAACTTGTAGTTGCGTCGATCGAGTTCATAAAATTATTTTTAGGATTAAGATCAAATTAGAAATGCACGTTCATAAATTATTTATTTTTAGAACTTATTTATCTTATCATTTACCCTATTTATCAACTTGCTATTTGAACAAAAATAAATAAATAAATAAATAAGACTTAGCAGTACCTCTTGCATGTACAGCTAGCATATAGGACCTAATAAAATGATAATTTCTTTCTTTTATTATTATGTGATATCCCATATGATAAGAATAAGGATAAGTAGTGTATGAATCTCATATTATTTGAAAATGAAAAATTCTTACTATTTATAAGGTTTTAATAGGACTTCAAATGTATCGTTGACTAGTCCTTTTGAGATATAGATCATGTGGTTTGGACATTCTATTATTATGGTGTTATAAATGGTATTAGAGTCTATCCTAATGAAAAATATAGGACTTGAGCTATGCCACCTTTTGACCTTCCATTGAAACATTACATATATTATATATGCTTTATTTGGAAAATATTTTAAGATAGAGGACAAGTAGAGGAGATTATACAAAGCCTGCAATATTGCTTAATACAAACAGAAAAATTATATTGAGAAATTAGAAAAACAATCATAATTATATACAAATAGCATTTTGTTTTTGGCGGACTCTACTAGTAGTGAAAATATTGTTCAAGAGTGGGTTGCAAAGCTGAATACACGGCACGCCATCCCTCCTGCGAGGGATGTGCGACGTCCCAAAAGAATGCTGATTTGGGATTCTCGCAAATTGTATATTTCTTGGCTCCATTTTCATCGACATTCCCGCAGAAATATTTGCTGCTGACACCCAAACAGCATGGCTTCAATGGCGGGTTCTCAAACTTTATACTTCCTGCACACACGTATAAAAGATATATCGAGTACTATAATCAATCTGTATGGGTTCTGAAAGTGAACCAAAGTAATTGAAAAGCCAACATAGCAATATTTAGCAATATCATATGCAGGAAGTTTGCCTACCATTTATCTCAAATATAATTAATTAAGCACATGTATAATATTCATCTATATCTATAATTAGGAGGTGGTTGTTACGTACCTTCGTTCTTGAGGGCAGACGTGAACGAAGCATAAAGATCAATAATGAAAAAAGGAGAATCCTTTGTTTCGCTGTTCAGCTTTTCCACGGCTTGCTTCAATAGAGGATTGTGGAAACTGACCATCGAGTTATAAGTATCATTGCATTGTTGGAATAAGGATGTGTTTGTGACATAAGGGATCAGACATGATCCCCAAGGCTCTAAACCTGTCACGGCTATTTTTTTCACTCCCAAGCCATGAATTCGTTTCAAGTTGATAGCAAGTTGATTGATCACTGTCGTAATGAAAGGTTTCAATCCCTAAAACATGCAGGTCATCAATTTAATTCATGTGAGAAGGTTGATCAACACTACTACGTACTAGCTACTATAATATAAATTAATCCGTACGTTTTTTTAATCACATGATCTGTACGTTGTAGTGAAAGTTCTAGAATCACACGATGAAAATAGGCATGCATGAGGAAACAACGAAATTGTTGATATAGTAATAAACATTTCCACAATGTTTCATTATCTTGCAAGCTGGCTGGAAAATCCTATATTCAGTATATATCATGAGGAGGTGACCAAATCCAAACGCATTATGGGCCTATGGCCACAAATTAGTCCTTTATCTCATTGGGACGTGGACCGGATATCCCAATACCTGCTGCCTACATATACCTAACCCATCAGTAGCCCATGCTTATACATTTACAAGATCAAATGAAATATTTATAAATAATAGTAAAATAATTTAAATTTAAATTTTTATAAAATTTTGGAAAATAAGAGAGAAATAATTAAATAAAAAAATTATTAAATTAAAAGAGGGTTAAAATATAATTTTGAGATTTGAAAAAATTAAATTATTCTTTTATTTTGAAAATTTAGAAAAAATATAATGATAAGGTAACGATTAAACGAAAAAAATTTAAAATTGAAGATATAAAATTATAAAATATTTATATTTGAGTTGTGTTTTTATTTCTCACCTGCGCAGATCCGTTCGTGCGAAGGTAAGTAAAGTGGTCATTGCCAGCGAGACTGACAAAGGACACGGAGCTCTCTAGGTCTTTAGTGGTAAGCACGTTGTCTCTGAGGAGATGTTCGAGAAAATCGATCTGGACTGTCATGTTTGGGCCGGAGACAACGGTATCAAATACACCCGTGCCTCCATAAGCAAAATTCAGTCCGTATTGCAACAATGGAATCCCACGTGATGATGATTTCCACCCTTCATATGGAATCGGAGAATTAAGTCCTAAGAACTTAGCTGCACGCATGCATTAATTTATACATGAATTAAACACAATATATAATAATAGAGATGCTAATTAGTGTAAAATAGTCCTATCATCTGTATATGCATGCAATATTACAAACAGACCATGCATCGTACGTGTCAGCCTTGACTGTACCCCTATAATAATTTTGTGCTATATGCAGATCAAAGAAATAGCCGAATTATGCATATGAGAGGGACACACCAACGTAATCGGTAAGGACAAGGCCATCGGAGAAACGACCAGTTGGATTTCCCGGAAAGCTGATGCCGTAGGGATGTTTCCAAGGGACTAGAGATTTATTGGTGTTGCCTGTGTCAGCATAAGAATCTCCAAAGACGAAGAGCTTTAGCGGACGAATATTAGAGGGTAAATGACGATGTCCTTGCACCGTTTGTTGCCGCCCTGGAAAAAGTCCAACAAGTACATATACATATAGAGAATATTATTAGCCATAAGTACCGGTCAATTTTGACCACAAATACGAAGGGACAGTCTTAATATGGTGTTCTAACCTGAGAGAATAAACAAGAGGAAGCAGCAGAGAACAGAACATGAGAGGAGGTTTTGCATGTCCATTACAACCATAAGAAGATCAGAGGGGCGCACCGAGCGTGAAGCGTTGCACAAAGCGAAGTTTGGTGGAAGTAGATGCAAAAATATTTGGAGGACGACTTCGCAACGGAGAAGATATCTTCGAGATGATCACGATCGACTTAACTTCACAAGTTTATCTATACCCACGATCGAGCTGGCCTGGGCCCTTCACAATGACTTACAGTACGCACCTATATAATTGATTGAGTTATTTACTGCCATGCATGCAGGCATCACATTGTCCCTGTTGAGCTCAATTAAATCCAGAATAAAGTTTTATCAACCCGAATTGAAAAGTTTTTTTTTTTTTTTGGGGTCAACGTCTTATATAACGTTGATTAACTTTCTGTCTATTATTTAAGTTTTGAAAGAAAAAAAAAAACAAAAAACCAGCTTATTAATTTATTGGGAATATTACGACTAAGAACATAAATGCAGCACTACTTACTAGGATTAATTCAGCACGCCTGCCTTTGTTGAACAATCACAATCTATGTAACATGTTTAAGCACGGCATGATCTGATCACACTGTCAACAAGACTATTCGTAAGAGAATAAATAAATCTATCACCTTTACAGGAATTAAGAAGCTACGAATGTGGACGACCATTAATGATATATATATAATAGCTAGCTCCAGCTGTGGGAATGAATGACTGATCATATCTAGAAGGCCAGCGACTATCAAAGATTCAATTTCATGAGACCGCAAGTTGCAGCAACGTAGAACCGTTCATGAAAGTAGGAAACTTCTTCCGTTTTTTTTTCGTGTTTGTTTTCGTTGACCGAGTAAGACTTAACCTCTCATCATGTATTGGCAAATAATTATATTGATTAATAGCAAAATAAGTTATAAAAATAACCGTGAAAAACTAATTATATCATTTACCGGTCATGATCAGTAAAAGATAAAGATAGAGGGAGATCTGATTTGCCTTTTACAATGCGATCGAGTCGTTGTATTTGTTGTACCAAACCAAATTCTTTAATAAACTAATCTGTGAAAACTAATAAGGTAAAAACCTCAACGTTGTCTAATTCTAGAAAACAATTAAACCAGTACGCGGTATTCTGCCAACCGTGTGGCATTATAACAAGAAAGTAAAACATAAAAGATGCTTTATCGAACAAAAGATGTTGACTTTGCAAAAGCAATGGCCCGGGGTGTAAATATTTAAAACGAGAAAAAAAACATAAAGCATAAATTCACATCATATTACACGATTAATGCCTACCAAAATTCAGCGAGAGTTCTGGTTGAGGTTGTTAATACTGGTCCAACCAAACTTGCAGCCGCTTCAAAGAAGCTTCTATTCAAGGAAATTAAGAAAAAGGCGGGTTCCGCGCGTCATCCCAACCAACTCATGACTAGTCTTCGGAGCATATTAATTAAGAAGATGATTAATTATTATTTGAAAATCTAGATTGATCTATCTTTTTGATAGGTAATGATCAATTAAGTTTTATTTATTAGAAAAAGGTACCATAGCCCCAACGTTTTGAAAATGTAGATTCTTCAATAAAGTGTTAATTTGCAAAGAAGACTAAGAATATATGCATGCATGCATCTCAGGACCTGGCTAACTAGCTCCTGGACATTACTTCTTCTGGTAATCGAGTCGTTGATCTAAGTTGAAATGAGTTAAATTCTTTGTGAATAGTAATGAGTTGAGAGGGTGGAGTGAGTTTTGTAGGGTCCATCTATGATGAGTTTAGATGTGTTTGGACGTTAAAATGAGTTTAAAGATATTTATGAAAAATTAAAAGAGTTGTAAATTCTAAGTATAAATAGGTGTTAAATTGAAAATGGTTGTAAATTCTACTTGTAAAGAGATTTTGAGTTGAGATAAATCTAATAATTTAATAGCTGGATGTTAGACTCAACTTAAAATTAGATTTCAGTTGAGTTTAACAATCAAAAGGTGCCTAACAACCAATGACAACCAACTACTGTTTCTATATATGGTTGTGGTGCACGTGTTTGACTCATGAATTAATTATTATTTCGTCATGATAGCCGCAATTAAAATCAACGCACAAGTTGAGATCACGTAGTATTAAGATCATATCTCTCTCTTCTTAATTTTATGAGTAATTGTAAATTTATTTTGGACAACTTAAAGGTAATTACAATCGAGAACTCATATTGTTTATAATTTTATGTTTTAATTATTGTACTTGCATAATTGAACTATTTCATGTTGTTTTCTAAACCATGGTCTGACATGACGAGCTTCGATCTTTTTGGTACGTTAACTCTAATAAAGTTGTTCAAGATGAGTGTCTTTCAAATCTAGATGCACAGCAAGCCATCCCTCCTACGTACATGTAGATAGGATGCGATACTGCGGCACAAAAGAATGCCGATCTGCAGGGCTCCTCGCAGGCCGCCACCATTCATATTTTCACGCTCCCACGTACAGGAATATTAACTGTTTATTATATGATCATAAAATGCATGCGCTACAAGCTGCTAGGCTAATTCGGTACTGGGTTCTCAAACCTTATTATACATCCTGAACGTCACTACAAGAAAAACAGGCTTTTACGACCAATTAATAGCAACGAAAAGAGTATTTGCAACCAATTTTGGTTGCAAATACTCTTTTCGTTGCTATTAATTGGTCGCAAAAGTCCATTTTTCTTGTAGTGCGTCTGGTGTATGATCAGTCGAAGACTAATTACAAGTCAATTTGTCCGATTCCCGTTATTAGTGATTTAAAGCAATTGAAAATTAGGGAAACCGAAGATCAAGGATCTGATCTAACGGCCACTCGAGGGGTACGTACGTAGGGTCTTTAAACTGACAAGGCCCATTCTAGCTAATACGATCTCTATAAATATGCAGGGAGCACAAAAACTCTTTCGAATGATTAATTTATATATAAGCCCACGACCTTGGGAAAACATAAATAAATATTAAGTTTTCAAAAATAAAAATTGAAAAAAAAACATGTATGTTTAATCACAAAAGTGGTCTCAGTTGTACTGGCCGGCCGGAGTATTAGACTCAGTGAACCTATAAAGCATTTTCACATACACAAAAAAGGCATATGTGGCACTGCACCAGTCGAAGGCAAAGAATAGCAGCTTAGTTCCCTCAATGTACAAACAGCAAACACCAAGATATTCTAGAATATCACAATAGAGAATTTGTTAGCATTTTCTTTCAAGTTCTGTAACAGAAAAATATTCATTTTTATTCTTTCTCTCACTGTGTATAAATACATACAAATCATCAATGAAAAGTTAACGTTGAATTAGAAATATTCTATTTTGTCTAACATGGTATCAGAGCTTGTAAGGACTAACGTCCCTTGATCCATGGCTACCTCACCCGTCCAGAACTCCTCTTCCTCTTCAAATCTCTCCTCCTTTTCTCATATCATCACCATCAAACTCAACAATGACAATTACCTTCTATGGAAGGTTCAGATCTCAGCCTACCTCAGAGGTCAAGACCTCTTTGGCTATGTAGATGGGACTCAACTCAGGCCCTCCGAAATCTTACTTGGGTTTACAGATACTGTACCCAAACCAAATCCAGCCTTCACTAAATGGCGCCGAACAGACCAATTGGTGTTAAGCATTTTGTTCTCCTCACCGTCCGACTCCATTCTCGGGCATGTCCATTCTTCCACAACAGCACAAGAGCTATGGCTTTCCCTTGCTTCTATGTTTGTATCACACTCTCAAGCAAAGGAGTTTCAGATTCGGTTTGAACTTACAAACCTCTCCAAAGGAGATCAATCAATTTCTTCATACTTCGGCAAGGTACGCTTTCTCGTTGATTCTCTAGCTGCTACTATGATTCTCTCCCAGACAAGGAAGTAGTCACTTACCTGCTCAATGGCCTCGGCTCCTCTTATGAGTCGTTTAGAACATCTCTTACTACAAGGGTAGACCCTTTTTCTTCTCATGAGTTGTATCAACTCTTGCTTATACATGAAACTCGCATGTCCCATCTAACTCGGAGTGTTATCTCCATTGTTGAGCCATCTGCAAATTTCGGTGCCTCTAGTGGCCGTGGTCGTGGGTCTTCTCGGGGTGGACGTCAAGGTAGAGGCAGGGGTAGAAACTTTAACCCTCCTCGTGGTGGACGATCACCTTCCTCTCAGAATTCTGCCCAACGCTGCACATCTCAACGACCCACGTGCCAAGTCTGCAACAAAACAGGACATATTGCTCTTCAATGCTATCACAGGTTTGATCATTGAACAGAAAACTCCTCACATTACAAACAAATGGTGGAGGCGAATTTAAACCCTTAACTCCATTATGTCAAAAATTGGGTATAAATCATCGTTTCTCATGTCCTCACACGCATCAACAAAATGGTCTCGTTGAAAGAAAACATCAGCATATCGTTGAAACCGGGCTCGCCCTCTTAGCCCATTCCTCTCTTCCTTTTTCATATTGGGCCGATGCCTTCGGATGTGTTGTTCATCTCATTAATTTTCTTCCCTCTCCCGTCATTCAAAATCAAACACCACATTTTCGTGTCTATAAATCAGATCCTAACTACACATTTTTAAAAGTTTTCAGTTGTCAATGTTGGCCTAACATTCGACCCTGTCTTGCCAATAAACTCAATTTTCATTCAGTTGCTTGTTTATTTTTAGGATATAGTTCTTCACATAAGGGCTATAAATGTTTAGACATAAAAAATAATCGTCTGTACATCTCACGAGATGTAGTATTTGATGAAGTTTCATTTCTGTTTTCTAAACCCCAGCCCAATCCTCATTCAATTACTCCACGTTCTGCTACAGCCCATCTACCTATCTTTCAGCCCTCCATACTTGGACCTGGCCCAAGCCCATCTTTTCCTACATCAGAAAACCAGTCTTCGTCTACCTCTAGTTCCCCTGTTTTCTCTTCCGCTATCTCGCCACATAGTGCCTCTCCCTTCATCTCAAAGTCATCTACACTAGTCTTGGCTCCACCCCGGTCTCCCATCATCACCCGCGCCCAAACAAATTCTTCCAGACCTTGGACTTACACGGATGGCACCGTTCCATACCCCTCACGTCTTTGCCTCACAACCTCTGCAACTGTCCCAGACGAACCTTCTAGTTACTCCATCGCCTCAAAATTTTCTGAATGGAAGGATGCAATGTCTCAGGAGTTTATGGCCCTGCAAAAGAATAAAACATGGACTTTAGTTCCCTTCACTTCTGCGACTAACATTCTTGGCTGTAGGTGAGTTTTTCGTACAAAAACTAATGTAGATGGCTCCTTCCAGCATAGAAATGTACGTCTAGTCGCCAAAGGGTATCATCAACTCCATGGCTTGGACTATAATGAGACATTTAGTCCATTAGTAAAGCCCTCGACTATACGGTTGATCTTATCTATTGCTGTCACCCGTGCATGGCCCTTGCACCAAATTGATATTCAAAATGCCTTTTTGCATGGAAATTTAACTGATGATGTCTATATGCAGCAACCTCAGGGTTTTATTGATCCTCACAAGCCCACACATGTATGCAAGCTGTAGAAAGCTATATACGGTCTCAAGGAAGCCCCAATGGCATGGTTTGCTCAACTCAGTTCTTGGCTTCTCGGATATGGATTTCTTGCATCACGGGCAGATCCTTCTCTTTTCATTTTAACTCATGGTGATCTTCATATGTACTTACTAGTCTATGTTGATGACATAGTCATCACCTCCTTTAAGTCTCTAGCACTTGATTTTTTTTTAGAGGATTTAAGTCGTGCCTTTCCAGTAAAAGACTTGGGAAGTTTATCCTACTTCCTTGGCCTAGAAGTTGACTACACATCTGCAGGTGTCTTAGTCACTCAACAAAAATATATCCACTCCTTACTTGTCCGCAACAAAATGGTTCATGCAAAGCCCATCTTTTCTCCCATGGCAACATCCTTGAAGCTCTCTAAGTTTGACTCCCATGACTTTGATGATCCATCACTATACAGAAGCATTGTTGGTAGCCTACAGTACCTATCTCTCACTCGACCCGACATCTCCTTCGCTGTCAACAAAATCTGCCAATTCATGCATACTCCCAAAAATTCTCACTGGGTTGCTGTCAAGAGAGTTCTCAGGTATCTTAAAGCTAGCATCAATTATGGTCTTCTCTTTAAAAAACAGTCCAATCTCACCCTTCAAGCATACTCAGATGTAGATTGGGGGGCTTTCCAGATGATCGCCGATCAACAAGAGGCTTCTATGTTTTTCTGGGTAATCACCTCATCTCTTGGAGTTCGAAAAAGCAGAAAACTGTAGCTCGTTCATCAATAGAGGCTGAGTATAAGTCTCTGGCCTCTTCAGCTGCAGAAGTCATTTGGCTTCAAACTGTTCTTCAAGAATTGGGTATACCTCTAGCCAAAGCTCCAATTCTTTGGTGTAGCAATATTGTTGCGACTTTTCTCTCAACCAATCCAGTTTATCACTCGAAGACCAAGCATATGGATATAGATTTTCATTTCGTTAGAGATCGAGTTGCTGCCCGCACTCTTCAAGTTCAGTTTTGCAGCTCAAAGGATCAAATAGCAGATGTACTTACAAAGCCTTTTGTCTCAGACAAATTCATTCTCTTTAGATCGAGCCTTACTGTGGTTGATACCCCACTAGACTCGAGGGGCGTATTAGACTCAGTGAACCTATGGAGCATTTTCACAGACACAATGAAGGCATATGTGGCACTGCACCAGTTGAAGGCAAACAACAGCAGCAGAGTTCCCTCAAGGTACAAACAGCAGACACCAAGATATTCTAGAATATTACAGTAGAGAATTAGTTAGCATTTTCTTTCAAGTTCTGTAACAGAGAAATATTCATTTTTATTCCTTCTCTCACTGTGTATAAATACATACAAATCATCAATGAAAAGTTAACGTTGAATTGGAAATATTCTATTTTGTCTAACACAGAGTACAACATGATCGACGAAAGCATGATGAGAATAATGAAAACAGAATCCGACATTGTTTAATTAGCTAGACGTTGTTGATAAACTTCTCCACGACTTGTTGCGTCAAGTACTTCATAAAATTATTTTTAGGATTAAGATCATATTAATGATCATGAGTTCATAAAATTATTTTTAGGATTAAGATCATATTAATGATCATGAGTTCATAAAATTATTTTTAGGATCACTTATTTATCTTCTCATTTATCCTATTTATCAATTACGTATACTTGCTATTTGAACATAAAAGAAAAAAGAAAAAAATAAGTCTCGGCACCCCATGCATGTACGTACAACATAGAGGACCTAATAATTAAATGATAATTTCATTTCTATTATTACTTATGATTTATTTGGAAAATATTTAAGATAGATCAGGACAAGTAGTAGAGGATCCTGCCGCCTACCTAATAGCATTAATATTGGTAATTATGCCAGAGGAGATTATTCATTATACATAGCCTCATGCATTGCTTAATTAATAGTTTTTTTTTGGGGCGAACTGATCATGATCTAGTGGAGAAAATATTGTTCAAGAGTGGCTTGCAAAGCTGAATACACAGCACGCCATCCCTCCTGCGAAGGATGAGCTAAGTCCCAAAAGAATCCTGATTTGGGATTCTCACAAAGTGTATATCTCTTGGCTCCATTTTCATCTACCCTCCCACAGGTAAAATATTCGCCGCTTATAGTAAAATATTCGCCGCTTACAGTAGTACCCAAACAGCATGGCTTCAATGGATTCTCAAACTTTATACTTCCTGCAGCACACACGTATAAAACATATATCGAGTACGTACGTACTAGATTAGTCAATTTGTATCACGAGTTCTGAAAGTGAACCAAAAGTAATATATACATGATTGCAAATTAGGTCACACTCGAGGGGCAGTGGTGTTGTTAAAGGTTGCAGAATGCATGCCCAAGCTAGCTAACACCAAGTAATATTTATGGAAGCTTGCCTACTGTATATATTTCTTTAATAAGCACAAATTGTATAATCCTGATCTAAATATATATATATATATATAGGATCGAGGTGGTTGTTACCTTCGTTCTTGATGGCGGACGTGAACGAAGCATAAAGATCAATAATGAAAAAGGGAGAATCCTCTGTTTCCTTGTTCAGCTTTTCCACGGTTTGATTCAATAGAAGATTGTGGAAACCGAGGAACGAGTTATATGTCTCATTGCACTGTTGGAATGAGGATGTGCCTGTGAAAATAGGGAGACATCCAAAAGGCACTATACCTGTCACGGCTATTTTTTTAACTCCCAAGCCATGAATTCGTTTCAAGTTGATAGCAAGTTGATTGACCACTGTCGTAATGAAAGATTGCAATCCCTAAAACAGATCAATTTAATTTAAAACAGACCAATTTGTTTTTTGCAATAAACAAATCCAGTCCAGTAAAAACATTTCTGCGAGAAGCACTAGAATCACACGAAGAAGAGTAATGGTATAAAGATTAATTGTTAATATGGTATCAAGATTAATGATTAATCATGGAACTCAAGATAACAAACATTAATTTCCACTATGTTTCATTATCTTGCGAGGATGGAAAATCTTATATTCAGTATGAGACGATGACCAAATCCAAACGCATTATGGCCACAAATTAGTCTACTGAGACGGTGACCAAATCCAAACGCAGCGTGGCCACAAATTAGTCTACAGAGACGGAGAATAAATCCAAACGCAGTATGGCCACAAATTAGTCCAATACTCCTAGTACCTGCTGCTACCTAACCACTAGGGCCATGCTTAACTAGCTATGACATTCAGACAACGACACGATCGAAAACTAAATAGCCAAAAACATCCCCCCAGATCAATTGAATTTGATAGAACAAACATAGGAAAAATATAGGATTAACTATTTGGTTCTCTCAAATTATCGTTAAATTATTAATTATCTTTAAAAAAATTTAATCTGTATTATTTCAGTACTCCTTCGTTTAAATTTTTAAAAACAAAAGTACTATACGAGAAAAATAAATAAATAAAAGGAGGTGAATTAATCAACACGTGGAATGAGGAGTTGAATTTGACACCCTTCACGTACCATGACATATTGCATGATGATAATGTTACGTACATTAAATGAATGGGAAGATATAAATGTTGGATTAATTTCAACGTATAATTAATTATATACACATATTCAAAATATATTCAATGGAGTAATCAAGAAAGATTAGTAGGTTAAGTAATATATAGGAGTTTATATCAAGTACGAGTATTTATGTGCAGGTACGTAGAATATTTCTCACCTCAGAAGATCCGTTCGTGCCAATGTAAGCTAAGTAGTCTTTACCAGCGAGACTGACCAAGGACACGGAGCTCTCTAGGTCTTTAGCGGTAAACACGTTGTCTTTGAGAAGATGTTCGAGGATATCGATCTGGACTGTCATTTTTGGGCTGGGGAAAACGGTAACAAATACACCCGTGCCTCCATAAGCAAAATTCATTCCGTATTTCAACAATGGAATCCCACGTGATGATGATTTCCACCCTTCATATGGAATCGGAGACTTAAGTCCCAAGAACTTAGCTGCATGCATGCATTAATTTATACAATTAAACACAATATATAATAATAGAGATGCTAATTAGTGTAAAATAGTCCTGTCATCTGTATATGCATGCAATATTACAAACAGACCATGCAGCGTACATGTCAGCCTTTGGGCTTTGAGTACTGTACCCCTATAATAATTTTGTGATCCAGAAGAGGCATTGAGCCAGCGTCCTATATATAGTATAGCAGTAACATGAAATGCAGATCAAAGAAATAGCCAAATTATGCATATGAGAGGGACACACCAACATAATCGGTAAGGACACGGCCATCCGAGAAACGACCAGCTGGTTTTCCCGGAAAGGTGATGCCATAGGGATATTTCCAAGCGGATTGAGATTTATTGGTGTTGCCTGTGTCAGCATAAGAATCTCCAAAGACGAAGAGTTTCAGCGGACGAATATTAGAGGGTACATGATGATGTCCTTGCACAGCTTGTTGCCGCCCTGGAAAAAGTCCAACAAGTACACATACATAAGGAGAATATTATTAGCGACAATTAAGTACTGGTCAATTTTGACGAGAAATACGAAAGGGACAATCTTAATATATATGGTGTTGTAACCAGAGAGGATGGAGAAGAGGAAGCAGAAGCAGCAGAGAACAGAACAGAGGAGCTTTTGCGTGTCCATTTCAACCATAAGAAGATCAGAAGCTCGCGCCGAGCGTACGTGAAGCGATGCACAAAGCGAAGTTTGGTGGAAGTAGATGCAAAAATAAATTCCTAATGCTCGCAGTATATAATATATAAAGTTGCCGTGAAACATAAGTTCACTGGTGGGGTCACCTTCGAGATGATCACGATTGAGTTAATTCCTAAATTCCTTGCACCGCTTGTTGCCGGCCTGCAAAAAGTCTAACAAGTACATATACATATAGAGAATATTATTAGCAAAAAGTACTGATCAATTTTGACGACAAACACGAAAGGGACATGACTCTTAATATGGTGTTGTAAATTGAGAAAATGGACAAGAGGAAGCAACAGAGAACAGAACAGAGGAGCTTTTGCGTGTCCATTACAGCCACAAGAAGAGAAGCGCACCGAGCGTGAAGCGTTGCACAGAGACAAATCTTGGTGGAAGTAGATGCAAAATATGTGGACGAGCCCGCAATGAAGAAGATATTGGATGCCTACATTCCTAATGCTAGCTCGTATTATATATAGTGGCTATGAAGCACAAGTTAATTTACAGGTAGAAAAAAATATATATATAAAAGTGTTGTTCTAATCATCAATTGTGTAATATAGGACTGCAGAGTAAAAGAATTATGAGTACATGTAGAAATTTCCATATTGATAAGCAACCACACGTGAATGGCGTGGTGACTGAGGAGAAGATATTATTATTTTTTTTTAATTTTTATTTATTTAATGATTAAGAAAATATGTTTTTTTAATAATTTTGTAAGTTTTTTTTATATATTTAAGAGGATTAAAAAAATTGACCGTATCGGTGGAATGTGTCGGCGGAGCTATCGGTGGCTATTTTTTTTCTAGGTCAACATTAACGTTCATTAATTTTCTATCTATTATTTAATTGTTGAAGAAAAAAGCAAGCTAGCTGATTTATTAATTGGGAATATGATTAAGAACGAACGTCATACTGATACATGCATTATTATTAGAATAAATTCAAAAGAAGCACGCCTTTGTTGATCAATCATAATCCCACTATCGACAAGACTATTAATCGTAACAGAATAAAGAATAAGAAGATGATTAATTATTATTTGAAAATCTAGATTAATCTTTCTTTTTGACAGGTAATGATCAATTAAGTTTTATTCATGATTAGAAAAAGGTATAGCCCCAATATATATTTTGAAATTAATTTAGAATCTTCATTAAAGTGTTTGCAAAGAAGACTAACATGTAATATATGCATATGGTGTTTCTAATTTCTATACATGGTTGTGGTGCATGAACGAAATGCATGCGCAACAAGCTGCTAGGCTAATTCGATACTGGGTTAACAAACCTTATACATGTAGAACGTCTGCTGTATGATCATCAGTCGAAGATTAATTACGAGTCAATTTGTTCGATTCCCGATTGTGATTGAAAGCAATTGTAAAGGGAAACCGAAGATCAAGGATCTGAATGGCCATTCAAGGGGCACGTACGTAGGCCCTAGGGTCTTTAAATTGACAAGGCCCATTCTAACACGAGATCTCTATAAATATGGAAGCCCAAAAACTCTTTCGAATGATTAATTTATATATATAAGCCCACACGACCTTGGGAAAACATAAATAAATATTAAGTTTGCAAAAATAAAAATTGAAAAAAAAAACGTATGTGTGTAGTCACGAAGGTGGTCTCGGTTGTACTCCGCCGGAGTACGGACATGATCAACGAACGCATGAATTGTGAGAGTAATGAAAACAGAAGCCGACGTTGTTTAATCAGAAGTTCATGCAGATCAACTTCTCCACGTACGAGTTGTTGCGTCAAGCACTTCATAAAATTATTTTTAGGATCACTTATTTATCTTATCATTTATCCTATTTTGCAATCACTTGCAATTAAACAGAAAAGAAAAAAGAAGTCACAGCACCCCATGCATGTACGTACAAAATAGAGGACCTAATAATTAAATGATAATTTTATTTCTATTATTACGTATGATTTATTTGGAAAATATTTTAGATAGAGGACAAGTAGTAGAGGATCCTGCCGCCTACCTAATAGCATTAATATTGGTAACTATGCCAGAGGAAATTATTCGTTATCCAAAGCCTCATGCATTGCTTAATTAATAATTTTTTTTTTTAATTGGCCGGACTGATTATGATCATCTAGTGGAGAAAATATTGTTCAAGAGTGGCTTGCAAAGCTGAATACACAGCACGCCATCCCTGCTGCGAGGGATGAGCTGCGTCCCAAAAGAATGCTGATTTGGGATTCTCACAAAGTGTATATAACTTGGCTCCATTTTCATCTACCCTTCCGCAGAAATATTCGCTGCTGACACCCAAACAGCATGGCTTCAATGGCGGGTTCTCAAACTTTATACTTCCTGCATACACGTATAAAAGATATATCGAGTACGTACAAGATTAATCAATCTGTATGAATTGATCTGAAATTGAACCAAAAGTAATTCAAAATTAATAGGCTCACACTCGAGGGGTAGACTGGGAAGTAGTACTATTTAGGGGTGTAACGTACGGTCTGGTTTAATTAATCCGGTTTTGGATAAAATTTGAAACCGAACCGGTATGAATCAGTTTTACATTTTCAATAATTGATTCCACATGATCAGTTACTCTTATAAACCGGTTCTTCCGGTTTTATCAGTTCCAGCCCGATTCGGTCCATTTTTTCGATTTTAATATACTATATTATATATTATAAAATATATACTATATTAGTATAGTATATAATACTATAATAATAATATATTGTAGTATATTATAATATATATTATAATTGTATTATAAACTATAGTGATATATTATAGTATATTATAATATATAATGATATAGTATTAGTATAATTATTAATATGCACTATATAGTATTAGTATAATTATTAATATGTACTATATAATATCAGTATAACTATTATTACAATAGACATTAATGGCATAAGATTTTAAAATTTAATATTAAGTTAATTAGTAATTTATTATATAATACAAAACTATTTTATATATAGTTATGTATTATATATAAAAATTATATACAATATCAAAAATTAAAAATATATATATATTAAATGGTCCAATCCAGTTTTAGAAAAATAAAAATTAGAATCAGACTGATTTTGAAAAAAATAAAACCAGTACTGGACTAAACCAAATTCAGTACCGGATCAAACCCACTGGTTCTGTCTGGTTCACCGGTTTTTTTTACACCCTTAGTCCTATTGTTAAATGTTGGACAATGCATGCCCATGCTAGCAAACACACCAAGTAATATTTATGGAAGCTTGCCTAGTACTATATATATATCTTTCTTTAATATATAAGCACATATTGTATGATCATGATCTAAATATATATATAGGATCGAGGTGGCCGGTTGTTACCTTCGTTCTTGATGGCGGACGTGAACGAAGCATAAAGATCAATAATGAAAAAGGGAGAATCCTTCGTTTCCCTGTTCAGCTTTTCCACGGTTTGGTTCAATAGAAGATTGTGGAAACCGACGAATGAGTTATACGTCTCATTGCACTGCTGGAAGGAGGATTTGCCTGTGAAAGGAGGGAGACATCCAAAAGGCACTATACCTGTCACGGCTATTTTTTTAACTCCCAAGCCATGAATTCGTTTCAAGTTGATGGCAAGTTGATTGACCACTGTTGTAATGAAAGATTGCAATCCCTAAAACAGATCAATTTAATTCAGTTTATAAGGTTAGACACTACTAATTAATACTTAATTTTTGGTATTAATTAATTAATACGAAAGCAATTAATTAATCTAAAATCATATGTAATTTCTCTTTTGAAAACATATATAATAATATTAAAAAACTATTAGCTAACATCCTTTTAATCATCCCCGAGCTTATGTAACATAATCAAATTATTGATTAATTAGAATGTAAGTAAATAATGATAAATAATTTTATAATAATCGGAGATATATTTAAAGGGATAATGATATGATTAAGGGGATATGGACAACATGACTTCTCTTCGAAGAAATACTACAACAGTATTAATGTTTTTAATTTATTGGACCGGATTTCTTATCACAAAATCCGGTCCAGTAAAAACATTTCTGTTGGAAAGCTTTAGAATTACACGAAGAAGAGTTATGGCATAAAGATTAATCATGGAACTCAAGATAACAAACATTAATTTCCACTATGTTTCATTATCTTGCAAGGATGGAAAATCTTATATTCTGCATGAGACGGTGACCAAATCCAAACGCAGTATGGCCACAAATTTGTCCAATGCTACTCTCTCTCTCTCATTAACAAATCATTGGGCCACGTTGGATACCAGTACCTGCTGCCACCTAACCCGCCCACTAGGGCCATGCTTATGACAATTAAACAACGACACGATCGAAAACTAGATAGACTTAATTACATAGGAAAAATATAGGATTGACTATTTGGTTTCCGATCCTCAAATTATCGTTAAATCATTAATTATCTTTAAATTTTTTTAATCTGTATTATTTCAGTACTCCTTTTAAATTTTAAGAGAACAAAACTATAGGAGAAAAAATAAATAAACAGAAGGAGGTGAATTAATCAACACGTGGAATAAGGATTTGAATTGGACACCCTTCACGTACCATGACATATTGCATGATGATAATGTTACGTACATTACCAATATTCTATTTGTCTGATCATCTATAGCATAAATGAACGGGACGATAATGTTGGATTAATTTCAACGTATAATTTAATTATATACATATATTCAATGGAGTTATCAAGAAAGATTATGTTAAGTAATTATATATAGGAATTTATATGTACGATCAGTATATATATATTTATGTGCAGGCGAGGTAGGTAGAATGTTTCTCACCTCAGCAGATCCATTCGTGCTAATGTGGGTAAAGTAGTCATTACCCGCGAGACTGACAAAGGACACGGAGCCCTCTAGGTCTTTAGCGGTAAACACGTTGTCTTTGAGAAGATGTTCGAAGAAATCGATCTGGACTGTCATTTTTGGGCCGGGGAAAATAGTATCAAATACACCCGTGCCTCCATAAGCAAAATTCATTCCGTGTTTCAACAATGGAATCCCACATGATGATGATTTCCACCCTTCATATGGAATCGGAGACTCAAGTCCTAAGAACTTAGCTGCATGCATGCATTAATTTGTACAATAATATTTAAACACAATAATATTGGAGAGGCTAATATAGTATAGCAGTAACATGATATTCAGATAAAAGAAATAGCTAAATTATGCATATGAGAGCGAGGGACACACCAACGTAATCGGCAAGGACACGGCCATCGGAGAAACGACCAGCTGGTTTTCCCGGAAAGGTGATGCCATAGGGAAATATCCAAGCGGCTTGAGATTTATTGGTGTTGCCTGTGTCAGCATAAGAATCCCCAAAGACGAAGAGCTTTAGCGGACGAATATCAGAGGGTACATAATGTCCTTGCACGGCTTGTTGCCGGCCTGGAAAAAGTCCAGCAAGTACATATACATAAAGAGAATATTATTAGCGAGAAATACTGATCAATTTTGACAACAAATACGAAAGGGACAGTCTTAATATGGTGTTGTAACCTGAGAGAATGGACAAGAGGAAGCAGCAGAGAACAGAACAGAGGAGCTTTTGCGTGTCCATTACAGCTACAAGAAGAGAAAGCGCGCCGAGCGTGACGCTAGCGTTGCACGAAGACAAATTTTGGTGGAAGTAGATGCAAAATATGTGGATATTGGATGCCTACATTCCTAATGCTAGCTCGTATTATATATAGTGGCCATGAAGCACAAGTTTACAGGTGGAGAAAAAAATAAAAGAATTGTTCGATTCAACAAGGTTGTAGTATAAAACTGCGCGCTGAGTAAAAGAATTCTGAATATTGTGGAAATTTCCATATTGATAAATAACCCACAGGAATGGCGGGCTGGTGGCTGAGGATAAGTTATTATATCCACATTCCACGAACATGATGTGTACTAAGCTATGAAAATTAATTAAAGTGCACTTCTTTTTTAATTTTAATATATATGGAATATTGTTCCCTAGCTAGCCGCCCTTACCAATGTTCTTAAATCCAGAATAAATTTTTATCAACCCAATTTGAACGTACGGTTTATATTTTGGAAAATATAAATATTTTTATTTAATGATTAAGTAAATATTTTTTAATAAATTTGTAAATTTTTTAAAAAATATTCAAGAGGATTAAAAAATGTATAAAAACAAATCAATGTGTCGGCGGATCTATCGGCGCGCACGGTGGCTATTTTTTTTGGGTCAACATTAACGTTCATTAATTTTTGAAAAAATCTAATTGCAAGTACAATTGTGTATTAATATGTGCACTAATTTATTGTGATTGGTTAAAAAGTAGATTTTATTGAAAACAGTGCTAATTAAAAATTTAAGTATGAAGTAATTAGTATTGATACGCAGATTAGTACGCGACTTTGTTTGTATGTAGCAAAACTCTTAATTTTCTGTCTATTATTTAATTGTTGAAGAAAAAGAGAAGCTAGCTGATTTATTGGGATTACGATAAGAACGAACGTCATACTATACTGATACATGCATTTTTATTAGAATAAATTCAGAAGAAGCACACCTTTGTTGATCAAATTATCAATTATAATCTGATTGTCAACGAGAGCACTATTCGTAACAGAATAAATAAAGCCCCATTTGGCTTTATTCTATTTCATCCTATCTTAATATTCAATTAATACAATTTAAATATAAATATTTTTTAATCTTAAATTTTTAATTTTTTTCATTTAATCATTATAATTTTTTTATATTTCTAAACAAAACACAAAAAATAATTTAACATTTTCAATTTATAAAACAAAAATAATATTAAAAAATATATATTCTAATAATATTTTAAATTATAATATTTTTATTTAATTTTTTCTCTCTACTTTTTCAAAATCTCATAAAATATTTTAATTAAATTGATCGAACTATTTTAATATCATTTACAAACTATCTCATTATCATTCATAAATTTATCATCTTAACCTCCTTTATGTTACCAAATGAGATATAATTCTACAGGAAGAAGCTACGAAAGTGAACGAACAAATTTTCTATATATATATATAATAGCTCCAGCTGTTGGAATAACCGATCGATCGACGCCAGCGACTATCAATTTCAACTCGTTTTCATGGGGTATTATATTATTATCTCATCTAATTTGTTTAGAACGGAAAGACCACAAGTTTCTAACTTTTAGGAGTCGATTGGTTTAACACCCTTTTACCAATGCAATAATTGGTAAAGAAAAATGATTAATATATATCTCTTTTTCAACTATTAATTTATAACTCTATTTTCTGATAATTATGTAAAACTAAAATTATTTTTAACAAAGTCACATAATTATATAGTGGGAGATATGATTTGCCTTTTGCAATGCGAGTCGTTGTAATATTTGTACCGCATCAATTTCTTTAATAAACTGATATGTGAAAAATAAGTTAAAACCTCAACGTTGTAATTCGATCTACAAACCAAACCACGCGATATTCTGCCAACGGTGGCATTATAACATACTTAAAGTAGAACCTAAAAGATGCTAGCTTATCGGACAAAGGAAGTTGACTTGCAAAAGCAATGGCCTGGGGTGTAAATATTTAAAACGATAAATAAATAAAGCACAAATTCACATCATTACAGGATTAATGCCGATCAAGATTCAGTGAGAATTCTGGTACTTGAGGTTGTTAGTGGTCCAATCAAATTCGTAGCTAGGGGTATACAAGAAATCAAAAAATCGGTCGTGACTGGCACAGACTGACCACCGGAGTTTGAAACCAACCGAAACCGCCAAAGAACTGGTCGGCAGGCAGCAGAACTTTAACAAAACCGACAGAAGTCGGTTTGGTCGCAGTTTGAGGCTGGTTCAAACTGATGAACCGACCGATCACATATATTTATTTTTTTAAAATTTATACCTATATAAAACAATGTCGTTCCACTTAAACTTAAGTGGAATGACGTCGTTTTACACCTTCAGTTATTTAGATGTGCGCATCTTCTTCTTCCTTCTCTTCTTCTTCCCCGATTCACGTTTCTCATCCTCTCTCCCTCTTCTGTAACTCTCTCTCTCTACTCTCTCAGAGAACTAGCACCATTAGGGGAACCGACCGTGAGCTACCAGAGTCGATATGGACGGTTTTCCTCCTCCCCATCGACCGGTTATGGTCGGTTGCTCCAACATATTTCACATCGTTGGTCGGCGTCGGTTTTATCTAAAAACTGCGCCGATGAGATCGATTTTCACCCCTACAGCCGCTTCAAAAGAAGATTCTATTGAAGGAAATTAAGGCTGGGTTTGGTTAACGGATACAGATTCATCTCATCTATACGATACAATATTTTTTTTTATCCAAACATACTATATTTTGTTTCTAAATTTTAAAAAATTTATTTAAATAAACAATAATAGTGAAAACTGTTAGTGAGTAGTGCATAAACATTGTATGAACAGTATAAAACTGAAATGACAGTACATAAATAGCACAAAACTGACATGAATAGTGCACAATTCGACTCTTTATAAAACAGTGGAACTCACACATTTTTCAAATCTCAAAAATTAAAAATTATCTCATATCATCTCACTATCTAAACATATATTTTTTTTACAAATTATTTTATTTTATCTTAACTCAAAAGTTTTATTATTATTTAAAATATTTCGTTTCATCTTGTATATTTAAAAAATTCCTAAGAAAGTTAGGCGGGTGAGTCGTATTACGAGATTCATCTATTTCAACGTACAATAGCTGTCACGTGACAAATTTTGTATCCATCTCTAAATTCTGTCCACTTCTTTAAAAAAAATGGTGTTAGAAAATTTGATAAATGATAGATCAGCCTATTGGTTTTAATTTGATGGTCAATATATAAATGGTGTTTCTATATATATATATATGGTTGTGGTGCAGTCATATATATATAATTATTATACAACCTAGAATGTACGTACGTGTATTACTAATGAATTAATTATTTCATCATTATGGACACAATTAAAATCAACGCACAAGTTGAGATCATCATGGAGTACTAAGATCATCTCTCTCTCAACTTCTTATATAATTTTACGAGTAATTATAAATTTATTTTGGACAACTTAAAGGTAAACGAGAACTCATATTGTTTATAATTTTATGTTTTAATTATTGTACTGCATATATAATTGAACTATTTCATGTTGTTTTCTAAACCATGGTCCGACATGACGAGCTTCCATCTTTCTGGTAACTCTAATAAAGTTGTTCAAGACGAGTGTCTTTCAAATCTAGATACACAGCAAGCCATCCCTCGTACGTACGTGTTGATTATAGGATGCGATATTTCGGCACAAAAGAATGCCGATCTGTAGGGCTCCTCACAGGCCGCCACCATTAGTACTCATACTTTCACTCCCACGTACAGGAATATTAACTCATGTTTATTATATGATCATGAACAAAATGCATGCTCAACAAGCTGCTAGGCTTCGGCACTGAGTTCTCAAACCTTATATATACATCTAGAACGTCAGCTGTATGATCATCAGTCAAAAATTAATTACAATGCATTCTAACACGCGATCTCTATAAATATGGAAGCCCAAAAACTCTTTCGATCGAGTCGATGCATAACAACATTTTCTTTCCCCACAAATTTGGAAATTGGAATAATTAATTTATATATAAGCCCACGACCTTGGGAAAACATAAATAAATATTAAGTTTACAAAAATAAAAATTGAAAAAAAAAAACGTGTATGTGTAATCACGAAGATGATCTCAATTGTACTCGCCGGAGTACATACACATGATCAACGAACGCATGAATAGTAAGAATAATGAAATCAGAATCCGACGTTGCTTAATTAGACGTTGT
This sequence comes from Carya illinoinensis, assembly GCF_018687715.1. Lineage (NCBI taxonomy): Eukaryota > Viridiplantae > Streptophyta > Magnoliopsida > Fagales > Juglandaceae > Carya > Carya illinoinensis. The sequence goes on from NC_056761.1 coordinate 840,309, forward strand.
TGATCAACTTCTCCACGACTTGCTGCGTCGGGTACTTCATAAAATTATTTTTAGGATTAAGATCATATTAATGATCACGAGTTCATAAATTAATTTATCTTATCTTATCCTATTTATCAATTACTAGCTTGCTATTTGAACAGAAAAGAAGAAAGAAAAAATAAACTATCTCAGCAACCCCATGCATGTACGTACAACATAGAGGAACTTAATTATAAAATGATAATTTCATTTCTATAATTACATATGATTTATTTGGAAAATATTTTAGACAGAAGACAAGTAGTACAGGATCGCACCCTAGCTAATATCATTATATATTGGTAATTATGCCAGAGGGGATCGATTATTCATTTATATACGAAGCCTACATTGCTTAATTAATAGTTCTTTTTTTTTTTTTGGCCGAACTGATCGTGTTAAGAAATCTAATTTCCAGAGTAAAAATATTCTGCCGTATGTATTAAAAATGTGATTACAGAAGCTTTATATACAAAGCTGTAAAGCTGTTCCCAAACCCATTAAGCAAAATACAATAATAGTAAGTTAACTGCCTTTCTATGTACACGTGTAAAAATAGGAGAATAGAAAAACTTCTATATTGTAAAACTTATTACTCCCCCTCAAGATGGACTATATATATTTACTAGTCCCATCTTGCCAATGAGATGATTAAATTGAGTATAACCATTAGCTACCAATTGAGCCTTACATCTCTTAACACTGCCATTTGAGTTAAACTTCAGTTTATACACCCACTTACAACCAACAGGGTGATTTCCAATAGGTAAAGGAACTAAATCCCATGTATGATTTTCCTCTAGGGCTGATATTTCTGATTGCATGGTAGTTCTCCACTCAGGATAGGAAATAGCTTGAGAAAAAGTTTTGGGTTCAAAGAAGGTGGAGGTGGCAAGAACAAAATCCTTATGGGAATGAGACAATCTGTCATAGGTCAAGAACTTACTGAGAGGATGAGAAGTGATCTGAGAAGAAGACCCAACAGCTTGGTGATGAGAGGGATGAGAAGATTGCAAGGCAGCCTGTTGACAATGATAAGACTGAAGGTATGAAGGAAGATGTCTTTCTCTAGTTGATCTTTGAGGAGGATCAAGCTAAGTAGGTGGTGAAAGGACTGAAATAATAGTTTGAGGTTCAAGAATGGGAATAGAATCAAAAGTAGAAGGTGAAATGTGAAGGTCAGAGTTTGGAGCAAAAAGTGGAAAGTGAAAGAGCGTTTTGAGGTTGAGGTAGAAATGGTGTTGGGAAAGAGGTTTCGAAAGGAAACACATCTTCATGAAATACTACATCCCTACAAAAGTAGCATGTCTGAGTTTCTAGGTTCAACAATTTATAACCTTTAATACCAAAATGATATCTTAGAAAAACAAATTTGATAGCTCTTGGTGAAAACTTTGATCGATTATGAGAAAGTGTGGAGCTAAAACACAAGCATCCAAACATTTTAAGATGTGAATAAGAATGAACTTTATTATATAAAAGTTCAAAAGGACTTTTATTGGAAAGAAGGAGACTTGGAATTCTATTAATGAGATAGACAGTTGTAAGTACGTACACTGTCTCTCTAATAACAAATAGGAATTTTGGCATGAAAAGGAGTGACCTTGCCACATTGAGAATATGTTGGTGTTTACACTCTACAACTGAATTTTGTTATGGGGTGGCAACACAACTTAATTGGTGAAGGACCCATTTAGAAGTAAAAAATGACTTGAGAGCAAATTCAAGTCCATTATTAGACCTGAGGGCTTTTATGCGAGCAGAAATTTGAATTTCTATGTGAACAAAGAAGGACTGCAGAAAAGAACTAGTCTCAGACTTAGATTTCATTTCGTATATCCAAGTAGCTCTAGAAAAATCATCTACAATGGAAAGAAAATACCTAAATCCATCTTTTGTAGGAATTGACATTGGACCCCATATATTACAGTACACTAAATCAAAAGAAGCAGTAGATTTATTAGTGCTAATAGGAAAAGGTAAGCGGTTTTGTTTAGCAATAGGATAAGTGGTACATGAATCAAACTTAGAAGACAAATGAGAAATATGTTTATTCAAAAGCTGTAATCGAGAAAAACATGGATGTCCTAATCTAAAATGTCACAAGGCTACATTAGATTGGACAAAACACAAGTAGAAGAAGAATTGTCACTGTGTATAGCAGGGAAAGTGGATGTCAACTTGTAAATACAATTTGATAATTGAATTGAATATGACACAGCAGTAGGTGGGGTAGTGTATAAACTGGAAGAATGTACTATGCGGTCTGAAGCTCCACTATTGATTATCCAAGAGAATGATCCAATAAAAGGTGCAGCAAAATAGAAAGAAGTAAGGTTACTTGAGAAATTAGGAACCAAAGCCATATTGGCTGAAGGAGTGACAACAGGGGTTGGTTGGAGTAAAGCTAGCAATTGTTGATATTGATCCACAGTGATAGGCAAAGTTGTGGATGAATTATCAGCAACCATAGAGGACTATTGAACAGAATTAACAAATCCAGTTTTGGACTTATCCCTAAACTTATAGTTAGGGGGATATCCATGCAATTTAAAATATTTGTCAACAATATGTCCAGCAAGTCCACAATGGCTACAAAGAAGTCTGCTACGTGCATTTCCTTTAAAATTCTTAAAGGAATTCTCAGATTTAGCAACCAAAGCAACAGATTCAACAGAGGCAAAAGAAGAATTACGATGACTAACAAGTCGCTGCCTCTCTTCTTGTATAACAAGAGAAAATGCCATGTTAATAGAAGGTAAAGGATCCATCATCAAGATTTGACCTCTCACATTATCAAAAACATCATTGAGCCCCATGAGAAAAGTCATGACATAGGTCTGGTGATAATTTTGAGCAAACATCTTTGAAGAATTGCATGTACAACCATGACAATGACAGACAAGTAAGGGTTGATAATTCAAAAGTTCATCCCATAGTACCTTTGAATCTGTGAAATATGTGCTAACGTCATTCTTCTCTTGGCGTAATGTAGCAATAGCAGTTTGCAATTCAAATATCTGAGGTCCGTTACCTTGTGAAAAATGTTCTTTCAGCTCAAGCCACATTGCACAAGAGGAATCAACATAGATTACACTCTGAGCCATCTTCGAAGTCAAGGGATTAAGTAACCAAGACAACACAATGGTTTCACATTTACTCCAAGAAGGAAACAGAGCAACAGCCTTGTCTGGAACAGGAATGAATCCATCAATGAATCCAAGTTTATTCCACACCTTCAATGATAAGAACATGAAACGGGACAACGAATAGTAATTATTGTTTCTTAATTTCTCACTCACCAAAAGCACTCCAGGATGATCAACATTTGTGAGGAAATATGGACTTCGTGGATCAGACTCAACATTATCAGTGGAAGTATTGGAACTATTATCAGTATTAGCCATGATTGAAAGGAGAAAGATGATCAAAAGAGAAAAGCTGAACGAAAGAGGAAATTAGAAAGAAACCCTAATTTCTTCTGATACCATGTTAAGAAATCTAATTTCCAGAGTAAAAATATTCTACCATATGTATTAAAAATGTGATTACAGACGCTTTATATACAAAGCTGTAAAGCTGTTCCCAAACCCATTAAGCAAAATACAATACTAGTAAGTTAACTGTCTTTCTATGTACACGTGTAAAACTTCTATATTGTAAAACTTATTAGATCGTGATCTAGTGGAGAAAATATTGTTCAAGAGTGGCTTGCAAAGCTGAATACACAGCACGCCATCCCTCCTGCGAAGGATGAAATGAGTCCCAAAAGAATCCTGATTTGGGATTCTCACAAAGTGTATATAACTTGGCTCCATTTTCATCTACCCTCCCACAGGCTAAATAGTCGCCGCTTACAGTAGGCAAACAGCACGGCTTCAATGGGTTCTCAAACTTAATACTTCCTGCAAGCGGCACACACGTATAAAAGATATATCGAGTACGTACTAGATTAATCAATCTGCAGTATGCAGAGTTTTGAGAGTGAACCAAAGTAATTCAAAATTAGGCTCACACTCGAGGGGCAGGAGTGACGTTGTATGCATGAGCAAGCTAGCAAACACACCAAGTACTAATATTCATGGAAGCTTGCCTACTATATATATGGTATCGAGGTGGTTAATTGTTACCTTTTTTCTTGATGGTGGACCTGAACGAAGCATAAAGATCAATAATGAAAAAGGGAGAATCCTTTGTTTCCTTGTTCAGCTTTTCCACTGTTTGGTTCAATAGAAGATTGTGGAAACTGGCGAACGAGTTATACGTCTCATTGCACTGCCGGAATGAGGATGTGCCTGTGAAAATAGGGAGACATCCAAAAGGCTCTATAAATGTCACGGCTATTTTTTTAACACCCAAGCCATGAATTCGTTTCAAGTTGATGGCAAGTTGATTGACCACTGTCGTAATGAAAGATTGCAATCCCTAAAACAGATCAATTTAATTCAGATTATAAGGTTCAACACTACTAATTAATTAATACTTAACTTTTTGGTATTAATTAATTAATACAAAAGCAATTAATTAATCTAAAATCATATGTAATGTCTCTTTTGATAACATAGTTTTTTAGTTGACCACTTAGCATGACATATATTGTTGTTGATTGCATGCCATATATAATAATATTAAAAATATATATATCTAACATCCTTTTAATTAATGTCATCATCCCCGAGCTTACGTAATATCAAATTATTGATTAATTAGAATGTAAGTTATAAATAATGATAAATAATTTTATAATAATAGGAGATATATTTAAAGAGATAATGATATATATGATTAATTAAGGGGATATGGACAACATGACTTCTCTTTAAAGAAATACTAAAACAGTATTAATGTTTTTATTGGACCGGATTTCTTATCACAAAAAAGTCATTTTGCAATAAAAAATCCGGTCCAGTAAAAACATTTCTGTTGGAAGCACTAGAATCACACGAAGAAGAGTAATGGTATAGAGATTAATTGTTAATATGGTATCAAGATTAATGATAAATCATGGAACTCAAGATAATAAACATTAATTTCCACTATGTTTCATTAACAAATCATTGGGATGTAGGATCCCACCACCTGCTGCCACCTAACCCACCCACTAGGGCCATTCTTACACTACAAGAAAAGCGGGCTTTTGTGACCAAAATTTAATGACCAAAATGACTAGTTCCCACGGTTTTCGTAGGAAATAGTCCTTTTGATCACTAAAGTTTGGTCACAAAAACTCACTTCTCTTGTAGTGTTATGACATTCAAACAACGACACTATCGAAAACTTAATAGACTTACATAGGAAAAATATTGGATCGACTATTTGGTTCCCTCAAATTATCATTATATTATTAATTATCTTTGAAGTTTTTTAATCTGTATTATTTTAGTACTTCTTCGTTTAGATTCTAAAAAATAAAAGTACCATACAAGGAAAATAAATAAATAAATAAAAGGAGGTGAATTAATCAACACGTACTGGAATGAGAATTTGAATTTGACACGTACCCTTCACGTACCATGACATGCATGCATGATGATAATGTTACGTACATTAACATGCATTAGTCTAGCTATTTGCTTGATCATCTAAAACATAAATGAACGAGACGATAATGTTGGATTAATTTCAACGTATAATTTAATTATATACATATATTCAATGGAGTTATCAAGAAAGATTAGGTTAAGTAATTATATATAGGAGTTTATATGTACGAGTATATATTTATGTGCAGGTATGTCGAATACTTCTCACCTCGGCAGATGCGACGTTCGTGGTAAGGTAGGTAAAGTAGTCATTTCCAGCGAGACTGACTAAGGACACGGAGCTCTCTAGGTCTTTAGCGGTAAACACATTGTCTTTGAGAAGCTGTTCGAAGTAATCGATCTGGACTGTCATTTTTGGGCCGGGGGTAACAGTATCGAAGACACCCGTGCCTCCATAAGCAAAATTCATTCCGTATTTCAACAATGGAATCCCACATGATGACGATTTCCACCCTTCATATGGAATCGAAGACTCGAGTCCTAAGAACTTAGCTGCATGCATGCATAATTTATACAATTAAACACAATAATATTAGAAATCTAATTAGTATAAAATAGTCCGATAGTATTTTGACTTGAATTCCCATAATTTTGTGCTCCAGATGAAGCATTGAGCTAGCCAAAGTCCTATAGTATAGCAGTATATGCAGATCAAAGTTGAAATAGCCAAATTATGCATATGTTAATTGTCCATTATTGCTTCACGACGAAAAGCTAGGATGAAATTAGAGATAGGGCTGTACGAAAAAGCAAGCAACCCTACCCGGCTGAATTTTCAACCCGACCCGACCCGACCCAACCCGAAAAGCACAACCCATTTAGATGAAAAGCAGAATCGGTCATAACCGAAACCCGTTTGATGTTTAATCAGGTAATACCCAATACTCGTTTAATATTTAGCCGAATTTGATGATAGTTCTGGGTTGACTCTTCTGCCATTGAAATTGAAAGTCATAGAAATGCTTACATATTTCTACCAAGCTTCACATCAACGGTGATCGATTCCTCCAAAAGAACACTGAGATGTTCCAAGGAGTATGGATGCTTTGGATCTCTAATATCCCTCACAAAATTTACTAATCAAAGTCAAAGATTCCAAAATTTTCTTTCCATATAAAAAAAATCAAAGAATTGATCCCAATATCCAAGAGAAAACGACTTCCTCTTCGACAATTTTTCAGCTACTAAATGGAAACCCAAGAGAAAATCCAAAACCTAGGCGACGCTTCTTCGACAACTTCAACCCCAAAGATGAAAACAACACTGTCTTAACCGCTCCCAAACCTCCTGAAGAGAAACCCAACAGATTTCAGAACCAAATTTCAACATCCATACATCTCATCCTCTCCCCAAATACTCTCAACCAATGCTTTGAATACTGTACGGATGTTGTACCGGTCAAAGTATTGAAACGAAATATTTTGGTATCGGTACCGTTTCGTGTACCATTTCGAGATAGTCGATATATGAATAATTTTACATATAAATATATATATAAATTATATTCCAAAATAATAGTCTATATATGAATAAATTATACATAAATACATATGTATATATAAATTATAAATAATTTGGTCTGAATTTGAGGTAAAAAATGAACTTGTAGTATGAAGAAATGAAAAAGAAAAACGTAAAGACCGAAATACTAGTCGATACAGGCTGAAATATTGGCCGGTACTGCCAGTATTTTGACCGGTACAAAACAGGTAAAATACATGTACCGGACCAGTGGCCGGTACAGCATATACCGGTCCTACCGGCTGGTATGGTATGGTATTTAAAACACTACTCTCAACTCCCCTGCCAAATTTCAACATCAACATCCAAATTTGAACCAGATTCGATGAGAGAAGGAAATGAGAATTTGTATTTATAGGGGAGGAGGAGAGAGATAGAAAGGAGTAGGTGAAATGATTCAAAAATGGCAGATTCAATGTGTGTGTGTGAGAGAGAGAGAGAGAGAGAGAGAGATATTTAAAAAAAAAAAATCACTTTCTTTATTCAGCACGAGAAGGCTAAAGCTTTATCTAGATCTTTCTACAAGTTTCATTTTTAGTTTTTGATAGGGGAAAAAGCGGAAAACCCAAAAGGAAAACGAGTTAGTTAATCGGTATCGGGCAATGGTTCGTAAATGGTAGATTCGGTAGTGGAATTAACCAGGTCGGGTCGGAAAATTGTTGTTCCGTTTCGGGCCAGGCCGGATGAAGAGTCCTAATTAGAGAGAGGGACACACCAATGTAATCGGAGAGGACACAGCCATCAGAGAAACGACCAACTGCTTTTCCCGGAAAGGTGATGCCATAGGGATATTTCCACGCGACTTGAGTTTTATTGGTGTTGCCGGTGTCAACATAAGAATCTCCAAAGATGAAGAGCTTTAGCGGACGAATATTAGAGGGTATATGATGATTTCCTTGCACCGTTTGTTGCCGCCCTGGAAAAAGTCCAACGAGTACATATACATATAGAGAATATTATTAGCAAGAAGTACTGGTCAATTTTGATGACAAATAAGAAACGGGCAGTCTAAATATGGTGTTGTAACCTGAGAGCATGGACAAGAGGAAGCAGCAGAGAACAGAACTGATGAGCTTTTGCGTATCCATTACAGCTACAAGAAGAGAATTAGCGCGGCGAACGTGAAGCGTTGCACGAAGACAAATTTTGGTGGAAGTAGATGCAAAATATGTGGACAAGCCCGCAATGAAGAAGATATTGGATGCCTACTTTCTTAATGATAGGTGGTACCACAATATAGGAAAATAATTTAGCTAAAAGGGATTATATAAAAATAAATCTATCAACTAATGTGACTTGACGTGGAACATTAGATTGTGTTTTTATAGATAGAAGAAAGAAAAAAAAAAGTTGTTCTAATCTATATACGTGTAATGTATGACTCCTAAGTAAAAGAATTATAAATATCTATTGATAATGATAGATAGTCACACATGAATGGCCCCGTGGCTGATGATAAGTTATTATATCCACATTCCATTCCACATGATGTACGTGTTCATGTGTATTAAGCTATGAAAATTAATTACAGTGCACTTCTTTTTTTAATATATATGGAATATTGCTCCCTAGCCGGCCTTACGAATGTTCTCAAATCCAGAATAAATTTTGTTGGTATTTTTTAAATAAATAGATTTTGTTATTACGTACGGTGGCAACGTTTTTTGTATTATGGTGGCATTTGATATTGAGAATGGTCATTAAGGAGTGTTTGTTTATTGTGGAGTTGATCGTTTTTTTTTCCAATAATTTATCATTAATTGGGCTTATGTTTCAGTTGCTAAATAAGCTTTTAAACGGCTAAACCGTAGCCTCTTTCTTTTAAACCAAGCAGTTCGATTTCTTTCTCTTCAACTTTGTCACTTTATTGCTTATCGGCTATTATTGTATTAATCTCGGAAGCCGTTTTCTTTTCTATATTAATTGGGTGTCTATTCTTTTGATTGGCGAGTATTTATATCTGCATGTGTATAACGTCTACGACTGATCTACCTTCTTTTTATATTTAAAAAATGGAGGTTGGCGTCCAGTGTGTGTGATTATTGGATAGTAATATTCTAAAGTAGAAAGTAGTATTTTTTTTTTCTTTGGTGAAAAAGAGAAAGGAAAATTGTTTGTATATTTTTTAGATATTTTCCAGACAGTAGAGAGGGTGTTCTTTGAATGGAACTTTGGGCTCAACTACTTATACAGAGTTGGTTTGGACTATACGATGATCAGTTAGGCTGTTGTATCATGGAGGAGTCAAGTCAAAAAGAGTTCTGCCATACCCGTGAATTTGGGACTTTATACATTGCAAAAGGCTTAAATCTCCTTAAAAAAAATGAGATGTCTCTATCTCGGTCCAAACTGGTTTCATTTCAATTTTAACTTTATTGTCATTTTTATTACATTGTTGTATACTTTCACCAACAAATTTTTATCAACCCAGTTTGAAAGTACGGTTTATATTTTGAAAAATACTACTTCTACCGAGACATCACTCTTCCGACTATTTTTTTACTTTTATTTAATGATTAAGTAAATATTTTTTAATAATTTTGTAATTTTTTTTAAATATTGAAGTGGATTAAAAAATTTATAAAAACAAATGACTGTCTTGGTGGAATGTGTCGGTGGATCTATCGATTTTCTGGAAAAATTCTAAGCATAATCCCCTACACCACACACCATTCATTTTTTTAATTTTTTTAATTTTTTTTCTTTTATTAAATATTTGATATATAAATAATGAATAGAAAAATTGAATTAATTTAAAAGGAATAAATTCAAAAACAAAACAAAAAAATGAAATGTGTGGTGTATGGGCCTTATGAATAGCAATACTCGATTTATTGGAATGATGATTGAGAACGTCCATTATACATGTATTATTGTTAGAATAAATTTAAGAGTAATGATATATACAGTCGTGAAGTGTGTAAACGCCACACAGTCGCTTTGAAAAAGAGTGGGGTCCACGATTAAAAAAGTTAGTTTTTTTTCATGTAGGTCTTGTATTAATTCACTTTTTTCAAAGAGACTGCACGGCACTTACACAATCACGACTGCAAATATCAGTTCTCTAAATTCAAAAGAAGCACGTCGCCTTTGTTGATCAATTATAATCAGAGCACGCCCGCCTTTGTTGATCAATTATAATCAGCGTCACTATCCAACTATTCGTGACTGAAGAATAAATAAGGCCACCCCATTTCGATTTCGCTTTACATTAGTCACATCTCATCTTATCTTAATATTTAAATATTATTTAAAAATAATATTTTTAATTTAAATTTTTTAATTTTTTAATTTAATCATTATCTAATCATTATACAACTTTTCTAAACTTTTAAATATAATATAAAAAACAACTTAATATTTTCAAATCACAAAAATAAAAATTATATTAAAAAATTCTATAATATTTTTCTCTCATTTTTTAAAATTCTATAAAATATCTTAACTCTAACTATTTCAATATTAATTACAAATTATCTCACTATTATTCATAGATTTAACATCTCATCTCATTATGTAACTAATAGAGTTGTAATTCTATCACCCAGCTTACAGGAAAAAGCTGCTACTACGAAAGTGAACAACCAAATTATGAAAAAATTTAATTGTAAGTAATTTTGTATACCAATACATGCATTCATTTAATGTGATTTGTCAGAAATTAAATTTTATTAAAAATAATATCAATTTAAATTTTAAATATAAAGATATCAATATTAGTACGCAGATTCACTTGTACTTAGAAAAACTCTCAAATTATATATCTAATAGTTCCAGCTGTACTGGGAATGACCGATCGATCGACGCCAACGACTATCAATTTCAACTCGTTTTCCTGGGGTCATATGTATTGTCCCATCTAATTTGATGAGAACGGATAAAGACCACAAGTTGCAGCAACGAAGACACCCTCGGTGTACAATGAAAGTAGGAAAATTCTTTTTGCTTGTTTTCGTTGGACCAAGCTGTAATAATATTTGACCCGTCTGTTAGTCTTTTTCTTTTTGTTTAGTTTCGAATTTTTTTTTTCTTTTTTTTCTTTTTTTTTGGGGGGGGGGGGAGAGAGAGGGGAGAGAGACCTCTGTACAATGTCTTGGTAAATAAATAGAAATTAGCACTTGCGTTTTAAAAAAATGGAAGTCTGGTAATTGCAAAACTAAGGTAAAAACTAAGGTAATCTAATCTGTGAAAACTAAGGTAAAAACCTCAACGTTGTCTAATTCTTTAAACCAATTAAACCACGCGGTATTCTGCCAACCGTGGCATTATAACATGAAAGTAAAACATAAAAGATGCTTTATCGAACAAAAGAAAAAGAGTTGCAAATGCAGTGGCCTGGGTTGTAAATATTTAAAACGAGAAAATATAAATGCCGACCAAAATTCAGTGAGAGTTCCGGTTAAGGTTGTTACTGGTCCAACCAAACTTGCAGCCGCTTTAGAGAAGATGGTGGCCCAACAAAATTAGGCTATGAAATATCCATTAATGGTGACAAAATCCCTTCCCTTTGATTACAAAAATATTTAAAAAGAACAAAGAAAGGCATAAGAAGCATCGAATGGAAAGGTCTCAATCAGAGATGGAGTATAAATCATAAAGGTAAATTCAAGGCTTCAGAAACTCAACAGAAGCTCATCTCCCAGGTCTTCAGCCAGAAAAAATGTGGAAGATAAGGGTAGCCAGGTCTTTGATTGATATCATACCAAACATTTTTATTTGCGGATTCTCTAATAAAATGTGGTCCTCGTTTAATCCTAAAGGCCTTTCGCTGATATAGAAAAGTCCACACATCAACCCCACCATCTAATTGATATGAAAATGTAATTTTTATGCAGTCCACTCCTCCAAAGTTAAAAACTCTAGTTTCCATTTTGAGATGAGCAATCATGAAAATACACTATGAGGAGAAAAAATAATGCAAATCTAACCAAATTCAAGAATTAGGAAAGACTCATCATCTCACAAAGTACTTAATATTTACAAAAATGAAATTTAAGATAAGAGGTTCAACCACTCACAGAGTCAACAAAATCCTCCGCAAGAATGTCTTCAACTTCAGGATCCAACTTCTCTAATGGATCAACCTGTACCAGAAGTCGAATTTGAAAAAAAAAAAAAAAAGGACCTCATCATGAATTCTAAAATTTTTAAAAAAAGGAAGATATCATTGTTGGCCTATGGTTTATATATCCAATTCCTTCTTTTTTTTCCCTAGTTCCTATTTCTTGCTTATTGCATGGGTGCAACTCAACTATTTACATGATTGTACTCAAACAAAGGAGACAAGTTTGATTTCTACACTCATTCTCATGAGATGTAAAGTCGTACTTATAAAAAAAAAAAAAGATGTAAAGTCGAACTAGGTTCTTTAATGTTTATGTTTCACCAAATTATGCCGTTCATATTATTCTATTCAAGAAATTAAAGTTGGTCCGCTTGCAACCAAACCAACTGACTAGACTTCGAAGCGTTAAGAAGATGATTAATGATTTGAAAATCTAGATACTTTCTTTTTGATAGGTAATCAATAAGTTTTATTCATTAGAAAAAAGGCAAGCCCCAATGTTTTGAAAATGTAGATTCTTCAATAAAGTGCTGGCAAAGAAGACTAACAAAGGCTCACCTGGCTAACTAGCTCCTGGACACTTCTTTTGGTAAGAATTCTATTAGAAGATTCATCTGTTTCAACGATAGCTGTCCTTTTAGTCCCGTTGTAAAGCCCTCTACCATGAGACTAATAATCTTTGTTACTCGTGCTTGGCCATTAAGGTAACTTGATATTCAAAATGCATTTTTACATAGAAATTTTTCTGATGAAGTTTACATGCAGCAACCTCAGGGTTTTGTTGATCTCATGCATCCAAATTACATTTGCAATTACACAAAGCTATCTACGGGCTCAAACAAGCTCCAAGGGCTTGGTTGCTCGACTATCTTCATGGCTACTGGATTATGGCTTCAACGCCTCAAAGGCAAATCCTTCACTTTTTATTTTGCAGCATTCTAACGTACACATTTATTTTCTTGTGTATGTAGATGACATAGTCATCACAGCATTTTAACAATCTGCCATTGACAGCCTCATCCATGACTTGGGTCGTGCCTTTCCCATGAAGGATTTAGGACGTCTTTCATAGTTCTTTGGTGTTGAAGTTGATCATAGTCAGACTGGGTTAATTTTGTCACAACAGCAGTACATCAAAGCTTTACTCACCAGAAGTCACATGCTCTTTGCTAAACCTATCTCATCTCCAATGGCTGCCTCCCTTAAGTTGTCAAAACATGATTCTCCAGACTTTGAAGATGCGATTTTGTACCGAATTATAATTGGTGGGCTCCAGTATTTGTCTCTAACAAGACCAGATATCTCCTTCATAGCGAATAAGATCTGTCAATTCATGCACTAGCCAAAAAATTCTCATTGGAGTGCTGTAAAAAGGGTGCTTCAATATCTCAAAGGAACTATAAATTTTTGTTACTGTTCAAACCACAACATGGTCTACATCTTCAAACATACACTGATGCCGACTGGGGAGGCTATCCTGATGATAGGAGATCGACTGGAGGATTTTGTATTTATCTCGGTTGCCATCTAATCTCGTCGAGCTCCAAAAAGCAGAGCACGGTTGCAAGATCCTCAACTAAAGTTGAGTACAAGTCCCTTGCCTCTTCAGCTACCGAAACTATTTGGCTTCAGACCATGCTTCGTGACCTTGGTATTCCTCTTCCGCAAGCTCCTACTCTGTGGTGCAATAACATAGGTGCCACCTATCTTTCAGTCAACCCAATTTTTCATTCCAAGACTAAGCATATGGACATCGATTTCCATTTCGTTAGGGATCGATCGTGTAGCAGCCAAGTCCTTACAAGTCTCTTTCTACAATTCTCATGATCAAATAGTGGATGTGTTGACAAACCCGCTGGTTGCAGATAACTTTCAGCGTCTTCAAACGAGTCTCAATGTAGTTGAAACTCCACTACATTGAGGGGGCATATCAAAATAACAGACCCAATTTCACTTTTACACAAACAGCTGGAAGGTGGGACGCGTAGTACAATCAAAACAGAGCAGCGAGGCCACTCACCAGAGTTGTTACAACTAACAGCAGAGCATTTTCAAGAAGATAACAGCAGAAGAAATCATTAGGAATTTGTCTCAAGTTATTGTATTTTATTCTATTTTTTCTTCCTTACTTTCATGTATAAATACACCCAATTCCTTCAATGAGAATTAGAGAAATTTTCATAAATTCTTCCTTTCTTCTAACACTAACAAAGTTGTTCAAGACGAGTGTCTTCCAAATCTAGATACACAAAAGCCATCCCTCCTACGTACGTGTTGATTATAGGATGCGATATTTCGGCACAAAAGAATGCTGATCTGTAGGGGTCCTCACAAGCCGCCACCATTACTCATATTTTCACTCCCACGTACAGGAATATTAACTCATGTTTATTATATGATCATGAACGAAATGCATGCTCAACAAGCTGCTAAGCTTCGGCACTGGGTTCTCAAACCTTATATATATACATCTAGAACGTCAGCTGTATGATCATCAGTCGAAAATTAATTACAAGTCAATTTGTTCGATTCCCGATAGTGATTGAAAGCAATTGAAAAGGGAAACCGAAGATCAAGGATCTGAATGGCCACTCAAGGTGTTAGACGATACAGGGCAAAATAAGTTACAGGTCATTTAATTTCAATTGTAATATATAAAGCTGTAGTTTCCTCTTCTTTTTTTTTTCCTTTTATACTTTTCTTTTCTGTTTTATTTTCAAGTGTACAGATGTCATTATATTATTAGCTTGGTTTGTTAGTCAATTAGAATATTTTTGGTGTATATAATCGCACTAGGTCACTATATTGGATTCATTCAGAATAGAGGAAATTTTCTCCTTCTTCACCATCGACTCTGCCTCTTTTCTTTCTTGTTTCATTGTGCTCTGTTTTGATCATTTGTTGCTGTGCAAAGCTCTCTGATTCCTTTTCTTACATGGTATCACGAGCAAGGAAGAGGTAATTTCGATGGCAAAAATCAACCTCAACCTTCAGACTCCACCCAATTCACCTAGCCCTAACCCAACACCAAATTCACCTAAATCCATCCACAATGACGCTTTGCTCCTGTCTCGCTACCTCAACCTTTCTGATCCCTCCAACCCTTTTCATTTAGACCATGGAGATAGCCCAGCCATTACTCTTGTTCCCGAGCTTCTCCCTTCTAAAAATTATGCCACATGATCTCGTGCCATGCGTCGTGCTCTCTGTGCCAAGAATAAGCTTGGTTTCATCATTGGTTTTTTGCAGCAACCTACCAATCCCTTGGACCCCTTACTAGATCTATGGGAGAGGTGTAATGATATGGTGGTCTCATGGATTCAAAACTCCATCAGTCCATCCATTAAGACCAGTGTGGTGTTCGTCGATGATGCTCAAGCCATCTGGAAGAATCTGGAGGAGTGCTTCTCACATCAAAATGGCCCACGCATTTTTCAGCTTAAGAAGTCACTCTCCAGTCTCCTTCAAGAGCACGATTCTGTAAGTACCTACTATGGCAAACTTAAGACACTTTGGGATGAGCTTTCTCTTTATGATCCTTTACTTGCCTGAACTTGTGGAAATATGAAAATCCTTTCAGACCGATATCAGAGGGATTGTGTTCTACAATTTTTAATGGGACTCCATGACTCATATTCCCCCATTCATGACCAGATTATGTTAATGGACCCTATCTCATCTGTTACCAAAGTTTTTTCTTGAGGCTTGTTTAAGACCATAAATACTCTTGAGCAGCTTGCAAACTTGGTGGGGCTGACCTTTAGTGTAACCAGGGGGTTTTCTCATATAAATTTCCTCATGCAAATCACCATTTAAGAAGGCATTATTTATATCAAAATGATGTAAAAACCAGCCTTTAGTGGCAGCAACAGCAATGAGGCATCTGTCAGTAACAAGTTTAGCAACAGGGGAAAAGGTCTCATGAAAATCTATGCCTTCTTGCTGTGTGTAGCCCTTGGCTACTAATCTAGCTTTAAGGCTCTCTACAGTTTCATCAGACTTAAATTTAGTTTTGTAAACATACTTACAAGCAATAGCTTCTTTTCCTTGAGGTAAGTCTGTGAGTGTCCAGGTTTGATTGTGTTCCAAGGCCTCAAGCTCAGCCTCCATAGCTTGACACCAACCAGGATCCTTCAAGGCCTGTTTGTAAGATGTAGGCTCGATGTAGAGAGAAATGGAGGAAGTGAAGGCTTGAAAAGAGGGATTAAATTTTCTATAAGATAAATAATGACTTAGAGGGAAAATCTTACCATTTAAAACAGGTGCATCCTTGGAAGCCGATTGTTCAAGGGGAGGTAGCAAAGCATGGTGGCAATGAAAATCTTTGAGGTAGTCTGGAGCTTTCCTGAGTCTAGTGGACGTTCTAAGGGGTTGATGGGGAGTGATAAGAGGTGGAGGAGATGGTGAAAAAAATGTGGGCAGTGAAGGAGAAGAGGTGCTGCCAGTGTTCTGCTCAGGATTGGAATTATGTGGTTGTGTGGAATCAGTTGAAGGAAATGATTCAAAGCTGGAAATAGGAGTGGATGAAAAAACTGGTAGTGGTGATCATTCTGTGGAGGGAGGTAGAGAAGATGTGGATTGGTGGAAAGGAAAAATGGACTCATGAAAAATAACATCCCGAGAAATAAAAATGGTATTAGTGGTGAGATCTAAAAGTTTGTAACCTTTGGTCCCAAAGGGATATCCAAGAAACACACATCTTCGACCCCTAGGATCGAATTTTTGTCTAGGATGGGACAAGGTGGCTGCAAAACATAGAGAGCCAAAAACTCTCATATGGGCATAAGAAGGTGGTATTTTAAAAAGAATTTCGTAGGGGGATTTATTTTGTAAAAGAGGGGTGGGCAGCCTGTTTATTATGTAAGTGGTTGTGAGTACACATTCACTCCAATATGTCAAAGGTAAATTGGAGTGGAATCGAAAGGCTCGAGCTATATTAAGTATATGTAGATGCTTCCTCTCAACAATGCCATTTTGTTGAGGAGTTTGCACACAACTTCTATGGTGGATGATGCCCTTATTATTGAAAAAATCGGTCATGGAAAATTCAGCACCATTATCACTTCTTAGGATTTTTATCTTGAGTCCAAATTGAGTTTCCACCAAATTATGAAATGATTCAATGCAGGTTCTAGTTTCAGACTTATGAGCCAACAACTAGATCCAGGTTGATCGAGAAAAATCATCCACTATGGTCAAGAAATATCTTGACCCATCATGTGCAATGGTAAGGCTAGGACCCCATAAGTCACAGTGAATGAGTTCAAAGATTCTTGAGGAAAGATGAGTGCTGTCATTAAAAGGTAATCTATGGAATTTGGCTAATGGACAAACACTGCAAGGATTTTCATTAATGGAAGATATTTATTTGCTTACAATGGGGTCAGCAATCATTCTAAGCCTAGGAACAGATAAGTGACCTAGGCAACAGTGCCATAGGTCATGGTCAGTAACTGTGCTAACAACAGGAGAAAAAGTATTTGAAATTTTGTAAGTATGAGATATATGGTCTAACAGAGACTGTGCAAGGGCTGATGGTGAAATTTCTGAGCAAACCAAGTGGTATAAGCCATGCTTGAGCTCACCCTTCCCAATCGTCTTCCAAGAAAGCAGGTCCTGAATGAAACAGTAATGGGAAAAAAAATAAAATGCAGCAAGTTAGAGAATGGGTCAACTTAGCTGCCAAAATTAAGTTGAAACAAAATGATGGGACACAAAGAACATCCCGTAAGATGAGTGTATTAGTTAGTTGAATGTCACCAATGTGAATAACAAGAGCAGAATGCCCATTAGGAAGTTTAACAGAGTAAGCAACAGTGGATTTAATTGAGGTAAAATGGTGATTTGCATGAGGAAATTTATATGAGAAAACCCCCTGGTTACACTAAAGGTCAGCCCCACCAAGTTTGCAAGCTGCTCAAAAGTATTTATGGTCTTAAACAAGCCTCAAGACAGTGGGATTTCAAACTTACTTCATCCTTGCTAGAGTTTGGGTGTATTCAGTCCAAATATGACTATAGCTTATTTACTAAGCATGATGGACACTCATTTCTTACTTTATTAATCTATTTTGATGATATCCTTGTGGCTAGCAATTCTCAAGCCTTAGTTGATTCCATTCGGTCCTTTCTTCATTCAAAATTCAAAATTAAGGACCTTGGCTGCCTTCGCTATTTTTTAGGCTTGGAAATTGCTAGATCATCTAAGGGAATTCATATTTTCTAAAGGAAATATGCCTTGGACATATTGGCTGATGCTGGCATGTTGGGTTGTAAACCCCTCAAACTCCCTCTTGATCAGAATTTTAAAATTAGCAAGGATGAAGGGACTCCTCTTTCTAATCCCAGTATTTATAGAAGACTTATTGGGAGGCTCTTGTACCTTACTTTCTCTCGGCCAGATCTCTGTTTACCTATACAATTACTAAGTCAGTTCATGGCTAGTCCATCTTCTTCTCACCTGGCAGCCACATACAGAATTCTAAGGTATATCAAAGTAGCTCCAGGTCAAGGAATTCTCCTTCCTTCTTCATCTACCTTTCAACTGAAAGCCTATTGTGATTCAGATTGGGCCTCTTGTCCGGATTCTAGTCGCTCAACTGCAGGATATTGTATATTTCTTGGTAATTCCTTGGTATCTTGGAAATCCAAGAAACAAACAGTTGTTTCTCGCTCCTCCGCTGAAACTGAATATAGAAGTATGGCTGCCACATGCACGGAATTAACTTGGCTTTGTTATCTTCTTCAAGATCTTGGCATTTCCCATAAACAAGCTGTTTTTCTCTTCTGTGATAATCAGGCAGCACTTCATATTGCTGCAAACCCAGTTTTTCACGAGAGGACGAAGCATATTGATCTCGACTGCCACTTGATTAGAGACCAAATTCAAGCTGAACAGATTACTACTGCACATGTCTCTTCCAACAACCAATTGGCTGACATCTTCACTAAAGCCTTGCCCTCTTATCTTCTCCACTCACATCTCTCCAAGATGGGAATAGTAAATTACTATTCTCCATCTTGTGGGGGGGTGTTAGACGATACATGGAAAAATAAGCTACAGGTCATTTAATTTCAATTGTAATATATAAAGCTGTAGTTTTCTTTTTTTTTCCTTTTATACTTTTCTTTTCTATTTTATTTTCAAGTGTACAGATGTCATTATATTATTAGCTTGGTTTCTTAGTCAGTTAGAATATTTTTGGTGTATATAATCGCACCAGGTTACTGTATTGGATTCATTCAGAATAGAGGAAATTTTCTCCTTTTTCACTATCGACTCTGCCTCTTTTCTTTCTTGTTTCACTATGCTCTGTTTTGATCATTTGTTGTTGTGCAAAGCTCTCTAATTCCTTTTCTTACACAAGGGGTACGTACGTAGGGTCTTTAAACTCGGAATCTCTATAAATATGGAAGGTAAATCTCTTACGATCGAGCCGATGCGTAAAAACCTTTTTTTCCCCATGAATTTGGAAATTGGGATATATAATTAATTTATATAAGCCCACGACCTTGGGAAAACATAAATAAATATTAAGTTTGCAAAAATAAAAATTAAAAAAAAAAAACATGTATGTGTAATCACGAAGATGATCTCAGCTGTACTCGCCGGAGTACAGACACATGATTAACGAACGCATGAATGGTAAGAACAATGAAAATATACGAAGCCTGCATTGCTTAATTAATAGTTCTTTTTTTTGGGGGGGGGGGGGGGGGGGGGGGGGGGGCGAACTGATCGTGATCTAGTGGAGAAAATATTGTTCAAGAGTGGCTTGCAAAGCTGAATACACAGCACGCCATCCCTCCTGCGAAGGATGACTTATGTCCCAAAAGAATCCGGATTTGGGATTCTCACAAAGTGTATATAACTTGGCTCCATTTTCATCGACCTTCCCACAGCCAAAATAGTCGCCGCTTACATTAGGCAAACAGCATGGCTTCAATGGATTCTCAAACTTTATACTTCCTGCAAGCAGCAGACACGTATAAAAGATATATCGAGTACGTATTAGATTAATCAATCTGTATGCAGAGTTTTGAGAGTGAACCAAAGTAATTCAAAATTAGGCTCACACTCGAGGGGCAGGAGTGACGTTGTATGCATGAGCAAGCTAGCAAACACACCAAGTACTAATATTCATGGAAGCTTGCCTACTATATATATGGTATCGAGGTGGTTGTTACCTTCGTTCTTGATGGCGGACGTGAAGGAAGCATAAAGATCAATAATGAAAAAGGGACAATCCTCTGTTTCCACGTTCAGCTTTTCCACGGTTTGGTTCAATAGAAGATTGTGGAAACCGAGGAACGAGTTATAATACTCATTGCACTGTCGGAATGAGGATGCAGGGCCTGTCAAAACAGGGAGACATCCAAAAGGTGCAATACCCGTCACGGCTATTTTTTTAACTCCCAAGCCATGAATTCGTTTCAAGTTGATTGACTACTGTCGTAATGAAAGATTGCAATCCCTAAAACAGATCAATTTAATTCAGATTATAAGGTTCAACACTACTGATTAATACTTAATTTTTGGTATTAATTAATTAATACGAAAGCAATTAATTAATCTAAAATCATATGTAATGTCTCTTTTGATAACATAGTTTTTTAGTTGACCACTTAGCATGACATATATTGTTGTTGATTGCATGCCATATATAATAATATTAAAAAAATTATATCTAACATCCTTTTAATTAATGTCATCATCCCCGAGCTTACGTAATATCAAATTATTGATTAATTAGAATGTAAGTAAATTATGATAAATAATTTTATAATAATAGGAGATATATTTAAAGAGATAATGATATATATGATTAAGGGGATATGGACAACATGATTTCTCTTTAAAGAAATACTAAAACAGTAGTAATTTTTTTATTGGACCGGATTTCTTATCACAAAAAAGTCATTTTGCAATAAAAAAATCCGGTCCAGTAAAAACATTTCTGTTGGAAGCACTAGAATCACACGAAGAAGAGTAATGGTATAGAGATTAATTGTTAATATGGTATCAAGATTAATGATAAATCATGGAACTCAAGATAATAAACATTAATTTCCACTATGTTTCATTAACAAATCATTGGGACGTAGCATCCCACCTCCTGCTGCCACCTAACCCACCCACTAGGGCCATTCTTATGACATTCAAACAACGACACTATCGAAAACTTAATAGACTTACATAGGAAAAATATTGGATCGACAATTTGGTTCCCTCAAATTATCATTAAATTATTAATTATCTTTGAATTTTTTTAATCTGTATTATTTTAGTACTCCTTCGTTTAAATTCTAAAAAACAAAACTATACAAGGATAAAAATAAATAAATAATAGGAGGTGAATTAATCAACACGTACTGGAATGAGGATTTGAATTTGACACGTACCCTTCACGTACCATGACATGCATGCATGATGATAATGTTACGTACATTAACATGCATTAGTCTATGAAAAAATTTAGTTGCAAGCATAATTATGTATTAATTTGTGCATAAATTCAATGTGATTGGTCAAAAAGTAAATTTTATTGAAAACGGTGTTAATTTAAATTTTAAGTATGAAAAAATCAGTATTCGTACGTAAATTAGCACGCAACTTTGCTTATATATAGTAAAATTTCTTAGTCTATTTGCTTGAACATCTATAGTATAAATGAACGGGACGATAATGTTGGATTAATTTCAACGTATAATTCAATTATATATATACATATATTCAATGGAGTTATCAAGAAAGATTAGGTTAAGTAATTATATATAGGAGTTTATATGTAGGAGTATATATTTATGTGCAGGTATGTACAATACTTCTCACCTCGGCAGATGCGTTCATGCTGATGTAGGTAGAGTAGTCATTACCAGCAACACAGACAAATTAGGACACGGAGCTCTCTAGGTCTTTAGCGGTAAACACGTTGTCTTTGAGAAGCTGTTCGAAGAAATCGATCTGGACTGTCATATTTGGGGAGAAAGCAGTATCAAATACACCCGTGCCTCCATAAGCAAAATTCATTCCGTATTTCAACAATGGAATCCCACATGATGATGATTTCCACCCTTCATATGGAATCGGAGACTCGAGTCCTAAGAACTTAGCTGCATGCATGCATTAATTTATACAATTAAACACGTACAATAATATTAGAAATCTAATTAGTGTAAAATAGTCCGATAGTATTTTGACTTGAATTCCCATAATTTTGTGCTCCAGATGAAGCATTGAGCTAGCCAAAGTCCTATAGTATAGCAGTATATGCAGATCAAAGCTGAAATAGCCAAATTATGCATATGTTAATTGTCCATTATTGCTTCACGACGAGAAGCTAGGATGAAATTAGAGATAGGGCTGTACGAAAAAGCCGGCAACCCTACCAGGCCGAATTTTCAACCCGATCTGATTCGATCTGAAAAAGCCCGACCCGTTTAGATGAAAAGCAGAATTGGTTATAACCGAAACCAGTTTGATGTTTAATCGGGTACTGTTTAATTTTTAGCCGAATTTGATGATGGTTCTAGGTTGACTCTTCTGCCATTGAAATTGAAAGTCATAGAAATGCTTTTAGATTTCTACCGAGCTTTGCATCAAAGGTGATCGATTCCTCCGAAAGAACACTGAGATGTTCCAAGGAGTATGGATGCTCTGGATCTCTAATATCCCTCATGAAATTTACCAATCGGAGTCAAAGATTCTAAATTTTTCTTTCCATATTAAAAAAAATAAAAATAAAAATAATCAAAGAACTGATCCCAATATCCATGAGAAAATAACATCTTCTTCGACAATTTTTCAACTACTAAATGGAAACCCAAGAGAAAACCCAGAACCTAGGAGATGCTTCTTCAACAACTTCAACCCCAAAGATGAAAACAACACTGTCTTAACCGCTCCCAAACCTCCTAAAGAGAAACCCAACAGATTTCAGAACCAAATTTCAACATCCATACATCTCATCCTCTCCCCAAATACTCTCAACTCCCCTGCCAGATTTCAACATCCAGATTTGAACCAGATTTGATGAGTGAAGGAAACGAGAATGTGTATTTATAGGGGAGGAGGAGAGAGATAGAAAGGAGTAGGTGAAAGGATTCAAAAATGGAGAGAGAGAGAGAGAGAGAGAGAGAGAGAGAGAGAGAGATTAAAAAAAATTGCTTTCTTCATTCAACACGTGCTATAAGAAAAATGGATTTTTGTGACCAATTTATTGTAATAAAAAGACTATTCACAACCAAAATTAATTGTGAATAATCTTTTCATTGCAATAAATTGGTCACAAAAACTCGTTTTTCTTGTAGTGGCATACGTACGTACGAGAAGGCTAAAGCTTTATCTAGATCTTTCTACAAGTTTCCTTTTTAATTTCTAACAGGGGAAAAAGCAAAAACCCCAAAAGGGAAACGAGTCAGTTAATCGGTATCGGGCAATGCTTCAGAAATAGTAGATTTGATAGTAGAATTAACCGAGTCGAGTCGGAATATTGTTGTTCCGTTTCGGGCCGGGCCGGATGAACAATCCTAATTAGAGAGAGGGACACACCAATGTAATCGGGGAGGACACGGCCATCGGAGAAACGAACAACTGCTTTTCCCGGAAAGGTGATGCCATAGGGATATTTCCACGCGAATTGAGTTTTATTGGTGTTGCCGGTGTCAACATAAGAATCTCCAAAGACGAAGAGCTTTAGCGGACGAATATTAGAGGGTACATGATGATTTCCTTGCACCGCTTGTTGCCGCCCTGGAAAAAGTCCAACGAGTACATATACATATAGAGAATATTATTAGCGAGAAGTACTAATCAATTTTGACGACAAATACGAAACGGGTAGTCTTAATATGGTGTTGTAACCTGAGAGCATGGACAAGAGGAAGCAGCAGAGAACAGAACTGAGGAGCTTTTGCGTGTCCATTACAGCTACAATAAGAGAATTAGCGCGCCGAGCGTGAAGCGTTGCACGAAGAAAAATTTTGGTGGAAGTAGATGCAAAATACGTGGACAAGCCCGCAATGAAGAAGATATTGGATGCCTACATTCTTAATGATAGCTGGTTTATTATCTGGTTTATTATTTAACTGTTGAAGAAAAAGTGAAGCTTAGCTGATTTATTGGGATGACGATTGAGAACGTCCGTCATACGTGCATTATTGTTAGAATAAATTCAAAAGAAGCACGCCCGCCTTTGTTGATCAATTATAATCAGACGTCACTGTCCAACTATTCGTGACTGAAGAGTAAATAAGCCCCATTTTGATTTCGCTTTACATTGTCACATCTCATCTTATTTTAATATTTAAATATTATTTAAAAATAATATTTTAAATTTAAATTTTTTAATTTTTTAATTTAATCATTATCTATTCATTATATAACTTTTCTAAACTTTTAAATAAAATATAATAAACAACTTAATATTTTCAAATCACAAAAATAAAAATTATATTAAAAAATTCTATTCTAATAATTTTTTAATTTGTAATATTTTTCTCTCATTTTTTAAAATTCTACAAAATATCTTAATTCCAACTATTTCAATATTAATTACAAATTATCTCACTATTATTTATAGATTTATCATCTCATCTCATTGTGTAACTAATAGAGTTGTAATTCTATCACCCAGCTTATAGGAAGAAGCTGCTACGAAAGTGAACAACCAAATTATAAAAAAATTTAGTTGTAAGCGATTCTGCGTATCAATACGTACACTCATTCAATGTGATTAGTTAAAAAGTAAACTTTATTAAAAACAGTATCAATTTAAATTTTGAATATGAAAATATCAGTATTGGTACGTAAATTCGCTTATATGTAATGAAATTCTCAAATTATATATTTAATAGCTCCAGCTGTACTTGGAATGACCGATAGATCGACGCCAGCGACTATCAATTTCAACTCGTTTTGTCATATATATTATTCCATCTAATTTGTTGAGAACCTTTCCACAAGTTGCAGCAACAATGACACCCTCGGTGTACAATGGAAGTAGGAAACTTCGTTTTGTTTGTTTTCGTTGGACCAAATAATATTTGACCCCTCTCTTAGTCTTTTTCTTTTTGTTTAGTTTCGAATCATTTTTTTTTTTTTTTGGGAGACCTCTGTATATGTATTGGTAAATAAATAGAAATTATCACTTGCCTTTTAAAAAAATGGAAGTATGGTAATTGCAAAGTAAGTTATAATTGTGAAAGTCTTTATACAGTCCCGTATTACGGGACTCCTCGCGCACTCATGACGTGGAAAGGTAATTTAAAACGATTCGTTTCATTTATTGTATGTTGAATTAGATTCAAATCGTGCCCTTCGTGAAAGACGAAATAGAAACGGCGTGCCCTTCGTGAAAGACGAAACAGAAACATCGTGCCCTTCTTCGTCTTGCCTTCCTCCTTAGCTGGAAACGAGACCGTCGGCCCAAGGAAATTCGTCCCATTCCTTCCTCTTTAGCTAGACAGTGGCGTTCCTTTCATCAGCTGGAGACCATTGTCCCCTTCCCCAACTCGAGTTCGTTGTCCCCTTCCATAGCCCTAAATGCATTTTTCTCTCAAGTATTTTCGTAGCCCTTCGATCGGACATTCAACTGCACTAAATTTTGCAGTTCAGAATATATATTTATTGTGGTCATGTATATTTTGTGTTTTATGTTGTATTTAAGTTGTTGGTTGGTTGCTTGGAAAATAGGGGTGGGGGGAGCGAAAAAACATCCCGGATAAGGATTGTGGGTTTTTATTTTTGCCCACTAAATGTTTGCTTATAGGCTCAACAACCTGTATCATTTCAATTAGAAACGGCACAACCTGAACATTCTTTTAGCATGTTACCACCAAAAAATAAAAAAAACAAAGTTAATATCTTCTAGTAGGTCCCCCTGTCCCCCCTTCTAAATTAGCAATTTCCCCATGTTTATAAACAAAATCACTGCAGGCTCTATTTTTTTTTTTTTTTTTTTTTTTTTTTTTTTTTTTTTTTGTCATAAGATGCTAACTTGTTCCCTGCAGAGTGTAGGCTGCTATTTTATTTGATCTAGTTCTTCTAATCAAGTTACATTTGGATATATAACCTCATGGTATAATAATATCCATTCCTGCTATATACATTCTGTGCTGGACTATCCCTTTTATAAAATTAATGATATTTAGATCTTCTGGTAGGGCTCTTAAGCTTGTGTGTATGTGTTTTGGCTGTGATTTTAAGAGTGAAAAAGTTTATCACTTTGTATTCTTTGTTATGTTTATGAAGAAAAATAGGATCTCTCTTTTCATCTATAATAACGTTTCTATCCTACTCACAGCCGCACCCTTCCACCACCTGATCAAGGTAATGAAGACAATTAGTATGTCCTGATTTTCCTCATTGTTTCATTTTGGGGCTTCTCTTATTTATTTTATGATGGGGCTTTTTCGACCCTTACCTTCATTTCACATGCATTATGACAATTGTGGCTGTTGTGCTGTCAAGTATTCTTTATTAATGACGTCAAATAAACATAAGTATCGGTATCTAATAATGAGGAACTGACTTGTATGAAACTTATTCTGCAGTAATAACTACTGAAGCCAAAAATATCCTTTTGAGACACATCTATCAGAGTGCTGAAGAGAAGGATGTAACAAGTTCTTCATCTCATATCTAAGTACACACACATGACATGATGCAACAAGTTCATCATCTCATACTTAAGTACACACATGACATACTCATTTAGTGTGGCCACCAAGTGGATATGTGGGTCTGCAAACAAACATAGGATAGTTTTTAACTTTTTTTAGCTTCTGTCAATCTTCTGATTTGCCCGGCCTTTCTTTTTTGCAGTTGAGACCAAAGAGAGCTGCGATATATAAGTACAGTTGGGTGATCCCTGTGATAGTTTATAAGGAATGAAGTGATTAGAGAGATATTTACCTTTTTATTTCATTCACGTAATGTCTCAATCCTCCCATTTATCATCTTCTTTGGGTGATCGGAAAAATGCCCCAATATGTTTATGTGGATCAATTGCGCGTCTCAAAGTCTCCAACACTTCAAGAAATCCAAGAAGACATTTTTTCACTTGTCCAAATTACAATAAGGAGGTCATCACTTACAACTTTTGTATACTTTTTGATTCCTACAATTTTCTATGGTTGATTTTTACAAATCTTGATCACTGCAGGGAAAGCCATACTACAATTACTTTATATGGGCAGATTTTGTAGAAGAAAATGGAAGTCCACTTGACCGGCACAAAAGTGAATTCCAGCAAAGAGATGAAGAACTTCAAAAGAGAGAGGTTGAAGTCACTAGGAGAGAGAATGAAGTCCAACATGTTTTAGAAGAGATCCATAAAGAAAAGGAAGAGATCCATAAAGCAAAGGAGGACATCCAAAAGAAAGTGTTGGATCTTCTGAATGAACGGGAAGAGCTTCAAAGTCAAGTTATAGAGATTAGTCATGCACGCATGCTACTATGCGTATATTGGGGACTTCGAGGCATAACTTAACCAAATTAGCATACCTTAATGCAGATGGTTTGCCACTCAAATCATCATAACTGCTTCGAATGAGAGCATATATACGCTTAATGTCCTTCCTCCATCTGTCCATAATGTATTTTGAAGGCACCGATCGGACATCCTTTACTGAGAAAATAGCAAGAATGTGACTACATAAAATTCCTCTCATTTGAAATAGCCCACACATGCACTTTGCTTCACACTCCTCTTCATTAAAGTATGCCATATATGTAACTCTTTTAATGGACCCTTCAACTTGCAACTGGTCATTAACTTCAAATGTCTAAATTGCCCATTCCGTCTTGATAAGAATACAATGAGAATAAATAATCTCCATTACTTTAGACTGTATCTCCTTAAATTTTGCATTAGTATACAAATCTTGAAATTGCTTTTCTACGGGTAAATGGGTTATACATGGGATTTTGCAGTTGAAAGAGTGGAAGTTCGCTGACATCTCTGCCTCTCCTCTCTTCCTTAGTGCATTGTCAAATTGATCAACGAACTCTTTTAATGTGGTCCCCAAATGCACAAAACCATCAAAAAATGCATTTATGCTCTCACTCCTCTGAGTTGTGCTCATTCCAGCCCAAAATGTATCTTTTAGATATACAGGAACCCAATGCATGCTCTCACTATATAGATTTTGAAGCTATGCATTCTCGTGCAAATTGTACGTATCAATCATCGCCTCCCATGACTTCTCAAACTCATCAGAATTTTGGCAATCATAAACACATTTGTGCAATGCTTTCTTCAAACCATCATTATATTTAGAATGGGAACCCAATTTCTCTGGTAGTTTTCGCATGATGTGCCATAAACAATACCGGTGTCGTGTTTTCAGAAAGACTCTTGCTATGGCATTTTTCATGGCCCTATCTTGGTCAATGATAATAGCGTTTGGAGCCTTCTCATCCATACATTTCAACCAAGTCTCAAATAACCAAACAAATGTATCAGTATCTTCGCTTGAAATCAAACCTGCTCCAAAAAGAATTGATTGTCCATGATGGTTAACACCGACAAAATGAGCGAATGGCATGCCATATCTATTTGTTAGGTATGTTGTATCAAATGTCACAACATCCCCAAAATACCCATATGCTGCTCTGCTACGTGCATCAGCCCAAAAGACATTCTTTAATCTTCCATCATCGTCTAAATCCAATAAGGAATAAAACTCATCATTCTTATAATGCATTCTCTCAAAATACCCACGAAGTGCAGAAGCACCTCCTTTACCAAGCCTAAGGTGTCTGGCCTTGTCGATATAATTCCGTGCATCCTTCTCAACAAATGAAAGATTATCATATCCACCTGCCTCGACAACCAAGGAGTTGAAACTTTTAGCCATACTGATGTCTGCCTTGTCGTTGATATCTAGTTGCCTCTTTACAGAATCGTCAATAGCTCGATTACATCTAAAGAACCTTGCCTTTTGAGGACTTAACCCGTGGTTGTGTGCATTCTCAACAGTAGTTATACGCAACACTCCATCAAGCAAAATTGCATTAACCTTCGCCTTACAATCCGTCTTTGTTGTCGGACGTGGTTTAGAAACATTCGAAGTACGATTCCTTGCCTTCCCACCACGAGCACAACCAAGTGTTAAATATCTAACACTCACATCGTCTTCCCTTTTACTTCTTTGGGTCATTACGCCAAACCCAGTCTGTTTTCCATATTGCTTATAGTAGTCTATAAGTTCATGCTCAGTTTTAAATGACATCCCCGGCTTTGGCTCTATAACACTATCGTCATCATTTCCACAGGAGACTGATGGTACTTCTTCAACCGGCACTTCTTCAAGCATCGATGGTACTTCCTCAACCATTGAAGGTACTTCCTCAACCAATGAATTATCAGTCTCCTGGATTATACCATAACACATATCAATACGAGAAGTTTTGTTATTTAATATGTACATGAACACAATTCAAATTATTTTATACCTGTTATTCTTCAATGAACTCTTCTCCCACATTTGAGCTATCTTGATAAGTACTGCTTTCAGAAGAAAACAACAATCGCCTAGTAGACGAGATGATGGGTTCTGTGATATCCTTATGACTACTTGAACATCCCGGATAAGGAATTGGAGGAGCATAAGGGTAGGGAATTGGTGGTCTAAACAGTACTTCCGTTGGCTGCTGCAATTAACAATAAAAAATGTAGCCCTTCACATAGTGGATTTAAACATAGAAACTAAAGTTTATCACCTCATTTCTCCATGGATAAGGATCGGCATTTGGATGAGGAGCAAACTGTGGGAAAAATGTAGGCAGCATCATCCCATGGTAACCATGCATGTAGCTATATGCTGACTAATCTAGGTAAAATGGCCTTGGTATTTCCTAAAATAAAATCGAATAATGATTTATTACCAAATTATAAATCACACAAATAACATGGCTTTTGGATGGGAAAATCATACTTGAGTGAATGCAATAGTGTTGGTAGGCCTTGTAGCACCGCTTGTAGGCCTTGTGTTTTCTTTCGCTTTCTCCATCGACTTGTACACCAAAATGGACCAACCTTTATGTAAACATTCAGCTAATTAATTTGACAATCCCTACACTTCTTTAATCATGTATAGTGATTGAAAGATTCACCTCCAGGCCAAATATAACATGGAATGATTATTATCTCGACTTGTATAACGGAAAAAAACGAAAAACAAACTCATAGCAATGGAAAGTTTAGATTATTAATTACTTATATATATATATATATATATATAAGTTTAGATTATTAATAGCTCTACAACCTTCTGAGTTTAGATTGATACTTGTATAAATCCTTTCCATTATGAAATTATCATTGAGGTCTTTATTCAAACATATTCCATGCATCTCATTTATTCTCTCTAACAATTCCTCATAACTGATCAAATAATTATCAAACATATAGACATTATTCCAGACCAGATCAGTCAAACAAACAAGTATACCTAAACAAGTATACGTGCAACTACTAGGAGATCTCGATGTCGTTCACGTTTCTGAGGGAGATGGTGCGAGTCCGAGAGTAAACACGAAACTGAAAATAGGTAAATGGGGGGTAGTGTGTGAATGGTCTAGATTTCCATAATCATTAAAAAAAAAAAAAACGATTGACACCACAGAACAACTACCTAGTTGTCGTCGTGGTGGAGCAGATGGTTTACAGCGTTTTCCAATGTAGATGGTTTTCCTTTTATTTGCGTAGAGGTCTTGCCTGGTGGTGGAGGAGATGAGCCCGACGCCGGTGGTGGAGTTGAGTAGAATGCTGTGTTAGTGGTGGAGGAGACGAGGCCGACGCCAGTGGTGGAGATGACGAAAATTTTTAGCTCCCGCGTAGTCACTGACAGCGGCAAAATTTTCACTTTTGAAACTCGTAGCTTTTCGTGAAATGAAGCATAAATGATTTATTTGGAAGGAGGACAATTTGGTCATTTGCTTAAACTAATATGGACAAAACGACAAAGCAAGGTATGCACGGGGACTGTATTTAAGGACTGTACCTAGCACATCTCTAACTAAAAACTAATTATATGATCATTTACCCATCAATAAAAGATAAAGATAGAGGGAGATCTGATTTGACTTTTAGTGCATGTTTAGAGTTATGGTAAAAAAATATTACTTTTAGTTTAAAGTTTATAACTTAGACCTTAATGTAATAAGCTCTACTATTAAAAAGTTATTTACTGTTTGAGATCCGTATGTCTAAAACACTTTCAAATATATTAAATTTGTTTGAAAATGAATTTAAAAAGTACTTTTTGATATAGAAATGATACAAAATAGTATATTTTTTTTAGAAATAAAATATTATAATAAAATAACAACAAAAATATTCAGAGAGAGAGAGAGAGAAATGCGTAAAGATTTTTGGAGGTCGAGAAAGAGAGAGAAGAGAAGAGGGGAGGTACAAAGATATCGTCGTAATAAAATAATGAGGATAATTTTGTAATATACATGATACGGTAAAATAGGACTTACTTTTTACAAAATGCTTCTAACAAAAAATGCATCACTTTGATGTTTTTGTTAAAACGTGCTTTTTTACTCTCTTTTTTATTGTTTTAAAAATACTTTAATATAAAATTACCAAACAGGTAAATTTTGACATTCCAGTCGTTGTATTTGTACCACATCAAGTTCCTTAATAATCTAATCTGTGAAAACTAAGGTAAAAACCTCAACGTTGTCTAATTCTTTAAACCAATTAAACCACGCGGTATTCTGCCAACCGTGGCATTATAACATGAAAGTAAAACATAAAAGATGCTTTATCGAACAAAAGAAAAAGAGTTGCAAATGCAGTGGCCTAGGGTGTAAATATTTAAAACGAGAAAATATAAATAAATAAAGCACAAATTCACATCATATTACACGATTAATGCCGACCAGAATTCAGTGAGAATTCTGGTTGAGGTTGTTACTGGTCCAACCAAACTTGCAGCCGCTTTAGAGAAGATGGTGGCCCAACAAAATTAGGATACGAAATATCCATTAATGATAACAAAATCCCTTCCCTTTGATTACATGGGCTCCGGGAGATCCTCACGAAGCAGCTTCATATCCTTGGATGTCCATTGTCCACCGAGGTAGGTATCGCTTCTTGTTTCTGCCATGCTGTATTATATTGCCCTTTCTTTTTGGCAAGATTTTCCTGCAAAAAGAGTGGAGGAATTGATAGATAGTGGAGAACATCGATCTTTAAATACGCCAAACAATTATGCCTTTTTCAGGCTTTTTTTTTTTTCTTTTCTTTTCTTTTTTTAATATGAAATTTTCGATTACTCCATGTGTATTTTAAACTCTGCACATACACAAAATCATGTTGAAGTCTCGAAAATGGACTTCCATCCATTTTGAAAATGTCATAATACCTTTGCTCTTAAGTTTCAACATGCATACAGGCAGTTGAACTTAAACATGCTGTTTCGATACATGTCAGTATGCGTCATAAAATTTGCATACCTTTCCATCAAGAAAGGTCCTCAATTTCAGCTCCATCAATACATGCCTTCATGTGATATCATGTATTTTTAGGTTTGAGGGGCCAACGCATTGGCAGGTGTCTTGGCCAGATTACCCTTTACACTTCCAGCAGCTTGTCCAGCAGAAATCTTGGTTGCTGTCTCAGTTGCTACTATTGACTTCTTTATCTGCAAATACAAGAAGCAAAAATGAACCATATACATGCTTAAAAAAACAAACCAAAATATGAAGTGATCAACTCATGGATTTCAATTTAGCTTAACGAAAGATGATGTGCACAACAATTTATATGTATCTATACACAAAATTTAATAAATTTACTAAAATAATTATACACGGAAATATCCAAGAGATCAGAGCTTACTGCTGCAAGGCGCTCCTTGTGAATATCATTTGTAACCTGCAAAACCATCAAAGAGCAAAATATTTAAAGAAAACATTTTTCTCGAGTATAAAAAGCATCAGCACTACAACAAGCAGATTCTGTGCTTATACCATATTGCCGCCAAGCTAAAGGTAAGTAAACAATAAGAAGTGTTACCAGTTTTCTGTAGCTCTTAATCTCATCACCACCAAAACCAGGAAGTGTCATATTCCAATTTCTTTCTGCATCAAATAAAAGCGTAAAAGGTTACGCATTAAATGCCCAAAATCTAAAGTTGCAAAACACTCACATTGGAGGATTTTCCCACATAACTAACCAAGATGTAAAAGTATGTCTTTTGCCTCCAATGTATTTGATTTCCGATGCTTTGCCAATGAGCAACCAAACGTCGTAATCTGTGCAGAGCAAAAAAGAAAAACTCAGATTTGAGTATGACAATAATATTTAAAAAGAAACAAAGAAAGGCATAAGAAGCATCAAATGGAAAGGTCTCAATCAGAGATGGAGTATAAATCATAAAGGTAAATTCAAGGCTTCAGAAACTCAACAGAAGTCTCATCTCCCAGGTGTTCAGCCAGAAAAAATGTGGGAGATAAGGGTAGCCAGGTCTTTGATTGATATCATACCAAGCATTTTTATTTGCGGATTCTCTAATAAAATGTGGTCATCGTTTAATCCTAAAGGCCTTTCACTGATATAGAAAAGTCCACACATCAACCCCACCATCTAATTGATATGAAAATGTAATTTTTATGCAGTCCACTCCTCCAAAGTTAAAAACTCTAGTTTCCATTTTGAGATGAGCAATCATGAAAATACACTATGAGAAGAAAAAATAATGCAAATCTAACCAAATTCAAGAATTTGGAAAGACTCATCATCTCACAAAGTACTTAATATTTACAAAAATGAAATTTAAGATAACAGGTTCAACCACTCACAGAGTCAACAAAATCCTCCGCAATATCCACAAGAATGTCTTCAACTTCAGGATCCAACTTCTCTAATGGATCAACCTGTACCAGGAGTCGAATTTGAAAAAAAAAAAAAAATGGACCTCATCATGAATTCTAAAATTTTAAAAAAAAGGAAGATATCATAGTCAAGGTACGAGGGCTTAGGAAAGACATGTTGACCTATGGTTTATATATCCAATTCCTTCTTTTTTTTCCCTATTTCCTATTTCTTGCTTAATGCATGGGTGCAACTCAACTATTCACATCATTGTACTCAAACAAAGGAGACAAGTTTGATGAGATGTAAAGTCGTACTTATCAAAAACAACAAAAAAAAAAAAGATGTAAAGTCGAACTAGGTGCTTTAATGTTTATGTTTCACCAAATGCCGTTCATATGATTCTATTCAAGAAATTAAAGTTAGGCGGATCGCAACCAAACCAACTGACTAGACTTCGAAGCGTTAAGAAGATGATTAATGATTTGAATATCTAGATACTTTCTTTTTGATAGGTAATCAATAAGTTTTATTCATTAGAAAAAGGCATAGCCCCAATGTTTTGAAAATGTAGATTCTTCAATAAAGTGTCGGCAAAGAAGACTAACAATGGCTCACCTGGCTAACTAGCTCCTGGACACTTCTTTTGGTAAGAATTCTATTACAAGATTCATCTGTTTCAACGATAGCTGTCCTATTCTGGGGCCCAGACTGGACTGTGTTCGGTTGTAGCATTGCAAGAGAGGAAGGCTTCTGATTTCCTGAGACGTGAACCCTAGTTATTTGCTGTTGCTGGGGAACACTTTGTTGGACCCTTGAAGGTGCAAATTGCTGTCCATAATGCTCTTGCAGCTGATTTGATGGTGAAGGTTGTTGCGGCTGCAAAGAGGACATATGTTGCTGCTGTGAAGCGGCTGGCACCGGATGAGGCTGTGGTTGTTGAGGAAGATGTGCACGTTGTTGCATTTGTGAATTCACCTGAAGCCTATTTGAAGGGGATGGTAAAGGAGGCTTCCCTTGCGATCCTGATGACAACCATGGCTGATTAATGGATTGCATACTTTGCGAGGTATTTGGTGATGGAGAACCAGGAGATCCCACTGATGAGATTCTCAAAAGGCCATGCCCTTGCATATTCTTCAGAAAGAAAAAGAAATTAAAAAGACTATGGTACAGGCACGAAACCTTCTTTTCACCTAATATTTTTCCCAAGAAACACTAGAAATAAGTTATAAAAAGCACAATAATCCAAGCCACAGACAATATTAACCACTATTCTACTAGTAAATACAAATGTATGTCACCGGTAATCAAACTATCACATTATTATTCTACAACATATCAGTTTAGTACTCCAAAGAGCATCAACAATAAGATAGGAAAACAGCATCTTAATTGCAGGAAGTGCATCCTTTCCAGAAT
Organism: Carya illinoinensis; assembly: GCF_018687715.1. Taxonomy (NCBI): domain Eukaryota; kingdom Viridiplantae; phylum Streptophyta; class Magnoliopsida; order Fagales; family Juglandaceae; genus Carya; species Carya illinoinensis. The sequence continues at coordinate 875,713 of NC_056761.1, forward strand.
CTTGAAGCATAAGCAAAACTGTGGGAAATGCCTTTGTATACACTGGAAACAATAATTCTGAAACTACCACTCAAACATCTTCGATTATATTTGAAATGGTGAGAAAATTAAATTTACAGCATGAAAACTCATCTTTCTACTTTCTCAGTTAGCATTGCCTTTGTTATTCATAACTTTAACCATGGATTTGCTTAATATTTTTTTATTGGCACCGGGTGTCCAGGAACAACGTCCCGACTAATCCCGGGGGTAACCATGGATTTGCTTATGATTGATCGATTTAAAAATTTTAAACTACTCCAAAACTAGGTCTCTGCATGCTTTCGACTTCAGCGATAACAAGCCAAATCCAATATGATAATAATTTTCAAACTACTCAAGGGTATTCCTAATTTTTGACAATACAGAAAACAATGGATGTGCTTTAAAGGGAACATTCAGAAAAACGTTTAAACACTCACAAATCTTGTTTTAAGAATGCATTCAACAGTCAACTTCAGCGATAAAAGCCCATATTCAGTCCAAATATATCTAACAGGAAAACAACCCTTTTAGCATTTACATGTAGGTAAAACAAAACCTAAAACAGCAGCATCCTTACAAAATCAACAATCTTGCAGAAGGATACGGTCCTTGAAAATGAATTCTGACCTATTCACGTCACAAGAGTGGACGGTCATAGAGTACTGTCCACAAGAGAAAGCCTCATGGAAGGATAATTATCCATAACAGAGCAACAATTTAAAAACCTTTAGCTCCTCTAACAAACCATTAAATGAAATAAGACACAGAGAGGCTACTCACTTGCGAGATAGAGGGCTGGTTAGTTGGGGAAGATGACGGTCTAAGAGATGACTGGACAGGTCTCTGTTGGTGGTGTGCCGGAATCCCACCTGGCCGAATTTGTGAGGAACTCGAACCAAGTGATCCCAACATCCCCATTCCCTGTACTCCTTGAATCGCCGGTCTGGCCTAAACATTACACCAAACAACAATTACAGCCACAATAAAACTTGCGATTCAACCATAGTTTTTCTGTCTGGATGACGATCATAAGCCATGTTTAATATATGAGTTAAGAGGGGGAACATTTGATCAATTTCGTGTACTTTGCCAAGTTGAGATTCGACGCCGTTCCCTTTTTTTTCAAATAACCACACCCGTGCATATGATAAATTTTGTATCCGCCCTTAAATTCTGTCCATTCTTAAAACACGTGGAAAGCCACGAACAAAATTATTTTTCTTTGAACCTAGAGAGGGGGGGCAGCTCTTGACCACCCCGTGGTGGCCGCGACCAGCGGCCAAAGCTATGGCTACCCAGCGGGGCGGGAGGTCTCATTCCCACACCCGCCCCCTTTTTTGTTTTGAATTTCTATAAATAAATACGTCTTACATGCAATGCCAAACCTCAATCTGGACAAATCACAATGCCGGATTAACCAAAGATTCCTACGAAAAACTGTGAAATTTTCTAGCGAACTCATGCGAAATAAAACTCACCTGCGAAACATTGGAATTAGGGGCCGATTCGGGAGCATGGACCGGACTCCGTCCCAGCCCACCGAAGTGCTGACCGAAAGAAGACGAGAACGGGGTAGGTTGAGGAGAAGTGCTAGCGTGGTGGGCCGGAACACCAATGGCAACGCCACCCCTCGGCGGTGGGGGTGCGATTGAGGGAGACGCAGACGAAGATGCAGAAGAAGTCGAAGACGGCAGCGAAGAGAAATGCGGATAGTGGGGCTGTTGATGTTGTTGGTGCTGCGGCAGGGTTCTGGAGAACGTGGAGGGAGGCCGGGGTGCTGGTGGTGGCTGTGCGGGACTTGGGAGAGAGTGGGGAGGGAGTGAGGAGGTGGAGGTGGATGATGGTTTAGAATTAGGGATTTGGTTTGTGGTCGGATTAGGGTTAGGGTTAGGATTTGGGGTAGATGAGGACGGAGTTGCGAGAGACGATAGAGGCTGCGGAGCCGGTGTTGGCTGCGACTGTGGTGGTTGGGTTGGAGCGTCAGGGGGTTGCGAGGCGGAGGCGGTGACGGCGACGGCGGTTGGTGGGGTTTGTTGTTCCATTTGATAGTTGAGACTGGCGGTCTGACGGGTCGAGGTTTTTTTACATCTCAAGAACAATAGACGACGTGATGAACATTGAACAGTGATTGGCTTCAATTTTCACTCGTACTACTGGATACTTTCAGCTTAGGATTGAAGTGCGAGTAATTTTTTTTTAATATTATTATAAAAATTATATTATATTAATTTAAATTTTAAAATTATATTATATTATTTTAAAATTAAAAAATTAAATTATTTATTTTATTTTATATAAAATTTTATAATAATTATAATAATAAAAAGAGATTATTTGTGAGTCTCTCTCAATCTAGACCGAGTGTCAGTTACGATGTTTTGTGTTGTAATAAATCGTGTACGAAGAGTTAACGATTTTGTTAAACAAACCATCTCATTATATCCAAAAATTATCATTTTTTAAAAAATTTTTATATAAAATATAGTAAATAATTTAATTTTTTAAATTTTTTTAAAAAATTTATATTTGTATTATACTTTATTAAATTTTTATCAATCTTATTTATATAATATTTTAGGAGAAATTATATTTGTAATCTGAGTAGGGAGCGGTGTATGCAATTCTAATGAATGTGAGTAAAAGAAATAAATACATCATTATTTAAAAAATGGATTTTATTAAATTTTTATCAATCTTATTTATATAATATTTTAGGAGAAATTACATTTGTAATCTGAGGAGGGAGCGGTGTATGTAATTCTACTAATAAATGTGAGTAAAAGAAAGAAATGCATCATTATTTAAAAAATAGGAGCTATTAGAAATACAAAAAGATACACACACTAACGTAACAAACTAACAATGTTCTCTCTCTCTCTCTCTCTCTCTCTCTCTCTCTCTCTCTCTCTCTCTCTCTCTCTCTCTCTCTCTCTCTCCACTGGCCACTAACAAAGACCATGCGGCAGAGCAGGGCACGATGGAGCTATGGATTGACGATGGCGAGCGCGCGACAGCGGATTGGGATAATGCGGCGACATTACCGCTGATCTGAGTGACTGAACACGAGAGTGAGAGAGAGTGATGAAAGAGGCAGTAGTAGGGCACGACGAGTTGTGGAACACGCGATGACGAATATGCGACAACAGAACTGCCTGGCCACGGTGAAGACGGTCCTGTCCTCGACCGCCTGGTTGCTTGGCCACGAGATGCTACATGAGTGCAGCAGTGACTATTACTCATCGGCCCAATCAAGCCGAGACTCAACAAGGGTGCCGGCAACCACCATATAGACCGCTGCCTTTTTTTTGTTCCTTGAGCAATGTCCCTAAGCACGACACACGGTGGGCAAAGGTGACTTTCATGGATGGCGTGGGAGATAGAGCACGGGGGGAGGAGAGAAAAAAAATAAATTGTGGTGGAGAGAAAGGAAGAAGAAAAAAAAAAAAGAACACATGGCATACTCTTAGTGTGATGTACGTGGGATGGTTTTATATCTAAAGTATTTTTCTTTAAAAATGATATGATTGTAATTTTAAATTTTTTTAAAAAATATAATTATATCAATTTATATAAACAGTATGTAATATTTTATTTTACATCAACAATGAAAGAGTCCAGCTCGTGCGTCCTTGTGGTGATAATAGTCTTACAAATACATACATCCAATTCCAAAGGCACATTATGTATCTATTATTACTCGAATTGATTTGGGCCAACGAATAGTTACAGTATTAATTGATGGCCTGTGAATACTTTCGTGGGCAGGGCCGTCGAGTAGGCAATTTTGTTTTTGTTTTTTTTACGCGGGTAATTAGTTGATAATGTAATTGTGAATTGGAGAAATTTTAGATATATAATTATGCACAATTCATATAATCTCATCTTATTGAATTATTATAATTTTTTTAAATTTTAAATAAAATATAATAAATAATTTAATTTTTTTAAATCTCAAAATAAAAATAATATTATGATAATATTTTATTCAATTTTTACTTTTATATTATATCATTTTATCTCATTTGATCTGAAATCACTATCTAAATCTATTCTTGATCACATTGTTTTGAGAAGTCCTCTATATGTTTCACTTGCCCAAAAAAGAAAAGGGCAAAGGCAAAAGAGAGGAAAATGGCCTTTAGCATGAAGTTGTGTTTGCACCACAGAGCAGTATGTATAAGCAGTTCACCCATGAGCATCTCCTCCCAAAGATTGACATAGAAGTTCAAGTCCTAAAGGAACAAAGGTGTCAGTCATCAACTAAACCGCGTGAACACAATGTGTTGAAGGTGTGCTTCCATGAGTGCTATTTAAATTTTACAATGTGTGGTCCCCTGAAATACCCAAAATTACTAATGGTAACCGATGAAACTCTGAAATCAAACCCTTTTAAAAGTTCACGTGTTTGGATTCAAATATTCAATGCACTTTACTAACCCTAATAATTGTAAAATTTCATCATTAGCCATGCAGGGATTTGTTATTATGTGAAATCATTAAAATGACCTCAGAAGAAAAGTAGAGTGACTGATGAGGTCATATCCATGGAGTTGGTTTGGTTATTTATTTATTTATATATATAAAATAATCCCATGACAGTCCATTACCTGTGGGTCACGTAAACTATAACCCCAGCCAATGGATCACGACCCACCCCATGATGATGAAAAGGAAAAAACTTTAGCAGTTAAATCTTAAACCTCTCTTGTCTTGCATCAGTGCTGTCCAATCAAATCCACTGGTCAACTACTTAGTTCTCAAACGGTAAATGCAATAAAAGTCCTTCAAGATCTTGTAAAAATATAAATTACACTTTAAAAAACTAAAAAAAAAAAAAAATTATCAGTGTGATTTATTTTTTATAAAAAATTTATATGAAGCTTATCTTAGGTGCTACACTTTTTTATTTTTTTTCTTTTTAAATATTTTTTAAATATATTCAAACATTTTAAAAAAAAAATAAAAAATACATCACTTCACTAATAATCATTTTTTTAATTATTAAAAAAATAAAAAATAAAATAAAATACTTAAACAGTAACTTTGAGAGGACAAACTCATGGACGTATCATTTTCTTACATGCAATCTTCCTTATCAATTAGTGGAAATTATATTTATAATTTTGAAATATGTAGTTTTTGTGTATTTCTTCAAAAAATAATAAATTTGATATTTATATAAAAAATTATATTTTACTGATGACTTATACTTTTTTTGAAATGAAGCTCGCGGAGATTATACATTTCAAAAATTATATATATATCATTATTCATTTATCAGTGAGACGCGACCCTAAAAACTATTTACACTTAAAAATATTCTACTTTAGCTAACACTTGGAGAGTAAATAAATGTTAGTCCCATAAGAGATGTCTTAATATAAGAAACATGTAATTTTTGATGGAAAATTATACATATCACATTACTATCTTAGTTTCATTCAATAAAGTATTATCCTATAATAATAAATATGGTACATCTTATATAGTGGGATAACAGTAAAATGATCAAAATATGGTATATAGTATTATTCATCTGTATCTTTAATTAGTGTGTAATACAATTATTAGTGTAAGTTGAATAATGGTAATTATCAATTATGTGGGTGACATTGATGATGGTGATGAATCATGAACTCCTGTTATCTGTGGCCGTGCAAATATTTTGAGCAATACATATTTATGAAGGTAAACGACCCTTCCTCCCTTTAAATCATAACCCCAAAATTCTGTCTTTTTGTTTTTCAATTTAGTTTTTTATGAATTAAATTAAAGGACGGCTCAAAATCGCTGCAAAAAGCAAAATGTTTTCATTAAAGAAGGGCAGAAGGATTTCTAGGAACCATTATTATTTGGGTTTGCCATCATTGGAGGTTTCAGACTGGATTTATAACCCCATATTCGTTCACACGTTTTGACAGACCTCTTTTGCCCCCTATATGTTTGACTGCCTCGTGGTTTTGAATGGCGGATGAACTGCAACTATCTCTTGAATTTGAAGTTCAAGCTAAGACTAGGGGGAGGCGAATGAACCACAAAAATGGTTTAGATGTAATGGAATTGGCCATAATTATCTAAATTAAGACACCCAAGTGGAAAAAGAAAACGTGGGCAAAAGTATCGAAATTTGAAGAGAAAGAGAGGAAAAAAAGAACGTTAAAGGCAATTATGTAATTAGATCCACTGCCAGCCCAAGGATTGAGAGAGAATCCATAATTACGCAGATATAAGGTACATCCAAGGCTCCTCCAAATGAAGAGTGATATAAAACAAGGTCCACGAGGGGGAGTTTGCCATTGCATGTCAATCTAAGCAATAAAAGGCTCATCCAAAATACTTACTGTCAATCCATGATGTTTCACGTTACGGCACTCATCAACCAAGAGGGAGGACTTGAGGCTGGCTGGCCCCAGGCTCATCCAACCCCTCCCAACCCAAAAAAAAAAAAGAAAAAAACCCATTATAATGACAAGTTCACTCCTAGAATTTGATAGAGAACTTTTGCTTTTTCTTTTTTTCTTTTGAGTTATGATACCAGCTCGGCATATGGTAATGATTATAATAACGTAAAACAAAAGCCATCAGCGTTGCAAATTAAAGAGTGCGAATCATAAGAGATCAGGCCGGTGAACTGTTTTATTTTTTATGGATGGCATACAACAGCAGCCCCTGGAAATGCAGCAATTTACAAGCCCTTCACAGGGACAACAAGAACGCGTCATGTAATATTCGTTTTGCTTAATTTAGTTTTGGAAATCTTTTCTCTGTTAAACTTTTTTATAATTGCCTATAGACAGATGTAATCTTTGGGATGGCTCTAGTCGAATATAGTCGTTAAGCCTCAAAACTAAAGTGGTAATGTTTGTCTTCTCCATGCACATGAACAAGACCATCTCCATTTCAACAAAGAAATTAAAAGAGAAGACATGAAATGGCAGAAAGAAATAAAACAAAAAAGTAATTGATGATGAAGGGGGAAGGAGGAAGGAGGTGATGATGGTTGGAAGCCAATCCAAACATCATTGCGAATCCTGGGAAGGCCTAGGCTAAGCTCACCATCATTTTAGAAGCCATAGCCAAAGTCGCATTATTGTCCCTCGCTTCACCCATTATGTTATGTTATAGACTGTTGGCCAAAATGCCCTTTTGTTCCTGCCAAAATCCGAAATCCATAATCATTCCCCATGACGCCATATCCATCATCATAGAACCAAAACATTAAAAACTTCCAGGACTCCTCACCCTCTTAAGCCGCCTTCCATGCTTACACATGCATGATTGTTGTGTCAGACACCGAGTGAGGGGCATGTCCCCCCCCACCCCCATGACCATCAACCCCCCTCTTATCTCTCTCTGAAATTTATCTACCTCTCTAGATTTTTGCTCTATAAATTAACAGCCTCTTTGTTCTCTTTGCGTCTCACTTCTCTTCAGAGTCTTCCTTTTACTGCTACTTCTTGTTAGAAACCAGATTGTTCCCTCGACCGACGCTTTCTAACAGACCACCTTCAAAAGGTGATCTTTCTTGAAAGGATAAAAGAGAGAAACAGAGGCCCCCACCTCTCTCTCTCTCTCTCTTCCTCTGTGTGTGACTTGTATACTTTCTTCATTATCTTCTTGTTTTCACTTGGAAAGGTTGGCATGGTATTCAAGATGGGTAATGGTTTTTAGTGGGAAGTCCGAGCTAGTTCGTTTTGTTCTATTGTCTAATGCGCTCACCTCTCTTTTTCCCGTCTCCATTTTGTTTGAAAACTGTAAGAGGGGCTTCACCTTATTGGGTTTCTCTGCCTATCCTGCTTCGTTTTGGGGAGAGAATCTATTTTGAATGTTTTCCCCACCTTGGATTCTTCTGCATCCGTTTCTCCTTTCTTCTTTTTATGGGTTCTTTGTCTCTCTCAATCTCTGTGGCAGTCTTCTCTTTTTCTTTGTATATTTGTTTGCATAATTTGACTTTCGGCCCTCTGTGTTTTTAAGCGATGCTTTATCTACTTTCCTAGGGTGTTAGCTACAACTGGAAAAGCATAGCATAAAGCATGAATCCATTCATATAGGCTGTAAGTTTTTTACGGACCTTTAACTAGTGGGTGGACTGGCTCTGCTCCTCGTGAGTTGTTTGGTAACTTATTTCTTAATTCCATCCATGGCTTCATTCACCGGTCAGTGTAAATATTAAATTTGCTAGATATTAAAGTTTGCATGGACTCGGTTGATATTTTGTTCATTTTATGTGCAGTGCAGCAGAGTTGTCTCGTGCTGTATTAAATTCGTTGACATAAAGAATATCTTCTGATGTTTTGTTGTTTTGGTTTCAGGGGCATTGCAGGCAGTATAGAAAGTAATTGCATAACAATGGAAAGGTTGAACTCAAATTTGTACTTGCAGAACTGTTACATAATGAAAGAAAATGAGAGGCTAAGGAAGAGAGCACAGCTTCTCAACCAGGAGAATCAAGCGCTGCTATCTGAGCTCAAACAGAAGCTCTCCAAGGCAAATCCGAAAAACAATGCTGCAAACACTATTCATGACCTAAATCTCAGCTCCAGCTCGACCGCAAATCCTTCCAGTTCCAGAAACTGATATCGCAGGATAAATGTCCTCGACTCAACTTAGACTTCCTTGGTATTTTTGTGTAAAATTATGGTCAGCAGTTGTAGTTTCAGTCTCAGTTTAATGTAGGACAGTAGGAGTATCTTTTATCATATCTTCTTTTTTTGGGGCGGTAAGATATGGATGTCTGAACTACGAGGATGGATCTGGCTATCTTCTAGAAAGAAATATAATATCATCATGTGTTGGGTTCTCTTCTCTCTCTGTTTCTCTTCTTGTGAACTGAACTTTTATATTAAAATACTGTCACCTTACGAGATATATTGGACCGTAGCTCTTTACTTTTCATATCAGATGGCAGACTTGCTGGAGGGATCCTTTAGGTTAACATCTATCCACATCCATTCCTGTAAATTTTCATGTCCATGTTCGAAAATGCATTTATAACAAAAGAACAAAGACCAGAATTGCGTTCAAACTTTGAAACACAGTTAGAATCAGCAGACAACTGCAGCACACATATATACATCTGAACCCCCAAAAAATTGAAGAACAGATCAATTCGGAAAAAAATCAAATTAACTAGCTTTCGATATCAGTTATCAACAATAAAATATTTTGGGCGCTCGACTTTCACCGTAAAGCCAGACAAGATAGCCAAATGCCATGGCTTTTGTGCATGGCCCTAACAATTGAGCCACCAGTCTACATGTAGCACAAGTACTCTAAAATAAGAACTCCAGGGTTCTGTCCATATTGCTTTGTACTACTACAAATACTCTAAAATAAGGAAGCTAGGATACGTGGATTGCCTTGTTTCCAGCTGTTCAAACCAGAGAGAGACAGAGAGAGAGAGATTGGATACTTCTCGGTCAGGAGAGAAAAGGGCTTTTCATTCGGATTGTGTCTGAGAAAGAGTGTGATGGGAGAATCTAATGAGAGGGTATATAACGTCATCAAAGATTCAGCAGAAGAAGTCAATGATGGTTTATTAACTTTGCAGACTAGTGCAGAAGTAGTAACCCACAACATGATCAGACTTTTGGAGGTGACTTCGCCTCACGGCATATGCCAAGTTGACCATTAAACAAACCACATCGGATAACAAGAATGTCTAATCAAAACTCGAGTGCAGCTAACAGCCCCTTCACTTCAAACACCAAACATGTCAGCAACTCCGCCAGTCAACTCCCGGAAGCTGAATTGAGGACCATGGGGGTTTATTTCCTGAAAGGGGTCACCTATTGACGGAAAAACCAAAATGCCATGCAATGAAATATATAATCTGACATTATTAAATCTCTAAAAAAAAAAGTAATGCTACATATAATTATGAAATTGTAAATGCTGCACAATCGTTTTGAAAAAGAGTGGAGTCTATAATTAAAAAGTTAGTTTTTTTCACGTGAATCTCATATTAATTTATTTTTTTCAAAGCAACTGCACGCCGCTTGCACAACCACGACTGCAAATATCATTTCTCCTAAAAAAAATGGTTTAAAACTTTTCTGCCATCGTACGGAAAGATTTATCTTGACTTTAGGCAATCCAACCTTTTCTTTTTCTGCCTTTTGTTTGGGATCTCTAGATTATATATGGGTAAAATTTGGATAAGATAAACAACTTTTCACTCTATGGCCTTTATGTGGTTACGACTGGTCCAAGTATAACATTTGCCAGCTCTCTTCCCTTGCTTTACAAGCTATATATTCCAGCTCACTTCCCTTGAGGAGCTCGGAAGGTGCGTGAAAAGTTTCGAAACAAGTAGATGGATCTGTTTGACGTCGGAAAGTCTTCTCATCAGCTCCTATTTTGTTGAAACTGAAGCACACCTTACGTGGCATAGGATAATTTTACATTTTTATCCCTGCTGCTTGTTTCACGTTCTCGTGTTCCCTCATTTCACTTCATTTCAAATTTTGAGAAAACTGTCTTCGTCTCCCCCCACCCCGAGAACCATCTCCCCCCCAACCCCGAGACCCTTCCCCCCCCCCCCCCCTCTTCCCCCCGAGACCCATCTCCCCCCACCCCGAGATCCATCTCCCCCTCCCTCTTCCCCCCGAGACCCATCTCCCCCCACCCTTTTCCCCCGCGACCCATCTCCCCCCACCTGGAGACCCATCTCCCCCCGTAACCACATCACGTCCCCTCCCTCTTCCCCCCCTCCCCGAGTCGCTTCCCCTCCCTACATAGCAGAGTACCTCCCCAACCCCAACCCGCGTCACCCAGGCCTAAACCCAACCAGACCCGACCCCCACCCCCGCATCGCCCAACCGTAAACCCACCCCCACCCTCACGTTGCCCTGTCACGGAAGTTCCTTAAATTCCAGAACTTTAGCATCCGTCAGCCCTCACTCTGCTCATCCTCTGGTTGTGGTGATTGAAAAGTTTAATTTCTGGTGAAAGATCCGCGGCCACGGGCGAAGGTATTAACCAAAATTCAATCTTCATGAAATTTTAATGTTGTTATGTGGATATGTGAATTTTTCATGTTATGGAGTTTTCAGCTTTAAATAAAGTGTGTGCTGGTTCAGTTAGATAAACATTTGATGAAAGCTTCCATCATGTAGTCATACTTGTAAATGTCAATGCATACTTAAGTTATGGTGTCATGTAGGCTGAGTACTGAAAATTCAAAGTAAAAAAATCATGAAAAGAAAAATATTTGCTATGGCTGCAAGTCTATGAAAGTCATGCATGTAAATTGACCTCTAATTAGTCCAAGGTAATTCAGTTGAAATGAGAATAAATTTTCATGTTAGAATTTTCCAGAGTTGACTCACTGTTGGATTCCAACAGTTGAAATTTGTTAATGGTATGGCTAGGGGCATGGTGATAAGTTCATAACTTATGCATGATTATATCAAATGATTATAATCATTGAGGCGTCATTAGGGATTACAATGTATTGTCTAAGGAAAAGAGGCAAGTTTGTCATTGTTCTAACATTTTCGTTGAAAATGATTATTTATTAGTTGGAAAGAAAGAATGCTATGGCTCATCATAGGTAAGCATATTTATGTTATAATGGCTTTCGGCTAGTTTAAATCTTTGAAGAATATTATGTTTGTTTTAATTTACATGCAATTGTCTACCATGTGCACACGTGATAATGGCATGCATTGATGTGTGAGTGGCTTTTACTATGTATTTAAATTCGTGGTTCTATTATTTAGTAAGAGATCAGTAGGCTCTATTCATATGTATTCAATGCTGTAAAATGACATATCTATCGTTGAATTTGTTGGGACATTATTCAGAATCACGCATGGCATCATCCCAATCATCATGTTTATCTAATGATGAAGTCATGGAATCACCAACTTGTTGGTGTGGCTTGGAAACATCACTTAAGACATCCCACACTAAGTCTAATCCTGGAAGGAGATTTTATGCCTGCCTAAAGTATGATACGGTAAAGCAATTATGTAATTTTTCATATTTGCATTATCGAATTTTGCTTGCGAGTTGTGTTTTTTTTTCGTTAATTGGGAGTTCGGACTGTGTGCAGGGAGATGTGAGGTGTGAATTCTTCGTCTGGACGGATATATTTTATTTGCTAGATTAGAATATTTGTAACAGAGAAAATAAAGTTTGGAAGATGTGGGATGACGTGCTGCTTCAAGACTGCGAAGTTCGTTTAAGGGAAGAGAAAGTAAGAGAGAGAGAGAGAGAGAGAGAGAGAGAGAGAGAGAGAGAGAGAGAGAGAGAGAGAGAGAGAGAGAGAGAGAGAACTCTTGAAAAAAGAGAGGAAATTATTGTGTTTGTATTGGGTTCTCACAATTGTAATACTATTCTGTTGGTTTGGATAATGCCTTGTATGTATTCAAAGACATGTTGTATGGAGCACAAAATTTTGAATTGGTTTTAATGTACTCGTACGTCCCTATGTTTTGGTTATGATGTACAAAAGGGGAATTTGTAAGTTGTGAAAAATTAAGGTGTGTTTCAATGAAGTTCCAAGTGAAGTTCCAAGTGTGACAATTTATGTAATTTTCTAGCATTCATTCATACATTTAGTAATGTGACGCCCCCAAATTCCATTTGGGATCGGACGGACATTTGAAACGCCGAGACATGCAACACAAGGTTACCTGCCCCCATTCATGACATATAAGATGCAATGTTCCTAACATGCATCTAACAATATATAATATTTGCAGTGGATAAATTTTTTCTTTAGCAATACTATGCACCAAATTGAAAATATTCCAAATACTTAAAACATACTTCATACATAAAAACCCATTGAACAACTAAGATTACAACACTAGTCCAAAATGGTTATGATCCAAAAAGTACTAGAGATGCAACTCAATCGTACAAGTAGTAATTTACGTTAATTACTATATTAACATTGATGTCGCATCGTCGCTTAGTCAACTGTGTCTAGTTGATCATTTCCTGATTCTCCTTCAGGTCCTGTAACAAGATCTACCATTCGAGGGGAATGGTAGTTGGGACTACCAAAGTGAGATTTGATTACAAATCTCAGTATGTTAACAAAAAACTTCCACACAAACTAATGATGCATGGATGACAGTAAAAGCATAAATGCATAATCAAATTCATAAGTAATTAAAGTATAACTTGGCGTACAACATAGCATAATTGACATAACTTAAATTGAAACATGAACTGAACTTGACTTGACATGAACTTGATCTGAAACTTGACTTAGCATGAACTTGCTCTGAAACTTGAATTAACATGAACATGATATGAAACTTAACTTATCATGAACTTGTTCTGAAACTTGACTTAACATGAACGTGATATGAAACTTGACTTATCATGAACTTGTTCTGAAACTTGACTTAACATGAAAAATACATACTCCACAGTTGCTGTGGCCCCATATATTCTACGTGTAAATACATACTCTACAGTTGTTGTGGCCCCATGTATTCTACACAAACTTGACTTAACATGAAAAATACATACTCTACAGTTGTTGTGGCCCCACGTATTCTACGGAAACTTATTCTTTAACTGTTTAAATACATACTCCACAGTTGTTGTAGTCTCATATATTCTACGTGTCACAATTGCTGTGTCTCACGTAGTGTATGCATCACAATTGCTGTGACCCCATACATAAGTAATCAAGATGAAACGTGACTGGAATACGAAAGGACTGAAACCCTGAAGTAACATAACATGACTTGAACATAACTTGAAATATATGACCAACTTGAGATAGAAATATTTCGTAACATGACATAACATATAATAGACAACATATTTAACATGACATACTTGCAACAGTAAATATTACATGACTTGACATATATGTAATAGATGGCATACTTAGTATGATGTACTTGTAATGTACAGCAATACATGACAGAATATATTATGTAACAGATAAAAATTGATGACAGAATAAATTCTGTATAACAAACAATTATGTGATGACTCGGCATGACATGACATATATTATAACACACATACATACACTGTAGTTCATTTACTTAGCACACATACACAGTAGACTGCTAGTAAGTTAAAAGCTAACTTACCTCGATTTCCGCATTTTTTATAAAACCTCAAGCGCGATCACGAGGAACTGTAATTAGTAATTCTAAAAGTTAGCACTAAATCACTAATAACTTGAAATATGAAAAATACTAACTTAAAGAATAAAATTTCCATTTTACTCTCTACATGTAGGAAAATGACCGTTTTATCTATAACTTAAGGATTTTGCATACTAACTCCAAAAGTCACCAAAATTTACATGCCTCATGTAAATTTTATCCTCAACTCAAATATCAATTTAGAAAAATTTAAAACTAATCACAATTATTAAAACTCCATAGGGCCAAAATTCTCATATGCTATTTCCATTGATTTTTGTTTCCAACTTGTTTTGATCAACCTTTTGATTTATGACTTATAAATATGTGATCTTCAAACCAAACCATCACATGGTTTAAAAAGATGTCCTAAAACATATATAAGCTTCTAATTCAAGATCACATGGTTAAAAATTAACCAAAACATAAATTTATCAAAGAACATCCACACTTTGGCTTATTTGAATATTTCTTTACATAAAATTTCATATCTTTGAAACTAACATCAAATATTTTCAAAATAATAATATAACATGTATATAAGATACTTAGGATCCTCCAATAAAATTATCAAAGTCATTGGAATAGGTTTAGACCACCAAAGAGTTAAACTTTCTCAAAACAGAAACTGTTTTTCTTCTTACAGTTTCTAAGTTTCTAAATCTAAGAAAATATTTCATCAAAACCTTTAATCATGCAAAAATCCTCAACCAATAATCATATACACATGTTAACAATACTCTATAAAAATTTCGGACTCATATCTATCCATTAGCTTGGTCAAAAACTCCAAACGATAACATATTCTCCAGTTTATCTTCCATAATGACCTTTCTATAGTTTACATAATATTTGACTGACCAAATGATCTTCAAATGGGACAAATAAGATATCCACGTAAACTAGACTCAAAAAGGAACAACTTATATGAAGGAGACTTTATGATAAAACACTTATAAAAGCTTCGAAATGGGCGTGCAAAAGAACTCCTAAAAGCTGTCCGAGAGGGAGTGTTTGATATTCTTTTAATGGAAAGTATAAATGAAGATAATTTCATGGAGAGGGGTGACTGGAGATACTTATGGATGAGATATGGAAGAGAAGAGACTGGAGTGAGAGTTAAGTGTAGGACTCTCTTACCCGGAGTGAGAGTGGAGTGTAGGACTCTCTTACCTAATAATATCTACAAAAATCAACTCAAGATATTTTTACCCAATAATATCCATGAAATTAACTTAAAATGTTTTTATCCAATAATATACACAAAATTAGTTTAAGATATTTTTATCCAATAATATCTACAGTTTTGAACAGACGTTTCGCCCGAAATTATGAAAAAATTGTTATTGCGCCATAAGACCTTAAATAACCATCCGAGTCTAATGGCACAAACCATAATACATTTTGACACTTCTAACTATTTCCAATAATCAAAAACACACTTCTGATACCATATTAAATAATAACACTAACTATGTAGTTAGACAAAAACCTATATGATTAATGAATTCGTGAAAGCTTATAGAGTCTTCACGAGATTCCTAAAGTCAATAGAAATTCCACAATTGAATTTCTAGCGGGCTGTTACAAGTAATGTATCAATCCTTGTATAAAACTGGAACTTAACATCCTTATACGCATGGAAATGTTGAAGTGCAGGTTTAAAATATAAATCATGACATGGCTTGGGTGCGAAATTGAACCATAAATTTTATTATTTTTAATTATTACAAATAACCTTAAATATCCATTTATAATATGCCATATAACAGATATGAAAGCAAAAGAATATCGGGTTGTTTTGAGTATCTTTACTCGCATAACCAAGCTGAGGAATTTTCCTTAAATGTTAGAATGCATCATGCAATTTATAAATAAAGGGGCACATTTTGAAAGATCCGATCCTCAACAGCATAAAGGATATATATATATATATATATATCTGCTGAATGCTAGCAATGTTTTGCATTGGCCACCATTGATCGGTGTGCACTCGAGCCAGGGTCCTGACTTCCGTGGAAAGTAGTCCACCATTGTCTCTAGCTCGGGAAAACCTTGATGACATGGTGCGAGATAGGAACTCTTTAAGTTCACACCTGGATTGGCCAAGCAAATGAGATACAAAATTATGTTCTGGAAGCAAAGGGTCCTCCAACAACGGATGGCAAAAAATATAACACTAAATAGGTATTTTCCAATGAAGATTTGATGGCTGAAGCAAATGGGATCAAACATTTTGTGCAAAGCAAGGAAAAGATCCACTTTAAAATTCAATCAATATGCTAATGCAGCCTGTCAAAAAATAATTTAGAAAAAAAAGCATAGGTCTGCTTAGATTTAGATATTCATTTCAGCCTTGTGACAGAGCTTCATGCCAAATCCAACCCACAGATTTTCTTTTTGATCAGAGAACTCCAATAGACAATTGATAAACGATTTCAGGCAAAGTTTTGGGGAGCTTCATGCCAATTTTTTTAAGTCCGAAAGTAATTTTTGCCAGCTTAGCCTGGGTTCAGGCCATCACAATCAAATGAGGGTAATTTGGACTAATAATGACAGAGGTAAACATATTATACAAGCAAATAATTCTTGCACAACTATCCACTATTTCCTATGAACAGAATGAGCCATAGTTACCTTTAAGGACTTCAGCGGATACAAATGTGATTAGAGCGGAGCCAACATATTGAGGGACAAAGTAAGGGATGAATACTTGGAAGCTTAGAAGTATACCCTTTTTACACCATAATTTCATATGCCAGTAAGACTTGCCTGCAATCAGGTAAACCAGAAAAAGAAAAAAAATAAGGGGAAGAAAAAAAAAAATACTAGAACTTCATAATCAGCGGACTAGAAGTTATCACCACATGAATGAGAAGAGGCCACTACTTGGGGTTGGCTGAAAATTTACACCATCATCAAGAGACTCCAACATTGGCTTGGCAGTACCTAAGCCAATGTATCATGTAAAAAGACCATTCATGAATATACAGAAACCATAATTTAGTCATTTATTTGATTTAAAACTAAAATGCCATTTGTTCGACTTACTTCAAAGCATCTGCAACTTTTTCAACTTCAGCAAGCATGTGCGCATAAATTACAAACACAAAATCAGGAACAGTCATGAATCAAAGGCAAGGTAGGTACCTAAAAAATACAATAATATAATTAAAAAGGCTGAAGCAATTTGTCCATGGAACACAAGTCAGCTCGGCCAATGACTAATAAAAACCACTAAAAACCTGAAAATACCCTGTAACATATATATACCTTGGAAGTTCAATGCATACAACATTGACTGGTATCAACCATGCCTTTGAGGCAACATCTCTTACAATTCGTAAATCACAAAGTAACAGAGAAAAATCATCCAAAATCTACCTTCACCGATACTAACATTTGAGTTTTGAAAAATCTAAACTTCAAATGCAGTTAATGCTACCTGTGGACAGAATCAATACAACTCAATTAAACATCATGTTTCTTGCCTAACTTCATACAGTTAACGGCACTTTCCTTACCACCCTTTTTCACTCTTGCATGAAAGACAATAAATTATGGAATGAGAATGGAAAGAAACCAAACCTTTTTATGTTGCCCATCATCAAGTCACATATAACCAACCTATAAATTATGTTACCAAAAACCAGCTACAGCAGGACGACTACCTCGGCAAATGGAACGAAAGCAGCACACCTCTTCCGGAGGATCAAAAAATAAGTCGTTGCACTCCACAAAAAACCTTAACATCACTTTGGCATATTCACAAAGTACACCAATATTCACAATCGTACACAAAACTCACACCAATACGTACAAAAATGGGAAGTTCATCAAATGGACCTCACGTGTGGAACACCCTACACACTACCCTATCTAAAGTGGGGAAATCAAAAACTTTAAAACAAACTTTAAAAGTGTATTACCCAAGTCAGCCCGAAAAAAAAAAAAAAGACTTCACATCGACAATCTCAATTACAACATGACCATTACCCAAACCGACAAAAATGACTGAAGCATCGACAATCTCAATTACACCATGACCATTATCCAATAGACACAAAAACAGGAATGACCATTATCCAATAGACACAAAAACAGCAATAACCATTATCTAATAGACACAAAAACAACAACTCAACTATGTCGGCACATATGAAAGAAAACAACTATAATGTAAACAACTGTTACATCATGTTATCAATCTTTAGTTGAGAAAAATATATTCAAAGACACGTTTAACCAATATCTGAAGACCTCTCAATTTCTTCGGTGGCATAGATTGTGTGACATTGCTCTGTTGTGTCCCAACACCTTGCCCATCATCAAATGGAGGTTGTTGATTGCCCGGGGTGTCACCCAATGGCATTGCATCATCCAATATTTTCCTGCAAGCCTAAGTTAAGAAACAAAAAAAGCCATAGATTAGAGAAAGATGACATAACAGGTTCTGCAATCATTGGTATTGGAAAGTGTACTACCTTTCCCTTTCTTGCCACATTTTCCACGGGCGGAACCTTTCTCTTACTTGGGGGTCTCCCTTTCCCTCGGATCACGTGAGGGTTTAATATCTTCTTATCATTATCCACTTGTACATTTGATCCAACATTCGTTGATTCGGATCTCGACCCAACCGTTACATCATCACATCTTGAATTGAAGTCATTGACAACACGTAGGAATGCATTCACACGCTTATCACTTCGTGAAATTTTAGTTGCTAATTTCATGCATCTTTTAACCACCATCTCATACCTCCGTGCATCTCCACTGGCCCCCAAGTCATTATAACTACTTTTGATTAATGTGTATGTCCTCTTCTCATCCTTCCTCCAGCGATCCAAGACATATTTATCTGGCACCACATTAATTCGAGACAACTGAAAAACTTTAAGTACATGCCTATATAAAATTCCCCTCATCTCAAACAATGCACACGTGCATTTCAACTCACACTCATTTTCGTTAAAGTAAAGTGTGTAGTGGACAATTTTGTTGCAGACATTAACAGAGATTTCATCCAAGATATCAAAAGTTGAAATGCAACCTTGCTTACTTACTAGTGTGCAATTACAACACATTAGGCCCATCAACTCTTTTTGTAACTCTTTAAACTTTGCATTCGTGTATAAGCTCTGAAACTGCTTCTCAAAGTTGAAAGGGGAGACGCAGGGGATCGTTTGGTTATTGGAGTTGAAGTCAGCAGTTGTCTCTAGCTCCACCTTCTTCCTCAACGTATTATCAAATTGGTCCACGAATTCCTTCAACGTTGTACCGGAATGGACTATCCGTCGTTTGGTTACTGGAGTTGAAGTCAGCTGTTGTCTCTAGCTCCATGTTCTTCCTCAATACATTATCAAATTGGTCCACAAATTCCTTCAATGTTGTACTGGAATGGACATATCCGTCAAAAAAAGCATTCATACTTTCTGACCATTGTGTCGTGCTCATGCCTGCCCAGAAAACTTTCTTCAAGTAAACTGGAACCCAAAAAGTCCTTTCCTCATATAAGGTCTTGAGCTAGTTATTATTTTTGAGATCATACATATCAAGAAGTTGACTTCACCTCTCCTCAAATTCCGAGTAAGTTTGTGAATCATACAATGCAGCCTGAATAGAGGTCTTCAATCCAGTGGAGAAATGAGAGTGAGATCCTAACTTCTCTGGAAGTTTGCGCATTATATGCCAAAGACAATATCTATGGCGGGTTTCCGGAAATATAATCTCAATTGCATTCTTCATTACCTAGTCTTGGTCGGTTATAATGGCTTTCAGCGCTCGACCATTGATGCAATCCAACCACATGTGGAATAACCAAACAAAAGAATACGTGTCCTCGCTTGACAACAACCCTGCCCCTAGTAGTATACATTGTCCATGATGGTTAACACCAATTAATGGAGCGAAAGGCATTCCGTACCTGTTTGTTAGGTATGTTGTATCAAAGGTTACAACGTCTCCAAAATACTCATACGCCGATCGACTCCGTGCATTAGCCCAAAATATATTCAGTAACCTTTCGTCATCATCCACATCCATGGCAGAAACAAACCTATCATTCTGGTTTCTCATTCTTTGGAAGCACACATAAAGGGAATCGCCACCTCCTTTACCCAATCTTAAATGTCTCGCCTTATCAATAAAATTTCGACAATCTCTCTCTTGAAAATCTAAATTCTCAAAACCCCCAGTATCAACGACAAGAGAGAAATAATTCTTGTTCATTCGAATACCTACTCTATCATTAAGGTCGAGAATCCTTTGACTGTATTCATCTAAATGTTTGTGAGATCGCAAGAGTCTTGATTTATTGGGGCTGATAGTAATGTGGTTGTGCACATTTTCAACTGTGGTGATAACCCATTTTTCATTCTTGTTCAATGTCACATTTACCTTTGCTTTACAATCCGTCTTAGTTGTTGTACGTGGTTTCGAGGGATTAATGTTCTTAGGTTGGTATTTTTCCCTACGGGCACATCCAATAGTAACATAAACGGGCATCCCATCATCATCTTTTTTAGTCTTCTGTGTCCTTACACCAAATCCCTCTTGCTCGGCATATTGTTTATAATAGGCCGTAAGTTCATTCTCAATAGGAAATTCCATACCAGATCTTGGTGCTTCAACCCGGACATCGCCATCTGGGCTAATAGTGTTACCCTCTAAATCTTCATCTATATCAAATACCATTTCTAAACATGGAAACATAGGGATGGATTAGTATCAATTCAATATTAGCGTCGTTAAAGTCAGAAAATGTACTTCTAACATTTTCTTGAAATTCTGGAAACGCAGAAAATTTTTAACTAAAGTTATCCGGATTACTCGGAGGCGGAGGGTTGGACATATTTACATCAAGATTTTGCTGTAATAATGCAAATAATTAGAATAATGAGCACGTTAAACACATTGTTTTAAAACAATAAAAGACATCAAGTTGCACTCGCATGGTAATCGTTTGGATCTCCTAATGTATTTTGAGGCGTCATTAAAGACTGCAAAGTTGAAGTCGAAGGCCTGGGTACCATTTCATATTCTTCCCCCATCACAATAATCTATGAATGGTCTTTCGAGACTTTAAAGGAGAAGTACATGATGGCATAAGAAGAAAAACGAACATTTAACAAATCATAATTAATAACCATTAATAACAAATATCTAAAAGTTTAAAATAAAAACTTCCTCCCGCAAAATCGGTGCGTTTCAAAGTATTATAAAAAATAATTAAATAAAAACGATTGCCACATAGGAATTTTGCACACTGCTATAGTGCTTGGTCCCTATCAAAACTCATTTATCTCATGCAGCTCATGATCCGGCTCGATCGATAAATATGAGATTGTCTTAATTTTCTTAAGTTCCTACTAAAATGAGAAAACTAGAAGTACAATCTTTTTCTCAATTATGTAATAAAAATTCACCACTGAATGGGAATACTTAGTCCTTGAAAAAAAAAGTTTTCAAACATAAAACCCACTACAGAAAATACTAACTACCCCTTTTCATTCAAAGAGAAGATTTCTCCAGCTGTAAAAGCCATCTCTCACACGAATACTCTAAAGAAATCAGAATAATATACCACATCATCATATTCCAAATCACAGCACTCAGAGCACGGATTTCATTAGAGAATATGATAAAATAATAAAGGTTGAAGCAGATATAATCATATGTATACCATTCTGTGGCTCCCTCTCTATGAACTAGAAAATAGATCGATCATCAACAATAAAACCATACAAGGCAAAACAACATTGGCTGAAGGGAACTTCAAAATAGAAAAAAATAGATTTTTTACACTTCTTCACTCAAATATTAATGCTGACCTACAATAAATTCACATTCTGCAACAAAGCCCATTTCTTTCTTTCTTTCTTTCATTTTAAGTGCCAGATACAACCCTAAAATGCATTATGAACATTTCAAACGAAACCGAGTAATATAATACGAACAGAGCTTAAAGACCCAAGTAAAATACACCCGAGGAGTTACCTCTTGTTGTTTTGCAACTGGCCAGGGAAACAGAGCAACATGCGGAGACCGAAGAGTGGCGCTAGCGAGATTCAGGTTGGGTGGCGTTGGTCGCGATGAGTCGCGGGTGCTGCGCGACGACTACTAGGGCTGACGACGATCGTGGGTGTTGGGCGATGACAGAGACGACGACGATTCTGTTGGGCGATGCGGGATGCTTTTAAAATACAGAAAATGGCAAAAATGGCGTAACGGCTTCAAACAGATGATGTCATCGGATGCTTTCAAACGGCGAAAATGGCGTAACAGCTTCAAACAGACGGCAAGTATTTGTCGGTGGGGGTGGGGAAATGAGGTTCGACGCAGGTGGAAAGTAGATTTGACGCGGGCTTGATTTCAACGCCGAGGGGGGGTTTCAATTCAAAATGGGAATTCCACATCTCAAACGATATCGAAACGCACCGTTTCGCATAATTTAAAAAAAAAAACATTTGCCATGTACAATGTGCAAAATTGCACACCGATACAATGGCTGATGCCAATCAAAACTCTTGACATTAGGAGTACCTTGTATCATCCATGGATAATATATTAATAATGAAATAATTTTTAAATAATAATAAATAGCATTAATATTTGTTTTAATAAATATATGATATAGGACTGCTGAATAGAATTTTTTTTTAATAATATTATATATCACAATCTCCCGACATTTTTAAAAGTATTTTATCACTTTATAAAAATTAAATATTGATGACTAATATCACTTCATAAATGAAAATAATATAAGAACATATTATATAAAATCCTCTATTAAATTTTAAAAACTCTTAGTTATCATTTGAGATAATTTTAACATACTAATTACATGTTTTTTAATCCTAGGCAGCATTATTCACGATAGGATTTAGGCGTGGTGGTGGTGTATACTTTAATTACAATCTCTTTGTTGTTCAATTAAAATAAAATCCTATTTCTTATTAAATATTTGTCATTTTTAATCATGTTAATTAGTAAAATATTTTTTAAATATATAGAAATGTAAATATAAAAAATAACTTTAAATTAATGTAAATATATATAATAAATATAAAATGAAGAGTATGTCGAGTACTATGGAGTCTGGTCCACACCGCTCGAGCGGAGGCATTGGTCACTCAAGCGAAGTCAGGCAGAGTCGAACGCTCGACGTCAGCTCGACAGTGAGCTCGAGCGGAACGCGGAAGGGAAGTTCGCTCGACGCGCGCTCGACACGCCGCTCGAGCGAACATGCGATTTAGGGATTCCGCCGTTTGAACTATATATATGATTTTTGACTCTTATGTCTGTGTACTGTAGACACGAAAAACACTGTGGACGAACAGTGTTGAGACCCATCTTGTAGTGTGATATTCCTCAATAATAAAATCCTCTGCAGCTCCCGTGGACGTAGGCAATTTGCCGAACCACGTACATCTTGTGTCATGTGTGATTGCGTGTGTAATTGTTTTTCTCATTCGTTGTTATTTTAATTCATTGTCATCGTTTTTCACAACAATTGGTATCAAGAGCCAAGGTTCGGGTCTGAGGAGAAACGATGGCTGGAGATGAATTGAAGGTATCGGGGATCGAGAAGTTTGATGGCACGGATTTTGGATACTGGAGGATGCAGATAGAGGACTACCTCTATAGGAAGAAACTTCATCTTCCACTATTGGGGCAGCAACCGGAAAAGATGGATGATGCTAGTTGGAACCTGTTGGATCGACAGGTTCTGGGGGTTATTCGATTAACCCTGTCGAGATCCGTTGCACACAACGTCATCAAGGAGAAGACGACTGCGGATCTCATGGCGGCTTTGTCAGGTATGTATGAAAAGTCATCAGCGAATAACAAGGTACATCTGATGAAAAAGTTATTCAATTTGAAAATGGCAGATAGTACGTCTGTTGCACAACATCTGAATGATTTTAATACTATCACAAATCAATTGTCGTCTGTTGAAATTGAATTTGATGATGAGATACGTGTACTAATACTATTGGCTTCATTGCCAAATAGTTGGGAAGCCATGAGAATGGCTGTTAGTAATTCTGCTGGTAAAACTAAACTGAAATATGATGATATTCGTGATTTGATTTTGGCTGAGGAGGTGCGCAGGAAAGATTCAGGTGAGACCTCGGGTTTGAGTTCAGCCCTAAATGTTGATTCTCGAGGGAGATCACATGACAGGAACTCAAACAGAGGAAGATCAAAATCAAAGTACAGGGGCAAGAGCAAGTCGAGGCCTGGTCAGTAGGCAACTTGCTGGAATTGTGGCAAAGCTGGCCACATAAAGAAAAACTGCAAAAACCCCAAGAAGACGGAGAATGATAGTGCTAACGTGGTAACTAAAGAAGTATAGGATGCACTATTGCTTGCAGTTCATAGTCCAGTTGATGACTGGATACTGGATTCAGGGGCTTCCTTCCATACATCTTCCCACCGGGAACTAATGCAAAATTATGTTGCAGGTGATTTTGGGAAGGTATACTTGGCTGATGGTGAGGCTTTGAACATAGTGGGGATGGGAGACATTGACATTGCACTCCCTGGCAAGAACAAATGGACCTTGCAAAAGGTCAGGCACATTCCTGAGCTGAAGAAGAACCTCATTTCTGTTGGGCAGCTTGATGAGTGTGGTCATTCAGTGGTGTTCTCAGATAGCACCTGGAAGGTCACAAAAGGGGCATTGGTACTAGCTCGGGGTAAGAAAACTGGTACACTATATATGACTACTGGTTTAATTGACACTATTACTACTACCGTTGCAGAGAGCACAGCAGATTTGTGGCATTGTAGGCTTGGCCATATGAGTCAGAAGGGCATGACGGAACTTCTATCTAGAGGCAAGCTACCAGAACTGAAGACAGTTGATCTCGGTATGTGTGAGAGTTGTGTTATGGGGAAACAAAAGAAGGTCAGTTTCTTGAAAAGTGGCAGGATGCCAAAGACAGGAAGACTTGATCTTGTGCACATAGATGTGTGGGGTCCTTCCCTAGTTGCATCTCTTGGAGGTTCTCGCTACTATGTTACGTTCATTGATGACCATAGTAGGAAGGTATGGATTTATTTTTTGAAACATAAATCTGAAGTATTTAATGTTTTCAAAATTTGGAAAGCCATGGTTAAGACAGAGACAGGCTTGAAACTGAAGTGTTTGAGGTCTGACAATGGTGGTGAGTATGTTGATGGCGGGTTCAAGGAGTATTGTGCAGCTCTAGGTATCAGAATGGAGAAGACTATTCTTGAGACACCACAGCAAAATGGAGTTGCTGAGCGTATGAACAAGACTATTAATGATCGTGCTAGAAGCATGAGGTTGCACGCTGGACTACCACCCACTTTTCTGGGCAGATGCAGTCAGCACTGCCGTTTATTTGGTAAACAAAGGGCCATCAGTTCCACTGGATTATGGATTGCCTGAGGAGGTTTGGAGCGGGAAAGAGGTTAAGTTTTCTCACCTTAAAACCTTTGGTTGTCTTTCTTATGTGCTTATTGATTCTGATGCTCGTAGTAAGCTTGAGGATAAGTCAAAGAAATGCTATTTCATTGGCTATGGAGACGAGACATTTGGCTATCGTTTCTGGGATGATCAGGGTCAGAAAATTATAAGAAGCAGGAATGTGATTTTCAATGAGAAAATGATGTACAAGGATAAGTCTAGTACAGTTTCTGCAGTAGCTCCTCAGGAGTCCGAGTTTGTAGGATTGGATGACCTACCAGAGGTCACAGTGCAGTGTAGAGATGTGAGTGACGGGGAGAGTGGGTCTAGTGCACCCATTCCTATTATTCCGCAGGCAGTTTCAGAACTGTCTACTCCTACAGTTGCAGTTCGCAGGTCAGTTAGGACTATACGTCCTCCACAGCGTTCCTCACCTACTTTGAATTACATTCTGTTGACAGATGGTGGAGAACCGCAGAGTTATGAAGAAACCTTGCAAGATGAGAATTCTAGCAAGTGGGAGCTGGCCATGAAAGACGAGATGGATTCCTTGCTAGGGAATCAGACATGGGAGTTGACAGAACTTCCATCAGGGAAGAAGGCATTACACAACAAGTGGGTGTACCGGGTGAAAACTGAGCATGACGGCAGTAAGAGGTACAAAGCTAGACTTGTTGTAAAAGGCTTTCAGCAAAAGCAGGGTATTGATTACTCTGAGATCTTTTCTCCTGTGGTAAAGATCACAACTATCAGGATGGTACTGGCTATGGTTGCTACTGAAGATCTATTTCTTGAGCAGTTAGATGTGAAGACAGCTTTTCTTCATGGAGACCTTGAAGAAGACATCTACATGCACCGGCCTGAGGGGTTTGTGGTACAGGGAAAAGAAGGTTCAGTTTGCAGACTGAAGAAGAGCTTGTATGGCCTGAAGCAAGCTCCTAGACAGTGGTACAAGAAATTTGACAACTTCATGCACAGTGCAGGGTATATTAGATGTCAGGCAGATCACTGTTGCTATGTCAGGCATTTTGACAATTCTTACCTTTTTCAAATGCTATGTGGATGACATACTTATTGTAGGGGCTAGTATTGATGAGATCAATAATCTGAAGAAGCAGATGTCAGAGCACTTTGCAATGAAGGATTTGGGAGCTGCAAAGCAAATCCTTGGCATGAGAATTGTCAGAGACAGAGTCAGAGGTACGTTGAGACTCTCACAGGTTGAGTATTTGAAAAAGGTACTCAGCAGGTTCAATATGGACAAGGCCAAACCAGTTGGCACACCCTTGAGAAGTCACTTCAGACTCAGCAAGAATCAGTCACCAGAGTCAGATGAGGAACAAGATTACATGAGTAAGGTTCCTTATGCCTCAGCTATTGGTTCACTTATGTATGCTATGGTTTGCACAAGACCGGATATTGCCCATGCAGTGGGAGTTATGAGTAGATACATGAGTAACCCAGGAAAGCAACATTGGGAAGCAGTGAAGTGGATTTTGAGGTACCTAAAGGGTTCCTCAGAAACCTGTTTATGTTTCTCTGGAGAGAGCTTGGAGGTGCAGGGCTATGTTGATGCTGATTTAGCTGGAGATATTGACAGCAGAAAGAGTACCACGGGCTTTGTTTATACACTTGGTGGTACTGCAGTGTCATGGGGTTCTAATCTACAGAAAACAGTTTCTTTGTCTACAACAGAAGCTGAGTATATTGCAGTGTCAGAGGCTGCAAAGGAGATGGTATGGCTACAAGGCTTCTTGGAAGAATTGGGTAAGAAGAATCAAAAAGGCACTCTCTACAGTGACAGTCAGAGTGCCATATTCCTTACCAAGAATCCAGCATTCCATTCCAGGACCAAGCACATTCAGATCATGTATCACTTCATACGGTCATTGTTAGATGACAGACAGTTGTTACTTGAGAAGATTTGTGGAAGCAAGAACCCTGCTGATATGTTGACAAAGGGTGTTACGCTTGAGAAACTGAAGTTGTGTGCAACTTCAGTTGGTCTTCTAGAATGAAGACAGGAGCAGTGAGTTGCAGAGGTGGAGGATATCATGTTTGAGGAAGACGGCGATACAGCGAGTGTACCAGTCTCCAAGTGGGAGAATTGTTGAGTACTGTGGAGTCTGGTCCACACCGCTCGAGCAGAGGCATTGGCCGCTCGAGCGAAGTCAGGCAGAGTCGAATGCTCGACGTCAGCTCGACAGTGAGCTCGAGCGGGACGCGGAAGGGAAGTTCGCTCGACACGCCGCTCGAGTGAACATGCGATTTAGGGATTCCGCCGTTTGAACTATATATATGATTTTTGACTCTTATGTCTGTGTACTGTAGACACGAAAAACACTGTGGACGAACAGTGTTGAGACCCATCTTGTAGTGTGATATTCCTCAATAATAAAATCCTCTGCAGCTCCCGTGGACGTATGCAATTTGCCGAACCACGTACATCTTGTGTCGTGTGTGATTGGTGTGTGATTGTTTTTCTCGTTCGTTGTTATTTTAATTCATTGTCATCGTTTTTCACAACAGAGTATGATTAATCTAAAAATAAAGTTACTAGGCTGTTGGTAATAGATTACGAAAATTGAGAGATTATAAAAATTTAACTTGTTTTTTTCTTATAAATTGATTATGATTATTCTCCTAAACTTTATTATAAGAAATACAAGATGACTTAAAATAATAAAAAAACATAATTTTAGAAATAACATAATTTTAGAAATAACTTAAATTAAGTGTAATATATAACGTTAGTTTTTATATTTTGTATTTTTTTACATGCATTTTTTTCATATTTTTTAAAAAATAAAAAATTTACAATTTTATTAAAAAGTATTTTCTTAATTATTAAATTTAAAAATTAAAAAAAAAATCCAAGCTGGAGCCTCCAGCAGGGAGCTACTAATGGAAAGAGTAGCATTTTCCTTTTAGATATTGGAATTGCAGCAAGCATTGCCGCCGGTAGAATATAGAAATAATAATTATATTTATCATCATCACATACCATACATTATCTTTATTTTATTTTATTTTTTATTTTTTTTATAACAGATATGTGATGTATAGATAATAAGTAGAATAATTCAATTAGTTTAACAAGAATAAAATAAAATAAAAATAAAAAAATAATTTTAAAATATATAAAATGTATAGTATAAGACGATGAGTAACATCTCTCAAATGGAAAAACCTTTCGATGTGTGAATTTGACGCCATGCAAGATACGTGTTCTCTCACGGAAGCCAAAATTTTTTTTTAACTCATAAGCCATATACCACACATTTAGTAAAAGAAAAAATAAAAAAGAGTTCTGTTATACATAAGCTCATACATCACACATTTTTTAATTTTAATTTTGTTAAATTAATTAAATTATTTTACTCATTATCTATATACTAATATTTGGTAAAAGAAAAAAAATAAAAACAAGTGTGGTTTGTGATATATGTGCTTATGTTTAGAATTTTTCTTTTGATAATATGTGAATAATAGTAAAGAAATTATAAATAATAATAAATAAATTATAAACAAATAAAAATTATAAATAACATTACATTATTTATAAATAATAATGAAATGTAATAGCTTATTTGGATAGGGAGACGAAATGAAATGATTTTATATAAAAGTTTAAAGTTGAATAAAATATTATTAAAATATTATTTTTTAATATTATTATTATTTTAAAATTTTAAAAAATTAAATTATTTAATATATTTTATGTAAAAATTTAAAAAAATTATAATAATAATAATATGAGATGCTTTCTCAATTTAAATAGTCTCTAAAAAAGAAATGGCTTTATTTTAAGTTTAGGTAGTGAGCTAAATGATATTCATAATAGTAAAATAATAATAATAAAATATTAAATAATAGTAAATAATAATAAAAAGTACCTTAAAAATAATCTTTTTCAGAAAATGGAGGGTTTCCGAAAAATACTCCGCTACCCAAAGAGCCGAAAAACAAACCGTTCTGGTCACCAACATCGCTCCCTCTAATAACAGCACAATATACATTCGATTCTTCGAACAGCTCCAAATCAATCACCATGCTCCTTGCTCTTTGATCCCCAATCCGAAAACCTTAAACTTTTTCTTTAATTTTCTGTTTTTATTTAATTCTTTGCGATTTGAATGATGAAGGAATTCGCGGTGCCACCGGTGGTATTCCCGTCCGGGGGAAACCCCGGTTCAAGCAGCGGTGTCCAGCAACGGCGGGTTCCGACTGCGCCGTTTCAGCCTCCTCGCTCCGCCGCCTCTGGCATCCCTTTCATGTCTTTTGATATCGGGTCCGCAGTGACCTCCACCTCCTCCGCCTCGATCTACGGAGGTCCCATCGTCGGCGGAGTCGGCGCCCCCGGGGGAGCAAGCTTCGAGGATGAGGAGCCGTTGCTGGACGAGCTCGGCATCCATCCGGACCAAATCTGGAAGAAAACCAGGGCGATCCTCAACCCGTTACGGGTCAATGCAGCTGTGCACGAGGACTCGGACCTGTCCGGCCCGATACTCCTCTACATGTGCCTCTGCCTCTTCCAGCTACTCTCCGGGAAGATCCAGTTCGGAGTCATACTTGGCTGGATCGTCGTTTCCTCTATCTTTCTTTACGTGGTGTTCAACATGCTGGCAGGAAGGAACGGTAACCTCAAGCTGCACACTTGTACGAGCGTGGTTGGCTACTGCATGCTTCCCGTGGTGATCTTCTCGGCCGTGTCGCTGTTCCTGCCCCAAGCTGGTGCGGTCAGGTTCGCGATAGCCTCAGTCTTCGTTTTCTGGGCGACGAGGGTCTGCACGGGTCTCATGAGCGCGCTTGCCGATGGCGGCGATGAGCATCGCGGACTGATAGCGTATGCGTGTTTCTTGATTTACACCCTGTTCTCTCTGCTTGTTATATTCTAGTGAAAATTTGTTGTGGATGCTTGGAAATCGAAAATTTTGGTTAAGTAGAACACCTTTTCGTCGTAGATGTAGTTTTGGCTTATCACCGACATGAACCTGAATGCTATCGTTGGAGTGCATTTTATTTTATAGAGAAATGAAGTTGATACTTGTAAATGAACTCGTCTTAGGTTATTATGTATAACTTTCTACTTTCGCTGTATCAGTGTCTTGTTTGTGAAGCGAATGGATGTTTATTGTGGGCTTGCTTATGCTCTGCGATTGGCCTCTTTTGTCATAGTTTTGTCGCTCGGTATACTTAATGTGGGTTCTAAAATTGTGCACCGAAAAAAGAGTATGTGAAGTTGAACTAGATCCGTGACATTGGTCCTATAATCTGTTGTTTCGGTTTGGAGAATTTGTTTTCTTCACATCATGCATCGTGTCCTCTTCTTGAAACTGCTTACAGCTTTTGCTTATTGTCCCCGTCTTGTTGGACTGATACACGTTTTGCTTCTATATATGGAGACCGTAATGTGTTTGCCTAATTGTTGAGCTGTTCATAAGGATCACTCAAGATTATCAATTGCTTTCACTTGGATCTGTTTGTTGATTAGGTTTCTGGCCTTTTTCTTTTTGTTATTGTCTTTAAAGTTTTTGCGTAATTCTGTGGCTGGTGTTTCATTTGGCTAAAACATCAAGTTCTCTGAAAGGATTTCAATGATAGTGAACAAATGTGGCTATTCAAAAACCTCTATATTTCCAGTTGCTAGGGGCCCGCTAGACTTTTTACTTGAAGTGTTTGTGCTACATACGCTGAAATCCAAACCTACAACTTTGGAAAACATAAAAAATAGGTATCTGTGACTTGAAAATGGCAGCTTCGTGCAGAGGGTGTGTATATAAACTTAAACGTGGGTGTGCTTATTTGAGAGAGATGCATCTGCTTCCAACTACACATGGACATGTTTGTGGTAATCTTTTTAGAAATCTCTTTGAAGTGTTAGGATGAAATTACTCAAGAAAGTATAAGTCATAAGTGGGTTCATACAAAAGAATTAGATGCAGTTGGAATCCATACTTTTTTTTTTTTTTAAGAAGAGGACGGTATCCCAATTTTATTGATAACCATCGCTTATGGCAGAGGAATACCGTGGTTACATCTTGATACCTAGGGGTCACACATAGTCAAAAAAACCAAACCCAGGCATCCGAACTAACTAGACCAAAAAAAAAAAAAAAACCAAAATAAAAAAGGCAAGAAAAACAAACCTGTAACTAAACCTGTTATTTCTGACGAAAAATGTGTGAACCAACTTTATCCATACGAACAGCTCCCAGAATATCCTTTGGTAAACTGTGAGTGGACTCAAAGAAAACCTCCTTACTACTAGAACCCAATTTGGCAAGTTTGGTGGCTACGTGATTCGTTACTCGAAAAGATTGGGAGATCTGTATCACCATGGAGCTTGCCATCGTTTTAGCTTGTTTCCAGTAAGCCTGACACCTCCACGGGACAGTCCCACCTTTATCCCACCATTGAGCCACAAGTTTAGAATCAGTTTCCACTTCAACATGAGTTGTATTCATCTGTGCACAAATGATCAGACCATCCAATAATGCTTGAATCTCAGCAATATTATTTGAACTATTGCTGTAATGTTTGGTAAAGCACAAATGATATGACCCTTCGGATATCTAAAAATTCACCCCCCTCCGCTTCTTCCGAGGTTCCCTATGCTACTACCATCCGCATTCAGCTTCATAAAGTTTTGTGTAGGCCGGATCCATCGCAGAAATTGAACTTCCTTTTTCCTGACGGGCATAGTCCATAAGCAGAGTTGCTGTAAGATAGCACTATTTGAAGCCTTGATGAACTTTTTATTCGATTTAGTATATAAGACTTGAGCTAGGAATGCTTGATTTTATTGTATACTTGCTGCCCTGAATCCACAGTCCCCTCCATGCGGGCTTTGCATCGGAAAATCCAGAGAAACCAACTGATAATAGACGGTAGAATACCAATCACCACATTAATTTGAGAAACAGCCTAAGCCCCTAGATAACCATTGATGTATTTTCCCCCCCATGTATGAGCAAGCCCAATATTCATCCCCAGAGTAGCTTCAAAGACCATCTAAACATACGTGGGAATCTCACCCATCAGAAGTGCATGATCCAAGGACTCACAGGAAGCCACTTTACAACATTCACATTTTGATGCCATAGAGATATTTAATTTCATAATATTCCTGTCAAAAAGCAGGCCGTTATTCATACCTCTCTACATAAAAGTAGAAATTTTTTGAGGCAGTAAAGAATGCCATATCCATTTAGTCCATTCCAAATTATCTCTGTGATTTTAGTCCATTCCAAATTATCTCTGTGATCACAAATGTAATTCCAAGCTGAAGATGTATAAAAATTACCATTTTGTTCAGCTCTCCATATCGGAATGTCGGGACCCGTGGCAATCTTGACATTTTGTAATTTCAGATCTTTAGTAAGGGTATTCCCCACTAACTCTTGTATTTTCTCCCAATTTCCCCCCATCTCAGAATAAACATCAGCTACTTTCAAAGAGGGATTAGTGATCTCTGATATTTCACCCTGGATGCCCATATTCTAAGAGTTAGTTGCACTAGTAATTCCTTGGAATCATTTAATGGGTAAAAGAAGTTTTCCCTTTAAGCAATGTGAGAGGGCTTATTCATTACCTTTCTTATACTCATGCCATACTCCATTGGACTTGTCTGTTTGACTTGGAAACAAGTGTTTCTGAATTTTGTGGTCGATAAGAATGGCAAAAGTTTTTGAAGCGGCTGATTTGGAAATGTAAATGTTGAATAGTTTGCCACCATTGATTGTTGGGGAATACAATTGATTCCAATTACCCTGCTCTCTACTCTAGTTTTCAAGCCTACAACTAAGGGAAAAGTCAGCCTTCTACCCTCCGATGTGATTAAAGCACTCTGTTTTGTGCACTGTTTTTTTGGGGATTGAAAATGACATGTTGTGCAGAGTGGTTTTACAGAAAACGGGCAATGTTTATTAAATCAGACAAGAAATCCGCAAAAATTTGTTTTTGAATGTGGTGTAGAAATTTTTTTTAGCATCCTGATATTAAGTCAATATGTAGTTTTCCTTTTTGATGTATAGCAGTAATTCATCCCTGGTGATGGATATTATGATCTGTCTGCTTGCCAGATCGCCAAAGACCATCTATGGATGAATCAATTATAAGCTTGTAATGTCACTTTAGTAGTTTTTATAGTCTCCTTTGAATTCCTTGTCAATGGTGGATCTTATGCTCTATTGGTTGAAATCCTATATCCAAATCAAAATTAAGCTTGCTGTGCTATCAAATTCCATTCCCTTTGATTTTTGAGAATCCTTGTTATCAGCTCTCTATATAGGCCATCTTCTCTTTAAAGCATTGTCCAAAAGTCTGCAACTGTGTTCTATTACTATTTAATCAGTTAAAAAATCATCAAATCGCCAATGCAGATGAAAATCTATTGCTTCTTTTTAGAGGCACTAGCTGTGGTTTTTTCGGATACACATTTTGGTGTGGACAAGAAATACCATGGAGAATGCTGTGTTATGTTTTTCCTTGTTTTTAGCTGGAGAGAGTTTGTTTAATAGATTCAGATTTCTCTATAGGTTTATGATCAGTAAGGTGTTCCTTAATCTTTTACTTCTAATGAGGTTTCATTCTCAATTCATTCTCTTTGCATCATTTCCAGCATTGGTTTTGAAGATTTGCATTTTTTTTTTTATGAATGAGAGGAAGGGTAGTGATGATCCGCTTCGTTCATTCTAGAACAAATCATAGTTAAAGGAGTATGATGTCTAAAACTTTTGTGGAATTTCTTTGTGGCTAAAACATTTATTGTCCTTATAATGTCCTCAAACATTTGAAGCCCTAGAATGAGGATGATATTTATTATCATATATTGTATAAATTTTATTTAACTTTCCTACACTCACCTGCACTGTAAGATAGCATGTGCTTTACTTCAGTGTATAAATACTATGTGTAATTTTGTATTCATTTTAATGAAATCTTCCAAAATTCTCTCAAACCTCTCTCTCGATTTTTCCTCTCAGTTTCCCTCTTATCATGGTATTAGATGAAACCCTAACTCTAGCCCACTGGAATGCTGTCATGACCACTCCGACTGACGAATCGTCTTCTACCAACCCTACTCCTTCTGTTGTTCCTTCTTCTGTGGATTATTCGAATCCATACTACCTTCAAAGTGGAGATCATCCCGTTGTGATGCTCGTCTCCCAACCCCTTGCTAGTGATAATTTTCTCACCTGGAATAGATCCATGTCTATGGCCCTTATTGCTAAAAACAAACTCTGTTTTGTTGATGGTGCTTTGTCGAAACCTTATGAGAGTGATCCTATTTATCATGCTTGGATTCGCTATAATACTGTTGTTTTTTCTTGGTTGCTTAATGCTTTGTCTAAAGAAATCGCATCCTCAATCCTTTACATCGATACTGCAGAAGAAATGTGGAATGATTTAAATGAACGATTTGCACAAAGCAATCAGCCTCGTATCTTCCAGATCTGGAAGACTATTTTGCATCTTTACTTCAAGAAAATGTCTCTGTAATTTCTTACTTTACACGGTTGAAAAGTTTTTGGGAAGAAATGGTTCTGTAGGCTATTGGTGAAGGCAGTTGGTTGTTGGAATGTGGGGGTAAAAAAAAAAGTGAAATTTTGTTATCTACCTATTTGCTTGGAGTTGTCATTCTGCATTTGGGAATTATTGTAATTGTTGGTTGGGACTTTAGCTATGCTGTTCGATTGTTTATTTGAGAAAAATATTCCAAGTCTTCTGTTTTGTTGAGGTAGATAGCTCTAATTCTTTTGACTTTAGATCCCCCACTGTTCTGTTATCAACCACTTGTATTATACTCCTTCCATTGACATGCATAGATACTAGATTAGTGTCAACTATCATGAATACGAAATAAACTTTTTGACTACAAAACTGGTAATCCCTCTCTCTCTCTCTCTCTCTCTCTCTCTCTCTCTCTCTCTCTCTCTCTCTCTCTCAGAAATGGCTGAGTTCTGTATTATCTTTATTCGGATGGTTTTTGTTTTCCTTCCTGACATATCAGAATTTTATTTGCGGTGAAATTTTATTATTTTACAAATCGAACTCTATCATATCAACAATGTTTCCCACTTTATCGACTTAAAAATAATTTTTCTTGCCACTATGACCCAGCAATCAAGCATCAGAGAGGTCGATTGAAAAAACAACTGCTGCTCATACAAATATCATGCAGATTTATCCGATAGTAGATAGTGAAGTAAGAATGCACCCAAACGGTAGGCCATGAAATTGGGGTTATTCGGCTCAAACAGCAAGAGAGCTCCACGCTGACCATAAAACAAAAGGAAAATAATCTATTGATTTTTTAAAAATATTTAAAGATGTTTAAAAAATATTTAAAATAAAAAACATTAAGGGAAGGGACAATTCGCACTGGGCACACCACCAAATGGACAAACTTGGATCGGATACGATCACAACCCAATATATAACTTTATTAATATTTACTTTCTTAATCATTAATTAAAAGAAAAAATTAAAAAAAAAACAAATATAAAAAAAGTAGTAGATGAGTTGTAGACGTGTAGTAGAGTAGAAATCCTATCATTTTTTTTTTTCCTTTTAAAAAATTTTTAATGAAAGAAAAAGCAGACAATATGTCAGCAACACGTTAGATGGTAGTAGGAGAAGCTGCTAATGATGCCCCCTTTGAAACCAACATCCAAATCCTGCGGATTCTTATAGATTTGTTGAAACTTGAATGGCGTTCTACTTACCGCCCAACCACCAAAAAGAACATGGACTTATATACGCGCGTGTGTGTGTATATATATATTCAAGGAGACTGCACAGTTTCAGTGGTATGAAACCCCCCAAACGAAGCACCCATCATGGCTTCCGTATCTGAAGACGCTGCAGAACACGATACCCATACTAAAGTTTTAGCAGACATGGAAGACGAAGATCTTTTCGAGATCAATCTCGAGGCCGTGGACAGCATCCCTCCACCGCATTACTGGGATAGCTATTTCACGGCCACCGGAAATGCACTACTTGCCAATTGCCTCCTGCCCATATCGGATGTCTCCGGCGCTGTTCCAATCGTGTCCAAAGATGTTTCCGGCACTGTTCCGGGGGTATCAAAATTGTGTAGCGCATTGTCGTTGGCAGGGACGGCTAACTTTGTCATGATCACCGAACCGATGCCCTTAGGTGAGCTTCTTAGGTTGCCTTTCATGGGGGCTTTTGGGGTACCCCGAAGGCAAATGAAAGCCTAACATAATAACTTTGGCTAATAGCCGTGTTGCCTTAACGCTAATATAACTGCTGTCACTGTAAACGAAATTCATTTGTTCCACATGAAAACTCAAAAGGAAATGTTAATACTTCTAATGCATTTCTCTGTTTTCTCTTTTTCTTTTTCTTGGGTTATTTTCCTGGATAGTGGATGTTGATAACTTAGGAGCTTTGCTTTGAATCGCTTACGATTACTTTCAATAAGTTGCACGAGTAAGGTTAGGTTTGAGGAATGAGATAACACTTAATAAACAATTTTTCTAAATTTTCATATAAAATATAATAAATTAATTAATTTTTTTAAATATTAAAATAATAATATTATTAAAATATAATATTTTAAAATTTTATTTAAAATTAAAAATTCTGATCTCACTCTCCAAACCTAACCTAATTCTACAGAGCTACCTCCCCTTCTTCTACATGGACACTTGTGCTTACGTCTATTTTTTATTTTATTTTTTAACATTGCTACATATAAGTCACACAGCACATTTTTTTTTTTAATTTGTTTTAATTTTTTTTGAGTTTATTCTTTTCAAACTAATTGTATTCTTCTATTACTTATTCATATATCAAATATTTAATGAAAAAAGATGATGTGTAGAAATAATAAATATAATTTTTTTTAATTTATTTTTATCCTAAACTACTAATCGATCCCTCGTTTAGAAAAGACATTTCGAATTCCTCCCCAGTGTCCCCCACCCTTTTGCCCTCTGCCTTCTCCTCAATCATTACACATAGGATAATGATAGAGTTAGGCTTCATTTAGATTTAAGAATAAGATAAAATGAGTTAAAATATTTTATAAATTATAATGAAATTGTTAAGTTGAAATAGAAGAAACAGTTTTTGAAAATTTTATTTGTTTGGATTAGAAATTGAGATGAGATATATAATTTTAATTTTTTAAAAATTTTATAGACGTGAGTTCCACCATTTATTATATAATAATAAATAATTTTGTTTTATTTATAAATAATAATAGTAATTTATAAATCACCTATTCAAATATAATTTTTAAAATTTATTTACGTCGTATGTGCTTAAAATGTTTATTAAAATATATTAAAATATTTACGCCCGAAACTTGTTTATTAAAATATATTAATTTAATATATAACTTTGAAAAGTATACGGAAATGGCAGCCATTTTTGACTTTGATCTGTTTTGTTGTTAGTAAAATTATCGTGAAACATCGATTTCATTGATTTGAAAACAGCCATTTGAATTTAGAAGTGTTTTATCGTACAAGCAAAAATGAGATGAAACTATCTCACCTCCAAATTCAAATTACGCCGTAGATTTCATTTAGTTACACAATTAAAAAAAATAAAAATAAAAAGAATAGTAAATAGATGGTCAAAAGTAATAAACTATCATTATCCTACGCATATACCTCAATTCCTAATTGGTGAACATTGCTTTGCATCATGCATGCCACGATTATTAACATTTTAATTTCAATTTGGGAATATAACAATCACGTTTGATTTGCAAGAATCTGCATTGTAAAAAAAATGGAAATTTCACTACAAGAATCTGGGCTTTTCCCAGCGATTTTTTAAATGCTGCAAAAAATATCGCCGCATTATATGAGTTATAGCGGCGATTTCATAATCGTTGCCAAATTTAACTTAATTAGTGGCGAGGTGTGTCACTTAAGTTATCCCAACGACTTACTATGCATTTAGCGGCGAAATAATTCGCTGCCATATATTAATAAATATACGGGCGCCAAAATTGCCACTTTATTTCCCCTCCCGCCCGCGACTTAGTCAGTCTAGCTACCCCCTCTTCTCCGTTTGGTTTTCATCGAGCTTGAGAGAAACTGCAACCGAAATCCCTTCGTTCACTCCATACTAATTCGCTGCGATAATCCCCATTTTCGAATACCCACAAAGCTCCATCTCGATTCCTCCACTACGTTTTCTTGTGTGGTTGAAGCTTTGTCGTCGTTTCCTTCCAAAACCAACCTCTGTGCCTCCATCGAATGGCTTACCCATTAGCTTGCCCACACAGTACCCCCTTCAAATCTTCCACATTCTGAACCGAGTAGTACTTCGACTACCAAAAATATAATCCCCATTCAGTCAGAACCACGATGTACACACGCAGTACCCCTGCCAAACGAAGCCCTCTGTTGTGATTGGGAAGGGGCTAACCTCTTGTTGAAGTGTTAGTCCGAAACAAAGGGGTCAGAAGTCCCAAACAAAACAGCTAAAACGAGGCAAACTAGTTCGTGTTGGGCTCTGTTGGGCAAAATCCACTATTCGGTACCTCTACTCAGATTGTGCGAGGTATTTTTCTCAATCCACAGGTGGAAATCATTATTGATTAGTAACATGCATGAACATAGGGCCATTTCAGTGGTTATTTGGATTGTTGGATGACATGCACAAATCTCAGTTAGGGGTTTTTGTCCTTTTTTTGTTTTTTTATTTTATTTTTATCTTGTGATCTGCCGATGTTGTGCATATCATCGCTAAAATAGGTTGATTTTGAATCTTGGTAGATTCGTATTGTCAAATGTTGAACCTCAAAGTATATTTTTGTTTCAATCATTGATATATCATAGTGCTATCTTTGTCCCATTCATAGAATCTGTTCAATTGAGAGTTAGTCTTAGGGCTAGATTTAGGGAAAGAAATTGGGGAAAAAGCAACCTGTTGTTTCTTTACATTGTCCATACATGCTTTAAATAAAATCAAGAACAGCTAAGAATATTTTTTCATCTTTGCATAAAATGTTGATGCTTGTTAATATCAATTTTGAGCTGCTTGGTTGCTTGAAAGTAGTTGTTATATTTTTTGCAAATATGTCCATGCTAATGTTTGTAATGTCTTCAAAACATTTTCTTTAATAAGCTTACTTAATTATAAAAATTCGGGTTTGATTCATATGCTAATCTTTAATCTTTTTCAAAAACCACTATTAGTTGATTTTCATCTACAACTTGGTCATAGTAGAATACTTAATCTTTTGACAACCATAGCTATTAGTTAGTTAGCTGGAAAATGTTCAACAGAGTTTTTTCCAGAAAATTTTGCTATGCACTCTGTTTTGGGGCTTGAGAGATTTAAACCATGATTCTTTATAGCTAGCTAATAGTAATAAGAACATTTTGTTGGGAAATAAGCTAACTTTAATGGGGAATGCTTAGTTACTTCTAGAAAACAGGATAGGTGATCTATTCCATGCTAATATATTACATAAAACTTCTCTTTGTTTGAGGAAACATTATTTCCTTTTTACTTCTTTCACTAAATAATGGTATTTTTGTTCAATCTCTATTATTATCATGTTTTGTGAAAATAGAAGGATAACTCTAGTCTTAATAAACCAATTAAGCAACTCACCAATAGTACTTATCACTGAAATCTGCTGTAAGGTTTCAGGACTTAAGTGAGCTTTAGGAAGGGTTGTTAGAAAAGACTTAGACCCATCAATCTCTTTGTTGCTATTGCCTGTGTCAATCTTGTACACCCCTAACTCAAATGTGAATACAAGATATCAGAGGTTGAAGTACTAGTGCCACTATATGGTAGCTAGCTAGCTAGCTTGTGTCGTGCTATTTGACTCTTGATTAGCACTTGGTTTTAACTAGTGGAGATGACAGCCCGTTAGCTAGCTAGATATATAGGTTAATGTAGATAGCTATAATTAAAAAAGAAAAAGAAAAGAGATTATTAATTAAAAGGTGATTAGCATGGGTTTGATGCACATTAATTAGGTTAACAATAAGAGTATTAAAAAGTAGATTTTGTCAGGATTCTGATCATTTAAAGATAAGATTAAAAGGTTGTGATCTTGACTAATCAATTAATCTGTGGCCTTTATACAGGGAAAGAGTGCAAAAAAATAGCATGCAGTAACAAAAGAAGAACTATATATATATATATGGTCTTGAACCACCCCATGTGTGTGTATATATATATGTATGTATGTATATATGCTTATATGAATTAGGTAGGCACATGGTCGCACATAGGCCAGTTTAGCTAGCATTTGATCATTAGGATGTGATTTATTTTTTTTAATCTACTTCTTGACACTTTACCCTTTGACCATATCCACCAGTCTAGAAGCAACACCAACAACCAGGATTTCAGTGAATAAACCCAGAGATACAAGTAGTAATACTAATACAATCTCAATATGATGATTACATACCAACATTTACAAGTGATGTCTTTCCAGCATTCTGAAGTCCTATCAAAGATGGCTTCATTTCCTGCTTGAAAAAGAGGCTGCAATCACATACAATCGAGTAAGCCCACTCATTCTAAGCAAATGATCAATCAAGGTCACTCAGAAAAATTTAATAGCAGACTTTAAGATTCCAAATATTCTTGTCATAAGACATTACCAAATCCAAATGACAGCCAAATGCTCTAATAGAATCAGTTCCCATCTCATTTTGGGCACTTGTGGGGGCTTAGCTCTCCATTCTGGATTTTTGGAATGGTATGACAGAATTTGACACTTTTTTTGATATAACTAAAAAAAAGGATCAGTTTCCCTGGCCTTTATTATTGACCTGCAAGTGTATGCATTTATAGATAGATACTAAAAGCAAAACCAACTGCTAACTTGCCTATTTGTAGTCCACTTTAAAGCATAAAGACAATCAAAGAAAATGAATGGCTCTTTGATTGGGGAAAAAAAAAAAAACTTTCTGTGAGTGGGATGCTGTGCTGTTTGTTTAAAGGAAGGTTGTCTTTACCTGCAAATGGATTCTGATGTACACTGTCCTTTTGTTTGATTAGTGTTTTATGGGCACAAGCAGATTTCCAATAATTTAGGGATCATGTTTTCTGTTTCATCAATATTTCTGCTAATTTTTTGTAGAAATTTAGGAATGATGTTTACTTCCTTTGGCTATGGTGTTTTTGCATGGAAAATCTAACAAAGCTGCACGTACAAGTAATATTAGATGTATATGCTGTATAAATTAAAGATATAACAGTAGGTACAAATTTAGAAACCACATATTGGGTTTCAATATCTCATGATGATGCATATTCTTTCTCTACTAGATGTGACAGGCCTAAACATATCTTTCTAACAGATATATTTTTTTCCATACATTGTGAAAATACAATGTTGACTGAATTTAGTGTGAAATCCAGTAGATAAGAATGTGAGTTATTTCCATACTTAATTTCTTGTGGGTTTTCTAAATCCAGTAGCTCTATTCATGTATTGTTGGGAGGAAGGCAGATGGGAAGTATAGAGAAAGGGTTGTTTCTCATATTCTTCTCTTACCTATGTATTTGTTCAACTTCATCCCCTCTTCAGAATGGTCTTACTTTCTCCAGGTACTGTACTAACACATTAGAAATTGTTATCTGTTTCTCAAATTTTCTCATGCCTTTGTATTTTTGCACCTTCATCTTCTCTTCAGAAGGTAGTATACCCCTATAATTTTTTTTTGATAGGTTGGTTGAGAACCTACAAAGCCCAGCTGGCTAACCTCCTCTCAATCTTCTCATTCACTCTTTCCCAAATTGAAACAGATTTATGTGAGGCATTCCATGTCTTTTGACCCAATTTTTGTCTTAAAGGTTCAACAGTTGGACTTTTTTTAATCCTTGAAATGGTTGACCCCATTCTGTCTTTTTATTGGTTGTTTCCCTTACTGATTAATACATTTTGTCAGATATTATTACAACAAGAGAACAAAACAATCTGTTTGGGAGAAGCCGGCAGAATTGATGACTCCAGTTGAGGTGATTCTCATTACTGATTTGTTGCTATTGCTGTAGTCACTCTGTCTGCTCCTGTTACCTGTTATACATTTGATTGAAATGCTCAGGAATACTCATAAACGATGCTCTCTGTATAGATGTTGACAATTGTAGCCAGATTAATCATATTTGTTTATGGGAGTTATCCTTTTATTTGCATCTGCTTCCACTGGTTTGTAGATGTCATGGAAAATTTGGAGAAATTTAACGAATGCTCTATATGCTCACTATGAAGGCGGCGATTTACTTTCTCAAGGCAGGCAATGATTTTGTTATTTACATATTGTTTATCATGTAGGATGATTTTAATCCGTAGCGTTGTTTGATGTGTTTGACCAATGTCAAAAGAAATTGTTTCCTTCCTCTCATTTTTCCTTGATTCTCCTTACTTGTGTCGTAGGATTAGGGATGTACTTTATATCTATTATTTTCGATATTTACTTCATGTCTTCGCTATTATGGTAATAATTTTTAGCTATTTCTGCTCCCTAGCTAGGTGTTTTCTCTTGTATACATCCACTGTACTTGGCTATACCTATTGATGTTAATAAATTTTTACTTATATAAAAAAAATATGGCAATAGTTTTTAGAGTTATTTTCTTATATTTCTTAAATTGCTTTCTGAATTTCTTGTATCTATCTCTAGTTCCTAATTAGGTGCATTCTCTTGTATACTACCTGTATACTTGGGCTATGCCAATTTCTGTATTAATAAAATCTTCCTTACGTATAAAAAACTATTTGTTAAATTGCTTTTTTCTCCCTCATCACACAATTCTTTTTTAGATAACTCTGGTTTACATGTCTTTATGCCCCACAAATTGCGTTATGTTCCATCCATGATTATGTGATATTGAAACACTCATTTATCCACATTTTATGTTCAAATATCTGATTTATTTCGCTATATTGATCATTTCTAATTTTGTAACGTCATTTTTGCATATGTTCATTTGTTTTTGGCTTCTTTGGTGTCTAGTTAAGGTTGGTTGTACAAGTACAGTAGGTGATATTGATTTTGGAGGTATGTGATGTGGGGTCAATGGTACTTGCTGTAACAATGTTTTAATTGTCTGTGAGTTTATATGTGATCAAAACATTTATTGAAGAGCACATAGGCTTAGCTCAAGCACGTGTGATGTATACAAGAAAAAAAAATATTAAAAATAGAAAGAGATACAAGAAAATCATGAAAACTTAGCCATGAAATTATTGTCAGTGTTTTCCTTTTCTTTAGGATGGATATCATGTGAGGTTGTCTAGATCTAGGGGAATGAATATAGATTTTGATGAATTTATAAGATATAATAGGTTGATTTAATTGTATGATAAGGATGTTGTGTGTTTTAGGCTATGACAATCATATAGGTTCAACTGTATTATAATTTTTTTTTTAAAAAAAATACTATTTGCGGCGATTAAAAATCGCCGGAAAAGGCCATTTTTCTCGCGGGGAATAGGCTGATAAAACTGCAAACGGTATTTAATGGCGGCGCTCATTTAATCGCTGGGAAATCCTTTGGCAGCGATTTTTGAATCGCCGGAAAAGGAATTTAATAACCGAAAGGTCTTTGCCAGCGAATAAAAAATCGCTGGCAAAGGATTTTCCAGCGATTAGAAAATCGCTGGCAAAAGAATTTAATAACCGAAAAATATTTGCCAGCGATTCAAAAATCGCTGGCAAAGGATTTGGCAGCGATTTTGTAATCGCTGGCAAATGACTTTCTATTTTTAATTTCCTTTGCCAGCGATTTTCTAATCGCTGGCAAAGGAATTGGCAGCGATTTTGTAATCGCTGGAAAATGACTTTCTGTTTTTAAATTCCTTTGCCGGCGATTCAAAAATCGCTGAGAAATCCTTTAGTTTTAGCGGCGATTTTTTGTTTCCGCCGCAGTATATAGGAAATGGCTGAATAGTACCGGCGAATATGCAGCGATTTTGTAATCGCCGGTATATGTATTT
This sequence comes from Carya illinoinensis, assembly GCF_018687715.1. Lineage (NCBI taxonomy): Eukaryota > Viridiplantae > Streptophyta > Magnoliopsida > Fagales > Juglandaceae > Carya > Carya illinoinensis. The sequence goes on from NC_056761.1 coordinate 920,270, forward strand.
GGCGGGGATTTTTCCACTTTTCCCGGCGATTATAAATCGTCGGGAAAAGTGCAATCTGTTGTAGTGTTTGACCGAAAATCTAGAACCATCAATTTTAATGATTTATTGGTTTAAGAAAAAAATGGAAACTTGAATGAAGACCTAACACATCTATTTAAATGATCTATTGGTTTCAGAAAACGAAATCCTCTTTTCTCCCCCTCAGGTTTCTGGCAATTGACTCGGTCTAATACATTAATTTAGAAAACATGACTCAAAATCGGGAATGTTCTTTTGCAAGTAAATTTGGAAAAAATCAAATCACTGACATCTGATTCTACATCCACATTCTTTCCCACTCGCTTTACAACGAAAATAGCTGTCGATGATTGAACGCGGGGGGAAAGAAGTGTGAGGTTTTGTGGGAGTGAGAGAGAGAAGAGAGAGGCGAATGAAGGGAAGTGGATCGGGAAATTTCGAAAAGAGGGGAACGTAGATCATGAGAAAAGGAGGGAGGTTTTTTTATCTGATGGACTGATCGTGATGCAACGTACATGCATGAGTGCTGTCACGTAATGTACATTTCTCCCAGATTCCAAGAGTACTTTAATTTTTTTTTATATATTCGCGGATCTCTTCCAGATTGATGATAAGCAGGAAATGGCTCTCTTGAGGATGGGAAGAAAATAATGGCCACGTCTCAGTACTTCATGATGAGAATTAAGAACAAGTACAAGAAAGCAGAAGAATGCAGAATACTCTAGGAAGAAAAGAAAAGAAACAATAAAAAAATAAGAGAGAAAGAAATGGTAGCCCTGTCTGAATTCTCAGCATTGGGACCACGTGTTGTAAACCGGGATGCTATAAAGACGGCCCCCCCCAACCGGGACCAAAAAAACAAAAAAACACTCAAGATGGGATAAACTCTCAGCGCCATGATCTTGTCAATGTTGTCAATGTCATGATCCGACTTGCCCTCTAAATCGAACCATGAAAATTGTAGGATGAAAAACACTATTTGCATGCCGGCAGCTTATTCGTATACTAATGATGAGCGAGCTTGACCCAAGTCCTACCTGTTCAGCAGTCGATAGCTCTAATACCACATGATGTACAGGTCCCATTGGACATGTTCCAAAACCTATTCACCATGCAAATTAACTCCGGCTCCCCACTCTCTCATATTGTTGTGGACTTGTTTCGTCGCCAGTCACGTATGATTACAAGCAATTAAAGAGTAGAGTAATTTGAGGGTTTATAGGAACACTTTTGATACTTAAGTCAAGAATTATAGTGAGAAAACCCTTTCCAATACGAATAAATGAGATGATTGTTATATATTCAAATTTTTCATTTATATAGTCTATGAAATGTTTGTTATTGTGTAATAGTACAGACTTATCCGTTATTTGAAATTCAAATTCTAAGACGAGGGATTGATCATCTGATATTCAAATGGTAGCCCCTCTCACCCAACAGACTCTCATATGGTTATCCTTTCGATTTCTTGGATGGATTGGCCCCTAGAGGTGGGCTAAGTTCTTATGGGACCGCAGCTAGAAGCCTGACTTGTGGCCTAGATCTATTGATTAAACTGTTATTAGCTTTATGAGGGTATTGAGCCCTCTCCACATATATAAATATAATGAATTAAATTTTTCATGAATGAAATGTTGCAGCTGATTTTTTAGCCAAGTGTGGTCCTGAGGGTTTGAATTCTGATTAGTCTAAAGATTATACGTTGCTTAGTTTTTTAAGAGGTCTCATTTATATAAACAAATTAGGTCTTTCTTATTTGAGGGTTTCGTAAAGTTTGTGCCTGGTAAGTTTTTCTTTTGGTTTGATTAAATTCCCCATCCTTGTTTGTTTATTTTTCTTGCATGTTATCTTGTATTCGGTTGGTTTTGTGTTAGGTTAATTATTCTCTCTTGGCATTGTATTTGAATGATATGGATATTAAGGTTTTTTTTTTTTTTTTTTTGGCCCGAGCTTGGTCTTTCTAGTCTATTTGTATCTTCCAGGTGTCGGGTTGTAATTATAATTTTCTTTTATTACAAGTGAGGATAATCAATAAAATTAAGGTACCGCCATATTTTAAAAAAATAAACATATATAAATGCTAGCTAGGTGTTATAATATTTGTACATATCAAGAATTATTTATCTTTAAAACAAATGTCGTGGGATATTCTTATTAATCAAATTCACATTTACCCCCCACAAACACATATTACATAGAGAGCCAACAAAAATAAAAAAAATAAAAAAAAAAAAAAAAGCTAGAACCAAAATTATCTGATTAGAAATTTTTTAATTTTTTTATTATTGTTTGTCCTTTACCTAACTGGCAAACAAAGATCACATAGAATATAGATGCAAAAGTTAAAACCATCTGCAACCCGTCTCTGCAAGGCCGGCGCCGGGGTCCTCGGTTTTTATCTCTCCATCTGTTGTACATGTTTCGAGAATTTTAGCTCATTTGTACCTATTTTCTCAGATCTTTTTTAATCTCTGATACAATCTCGCTATCATGCATGTATATGTTTAATATTGTAGATATACAATATATATACCGACCTTCCCTAATATTGTAAACTTATATGGCTCCACCACGTGCACTAGTAGTTAATTAACACCTTTATAATAGTCAAAGAAAAGTACTCATAACATATTTTCTGAGGAGGGAGAAATATTTTAGACATAAAAAATTATATAAAAATAAATTTATAAATTAATATAATATACTAAATTATAAAATTAAGTAAATTTATAAATTTATTTTTATTTAATATTTTTGTGTCTATATCAACTGTCTTCCGAATCTAGCATGTCGACATTGTTTATTCTCTCGCCCCATACACATTTTTATCTAATTAAATATTTATATATATATATATATATATAGGCCAGCAAAAATGCAAATATTCAGAGCAAAATATTAAGAAAAATTTTATACACTATATTATTATCATATTTATATCTTATTAAGTAAGATGTGATATATTTATCATCATTAAATAATCATTTATTACATATTTTTATATTATTAAATAGTGATAAATACGCTACATCATATCTGATAAGATACAAATAGAATAATTGTGTGGTGTATAGCATTACTTGAACACTAATAATAATTGAGTAATGTTATATATCATACTTTCATCTTACTTTTTTTTATATTACGTAAAATGTGACACATTTATCATTATTAGATAATAAAAAATTATGTAATAAAAAATTATTTAATAATGATAAATATGTCACATATAATAAATTAAAATAAAATAATAGTATAATGTATATAATTTTGCTTACTTTCGATGATGTGAATAAATATTTACTTATCCCAATTTAAAATCCCAATATATACATATGCATTTATTTATTTCTGCACAAATTTAATACATAGCATGAATACTAAATGTGCTGGTATTTGTCATTATTGCAGCATTGATGTCCTAGACATTATAATTACTCTGCGAATGGCTGATCAATCAAACCATTTCAGTTCGACTGGTGATGCATGGGGGCATCGATCCCATATTCCGAAAGAAACATTTCCAGCCAATGAGTATATACCATTAAAGTTTATATTTCGATTCATGGAAATTAATTTATATATTTCCATAAAAAAATTTTAAACATAAACTTATACACTACATAATATTTAATTAATTTTTTTTCTTTTACCAAATATTTGGTATAGGAATAATAAATAGAAAAATTGAATTAGTTTAAAAAAATAAATTTAAAAAAAAATTTTAAAAAATAAAAAAAATAAGATGTGTGTTGTATGAGTCGCAAAACTCTTTCCCATGTACGGTAAACTTTAATGGATGGCGCTGTCAAAGAACGTCCCCCGAGTGCCAAAACACAACTCTTTGCACGCATTATCCGACCTGTAAAATTCAGATAAAGAAGAAGAAAAGGAAGGTGGAAAATGAAAGCTAGCTTGATGTGATTCCGATGTCAACTTCAATTTTCTTCAGTCTTGAACTACTCGTGTTCATGTTCAACGAACCCAAAACCCTAAACTGGAACGAGTCAAAAGACAAAAGGTACTTGGATAGACTTGCACTCTGACGTTGGTAACCGCTGCCACGTAGACTGGCCTGTATGATTCTCCTATTGAAAATACGAGAGCCCTCTTTGGTTTTTCTGATCAAGGACATTATACGTATATATGAGACTAATTAAGTTGAGACGATTACATTTAGCTCTTAAATGTAATGCAAATGGCAGCGTCACTAAAAGAGAACGATTGATCTTTTTCGGCTAGTTCTTTCAATCACATATACCGAATGAGTTTAAAATGAAGATCTTATATATGGTACTTAAACAAAGCCTTGGTATAGAGAGAACTCCAGTACTTTATTCCTGACATGTACATTTTGGGCTTCACTAATTAATTAGCGGCAAGAAATGGGCTTCACTAATTAATTAGCGTCTTCTTGCCGCTGTTTCTCTCTGTGCATTGAAGTAAACAGCAGCAACTGGGAGGTCGAGATCATTTTCCGCTGCAAAATTTCGGGTGCTGAAGTGATCCCTTGAAGAAGGTGGGTTTAGTACTGACTGCCTGCGTTTCTGCTTGAACAGAACAAACACATACCTGTGGATCCCTATGTTAGGCTTTGGAATCTCATAGCTCACCACCTCCCTTCCTGTAATTAATATGTATTATACAAAATGGACAAAAAAGAGGAGCTATTATAGATCAGTAACTATCTCTTAAACTCTCTTTTCTTCATTTGGAAGAAAATGAACATACCAAATGTGGCATCTGTTGTGCCTGGAATGTCTGTGACAACCCTGCAGATCATGTTATTCAAACTGTTAGCTAGCTCTCCCAGACTCCCCCCCTCCTATTTTAGCAAATTGAGATTTGAATGCGTACGTGTGTATATTCCAAACGCTTTGATCTCTTTCCATGGGTATTAGTTTTCTTTCCAGATCGAATTCCGAATTTTCAAATTATTAATCTTAATTATTGAGCATATATCCTAGGTTACAACAGCAAACGCACGCTAACACACACACACAAGATGAACACAAAGATAATATATAAACAAATATGTGTGCTTGTGCGACAGAGTCAATCTGCAGTTTTCTGTATAAGATGTGCTTGTACTATAGTACAGCACCTGATAATTCTTGATTAGTAGAGCTAGTTACAAGCAGCTCCAGATTGCGTATTAGGGTATTAGAGATCCCGGACCTGATTCGCAAATATCACATAACAGAAAGAACATCTCTACTTCTTGAAACAACCATCCATGTGAAATATAATAATTTCTATTTGCAATCAATTTGTTTTTTGTTGGGCAAGGGTTATGGGTTACCAGTGCAGGTGCTCCCTTAAATAAGGATCACTAGGGCCGGGAACATCTGGGTCTGTCATTACCTGCAAAACAAAAGAACACACGCAAGGTGCAAATAAAATCTAGAGGATTTCGATCATGATAGATATATAAAGCAACAATAATAGAAGAGATCAAATGAAAAGGAAAGAGGGGATTCCAATATTAATATACCAGTGTGAAAAAAGATCTCATATCGCCTCCTTGAATCTCAACCCTAGGTTTGATGGTTACTGTTGAAGGATAGAGCTCATGCCCATTGCAGACTTGCTTGGTGTTGTAAGTGATAGTCATTTTTATGCTTGGCATGAAAGAATCAAGCACATCTCCTATGACTCTCCCAACAACGAGAGGTTCTGACATTCTTGCCATTGAAAGAGGGGAGAAAGGGATCGAAGAGTAGTGATCTAAGAGCTGATAGGATAAATAAGATAACTTAGAAACTTGTGATTGGGCATGGAAGAAGTAGCACAATATTTATAGTACTTTGAAGTATCCTGCAAATCACTTCAAATTTAATTAACTCCAATAAACACCAAAAGATATACGGACGCATATCTCTAAAAGAGATTGCTAGATACTCTCTCTCTCTGTCTCTCTCTCTCTCTGTGATCCCTCATGTGGCATATCGAGTGGTTAATTTAATTTGCTTTTTTCAATAAACTCTACTTGCATGCGAAACCCCGCGGCTCTCCTCCCTCTAAAAATGGGTCCCTAGGAATTGGTTCTTGATTGGCTATATTCCTAACCAATAAGTTTTCGTTCAATACGTGGGTGTTTTTTGGGTGAAGCCACAAGAACAATATATAAATAATTCGAAAAAATGTCAACATGACGTACTGTCATGTATCACCATTAATATTTGAACTTATAATATGTACGTAGTTATTCGATATAATTAGTTAATTAATGCGAAGTGTAACGACCAGCTAGCAGTGGATAGACAAGCTGCTAAGTGAGGCGTCATGATATATACGCAGTCATCGTAAGAATGATGGTCGATCTATGATAAATTTTCTGTGCATGCAAGGTGTTTGACATAAAGCAATAACGAAAACCTCTGTTTGTATTCATTGTATATCCTTGCATGAGTATTCTATCGAGACTTTACAAACTTATATAGAGAAAAAAACTTAACAAAATTTATTCTCAACATTCTGATCTTGTGTCATCTATCTACTAGATTGTGATATTTTGAACCAAAACCTTCCTTTTGATGCTGCTGTGCTTTACTGAAGTGTCATTCATATTGTTATATGTACTGCTGCCACTGCATTCCTAATTTTGTATTGCTGAATCATTTGTTCCTTTAACAATCCCCCGCAATGCAAGCGGTAGCTCACAAATCGTGAGGCTTGATCGTAAAAGCTCAAACCGAGTAGTTGAGAGTGGCTTTGTTAGAATATTAGCCAATTGATCTTTGTTTGATACAAATGAAACATTAAGTATTTTTGCTGTCACTCTCTCCCTAACAAAATGAAAATCCAATTCAAAATCTAATTCTACATGCTTAGTGCGAGAATGTAAAATTAGATTTACAGACAAATATGTTGCACCCAAATTATCACACCACAAGGTTGGTAGATTAACCAAATAAATACCCAATTCACCCAAAAGAGATTGTATCCCTAACACTTCACATGTGGTATTAGCAACGACCTTATATTCAGCTTGGGTTGATGAGCGAGCAATGGTTGGCTGCTTTTTGGAAACCCAAGATATCATATGCGAACCAAAAAAGATACAAAACCACCTGTTGATTTTCTATCATTTGGGCATCCTGCTTAGTCAGCATCGGAAAAGGCTGAGAGAGTTAATGTGGATGTTTTTGAAAAATAAACTCCAAAGTGAGAAGTGAGTTTTAAGTATCAAAGAATTCGTTTGATTGCCTGCTAGCGAATAATTTTGGGATTATGCACGTATTGGTAGACTTTATTGACAACGAACGAGATGTTTGGACGGGTAAAAGACAAGTATTGAAGACTACCAACAACACTACAATATAGGTGTGGGTCTTCAAAAGAGACCCATCAAAAGCAATGAGTGTAGTGGAAACTTACATGGGAGTAGAAACAGATTTTGCATTGTGCATGTTTGTTCTATGAAGCAAGTCTAAAACATATTTTGATTCATTTAAGAATAAGCCATCAGAATTTTGAAAAATCTCAATGCCTAAGAAATAATGTAATGGACCTAAATGTTTAACTAGCTAGAAATGAAGTACCAAGATTAGAAATAAAATCAGAAATGAACACATAATTTGATCAACCAGTAACAATTATATCATCCACATATATGAGGACAAAAAGCACATGAGAGGAATTACGACTAATGAACAAATAGGTATCTGACTTGGACTCTTGAAAACACATGGAAAGAAGTTTGGTACTGAGTTTAGAGAACCAGACTTCAAGAGCCTGTTTTAGACTGTAAATGGCATTTTTTAACTTATGCACATAGGATGGATATTCAGAATGCACAAAATTGAGAGGTTGTTGCATGTACACTACATCACTGAGATCATTATGTAGAAAAGTGTTTTGTATGTCTAGTTGTTGTAGCGACCAATTGAAATTAACAGCAAGAGAAAGAATTAAACGAATGGTCGTGGGTTTGACTACTGGGGAAAAGGTTTCAGTGTAATCTATCCCTGCCTATTGGTGAAACAAGGCGAGCCTTGTGCCTTTCCCGAGTACCATCAGCATTTCTTTTAGTTTTGAGAACCCAAAACATTGAAGGAAGCTGATGATGGTACCAGTTCCCAAGTGTGATTTTGCAAAACTTGAAACTCAGATTTCATGGCTTCACGCCATTCACGAAATTTACTAGCCTCTGTGTAACAAGTGGGTTCCTATGGGATATTTGTGTGTGTCGATTGAGTGAGGAACAATGAGGGTCTTGGTAATTTCCAAGGAATTGTGCCATCCATGTGATGAAGGGGTTTTTGAATATTTACCTTGGATCAAGTTACCATTGGATGAAATGATTGAGATGGAGCTGCCACTGGAAGATCAAGTGTAGAGCAAGATAAGGAAGATGAAGACTTAGAGGAGGACAACCTGAGATGTTGACTGGAGAGAGAGAGAGAGAGAGAGAGAGAGAGAGAGAGAGAGAGAGAGAGAGAGAGAGAGAGAGAGAGAGAGTTCTAAGAGCATTGATGGTGCTTGAGATAGTGGGTTAGAAATGTTTAGGCTAGAGCAGGGTTGGATCGACTGAATAGGATAATATGATGCGGAATTAGTTGGTTTCGAAATATGCTGCACAGGTTGCTGTATAAAGCCGTGTGTGTGAAGAGAAGAAAATGGCTCAGTGGAGAGTGGACCTAAGACATAAGGAGACTGAGATGAATTTGGTGCACATTGGGTGGATTGGGAGTGAAATGGGAATTGCGTTTCATTAAAAAGAACCTCTCTAGAGATATAAGTCTGGCCCGTTCGTATGTGAAAACAATAATAGCTCTTATGATTGGGACTATATCCTATGAAAACACAAAGTTTTGAATTGAATTCCATTTTATGCTTATTAAAAGGACGTAAGTTGGGCCAACAATTGGCCCAAAAACTCTAAGAAATTTGTAATCCCAAGAAAGTTTAAAAGGAACTTACAATGGTGATTGATTTTGCAAAACCGATGTGGGCATCCGATTAATCAAAAAACCACAATTTGGAATGCCTTAGACCAATATTTAAAGGGCATAGATGCGTAAGCCAATAGAGATAATCCAGTTTTGACGATATGTCAATGACGCCTCTTTATAGACCCATTTTGTGCATGTGAGTATGGGCATGTAATACGATGGATTATTCCATAGTTTTGAAGAATTTTTTGAAGGGGTCGGAATTCTCAACCCCCATCAGCTTGAACTGCCTTTACTTTGGTGGAAAAATAGTTATTCACATCTTAAAAAGGCAATAAAAAAAGGAGACATCAGATTTGGAATTAAGTAGAAAGAACCATATGAATTTAGTATGATCATCAACAATGGACAAGTAGTACTGACAATTAGTTGAAGATAATACCAGGACCGAACCCCAAATATCTAGAAATAGTAAATTAAAAGCATAAGCAGATCTAGAGGGGGAGGGGGAATGTGGGAGAGCATGTATTTTGGCTTTGAAGCAAGCTGTACATGGTTGAACCGAGGTGTTAGAGTGCAGAGGGAGATGAAAGTGCTGAATGATGAACTTTTTCATTCTAGGTGAAGGGTAACCAAGTCGTAGATGCCAGGAATCACATGATGTGCGAACACTAAGAAGTGCTTGAGGTGAAACCATAGTAAGAGAAGAGGTCGTGGTAGCTGCAGGTAAGACATACAATCCGTCTCTAACGATGCCCCAAAGTAGAATCTCGTGAGTGTGTGAATCCTTCACAAGAAAACAAGTAGAATAAAATTCAAAATACACAGAGTTGTCTTGACAAAACTGACCCACAAACAATAAGTTTTTAGTAATTGATGGAACATGAAGAAGTTGAGACAGAAGAGATTTGCAGGATGAAGTATGAAGCTGTGCAGAACCCCTGTGTTGAATGGGCATGGAAGAGCCATCTCCGATGCTTACTTGATCTGTGCCCTGATAAGATATAGAATCTAGATTAAGGTTGTTAATATCGGTAGTAAAATGCTTGGTTGCAGTCATATCAAAGAACCAAGAGTTGAGGTGAGGGGATGGTGGTGGGAGAGATGTGAGGTTAGCCTAAAAAGATGGACGGGGAGAGGCTTGATAACTTTGATTGAAACGATGATAACATACGAGAACCGTATGGCCTGGTTTCTGGCAAACCTGACAAGAGGGACGAGAATCTGGTTTATTGGAAAAGGAATTGAAGGAAGAAAAACCACCTCTACATTTGCCCCTAAAGTTTCGACCACCCTTGCCTCTATGAGAAGGTGAAAAACGGGTAGGTGGGCGTGTAGAGGTGAGATGCGTGCGCAACTAGAGGATTGCCACTAAGTAGTGTATGGGGGCTTGATGAGAGAGGCAAGACTCATGGTTGAGAAGATAACTATATACCTGATGTGGGGAGAGAGGGTTGGCATGGGTAGTGAGGGAGTCACCAAGGCGCCATATTCAGTGCCTAAACCAGCTAAAAGGTATACTGAAAATTCAGAATTGGACAAGGGTTACCCAGCAACACCCAAGGAAGCAACCAAGGTTTTGGCCTTGTGAAAATAATATGTGATAGATTCGGCTCCCTTTTTAAGAGTTGCTAATTGATGCTGTGTCTGCATAACATGAGTAGATGATTGTGCAGCAAACAAGTTTTGCAAAGATGTCCATACCTCAAGTGATGTAGAGCACTCAAGGACCAGGGCAAGCACTTGCTCAGACAAGGAGGAATTAATGGTAGATAAAATGCATTGATCAATTTAAAGCCACTAGGTATATTCTGGTTTAACAGAGCCATCGATCATGGGAGGAGGCATGGTAGATGAACCATCTATATGATGAAAAAGTTGATGTCCCTTTAAAAAGGGTACCATTTGAGCTTTCCATAGAAAATAATTTTCGAAGGTAAGCTTAATGGTGATAAAATGACTTCAACAATTGAGAATAAAGAATGGGGGGATGAGGTTGTGATTCTATGAAGAAGAGAGATTAAAGGAATCTAGAGACTCTCTGCGATTGTGTATGTAAAACAAAAGACGCGAGTCTAGTAAATGGCTTTGATACCATGATAAATTTGTTGTGCATGCAAGGTGTTTGATAGAAAGCAATAACGAAAACTTCTATTTGTATTCATTGTATTTCCTTGCATGAGTATTCTGTCGAGACTTTACAAACTTATATAGAGAAAAATCCTAACAAACTTTATTCTCAACGCTTTGATCTCGTGCCATCGTTCCTAATAGATTGTGATTCTTTGTACCAGAACCTTTCTTTCGATATTGTTGTGCTTTGCTATGTTTTATTGAAGTGTCATTTGTATTGCTACGTGTACTGCTGCCACTGCATTCCTCCTTCTGTATTGCTGAATAATTTGTTCCTTTAATAGTCTCGTCATGTTCCCTTAAGCACCATGCCAGCTTCCTAATCCACTAGCTACCTGCATGACTTAAAGTAACTAGTACATAGATGCTGGGTTATGCAGTGAACACTAAAACCAGTTAAAGATCCAGCACTAGCTAAATTAACACAAACCAGTTAAATTAGTAGTTGGCAAACCAAAGAAAGCAAGATTTAACATATGATCAAACATTCAAGAGATTACATTAGGGGTGCTAATATGCATATATAATTCCGATGATCCATATATGCCATAGAAGTCCATATCTGAAATGCCATTCATTTTAAAAAGGCTATGAGGTATGGTTTTGCAGTAACAATATACCCTGTCATCATAAGCAACCGTTAAGCATACACAAAATACACTAAGAATTGAGAAGGATAGAAAGGAAAAAGGTAAAAGGAAGGGGAAGAAGCAAATAACATGAAGAAAAATAAGAAAAATAGAAGAAGAATCATAAGAAAACTAGGAGGGGAGCTTAAGTTAATAATTATGATCAAATAGGGTTTGATGAGAATAAAAATATGTTTAAGGAGAATAAGAAAATAAAAAACTATAGTCAGTACTCACTTGTCCAACAACTCACAAAGGGAAATAACTTAAAGCCCAAAAATAACACAACCCATATAACACAAAATCGAGGTAGGCTACTAACTCTCATATTAGTAACTCTGATATTAATATTTAATTTAGCACCAAATTAGATGTGGAGTTAGAGCGTGTGGTGCAACAAGCTCTAGACGAGCTCTACACAGATAATAAAACAAAGATAAATGTTTTTATATGCATATTCTAAAAGAAGGCACAAGATAGTTTGCTCACAATGCTTAATTTGGAACCAAAAGCATCTAGACAGCAACAAAGGCAATGGACGTGTGCTAATAGATCAAACGCCATACACACCTAAACCCAAATTGGAAAAGTGCACTATGACTTTGATCATTCATCAAGAGATCCATGATTCTTTTTACTTAAAAATAAATAAATAAATAAATAAAGAGGACGTAATTCAATTTTATTGAATGACCTTACTTATGGCGGAAGAAAATCGTAGTTACAGCTAGATATTGAAGGTTACAAATAAGCCTAAAATCCCAAAACTAGGTATTAAAAAGAAATGTATTAAATGACACAAATAAAATCAAAACACTACCCATAATACACCGAATCCGCAACAAATAAAAACCAAAAAGTGCATGCTTAACAAATAAAACCTACAGTCAAATTTAGACAAATTAGTAACAAAACAGTTATTGATGTCATAAATCTTGTAATCCTGCTTGGTCCATAATTCTTTTTACAAAAGCTTGCAAAACATGTTAAACATGCATGCATGCGATTTCAACTATCAAGAATTCCTGGTCAAATTAATGGAACATATTTATAACATAAACCAAAAGGCATTTACAGAACAAAATTTCTTTTTGATAGTTAATATTAAAGGCATCCAACATAACAATCGAAATCCGACATATGGGGTTGAGCAACCCCATATTAACTAAAATTAGACAAAACCCTCATGAACTCTCGGATGTATATCACCCAAAACAATATTCACCAAACCTCCCAAAACCCAAAATCAATTCTAAATCAGCATCTAAAAATTGATAAAATTTCATCCCTCAGCATCAAGAAGTTCTTAATGTAGATAAAACATAGCAATTCGTAACAGATTCACAATCAATTTAAACTAGTATCAGAATGTCTGCCATTTACCTTTCACTTGTAAATGAATAAAAAAACCTAGCTAAGTATAGATAGCCAAAAACAGAGAGAGATAGAGACGGAATGAGGGAGAAAAGGGCGAAACCAATGGAGAAACAGACACAGGCACATGAGACACTGATAGAGAAGGGAGATCAGTAAGAGAAATGCCAAAGAGAGAGTGAAATGAGAGAAAGAGATAGCTTGCTGAAAAAGAGACGGAGTGGAGGAGGTCACGCGCGACGGTGGGGCAACCTAATCATGGAGAGAGAGAGAGAGAGAGAGAGAGAGAGAGAGAGAGAGAGAGAGAGAGAGAGGAAACTGTGAAAGATAAAGAGAGAGATGGAGGAGACTTACCAACTAGGTGAGGAGGCGAAGGCTCAGTAGCAGGCAACCTAATCATGGAGAGAGAGAGAGAGAGAGAGAGAGAGAGAGAGAGAGAGAGAGAGAGAGAGAGAGAACTGTGAAAGATAAAGAGAGAGATGGAGGAGACTTACCAACTAGGTGAGGAGGCGAAGGCTCAGTAGCAGGCGAATGCTGTTAAGAGGGAAAGTGGATCTGCAAAAGGGAGAGAGAGTTAATTTCATTTAAAAAAAAGGAAAGCAAAGAGAGAGAGTATGGAGTGTGTATAAAGCAATATTGCAGATAGAGGATTGGGTTTTCCCGTCAATTTGCAGGCTTCTAACCTAATGCGGCGATAAATATGTCGTCGCAAAGGAAATAACTTGCTGTTTCAGTCCCTTTCATAGCATTATTATTTGTGATGAGAAAAATTCGTCGCAAAAGATATGTTTAATGGCGACTTTTTCGATCACTATTACAAAAACACAACTACAGTAACTTATAGTCTGTTGCGTTCAGAAATTACTCCCCCCTTCCATATTTGACTGCAAAAACTGATTTTTCTTGTAGTGTATTAATGAACAGCAGTCATAGACACAGCCATTAAAGGAAAATCATCTTTTACATATAAGGTTATACAAAGGTTGAAATTGTTGAATGGAAGCAATAGAACTTTCCTAGATTACATGTACACAAAAGAAATTGACCATTTTGGAAGATTCTTTCAGGGGGTTCGGGCATAAAGGAACTCCACCAGATCAAATGCCCCGAAGACGATGAGTGCAAGTGCTCAGATGTCATTTCAGAGCAAAAGATCAGATTCATTTCCCACACTGTTTAGAGGGAAGAAGGTGGCCGGATTTGCTGTAAGTAGAAGCCCGAGTACTTTTTCTGTATATCCTACGCTGGACCTCATATGACATTTCTCACTGCACCACGCACCACGTTTCATTCCCTTTATTTCTTTAGTCTTTCCTTTTCCTTCTTCCTCCCTCACCACCGCTTGTCGAGTTTTTTTTTTTTTTCCCCTAATACTATTACAGTAAGTTTAGCATTGTTGAGCTTCCAATTAGAGTAAAAACTAAGAATCTTATATTCCAGGACAGCATAGTCAGAACTGAAGTAATTACGCTAGCAGTACTCCAAAACAATATTCTGGAAAGAGAAATACTTTTTGCAGTCGGGAAATGCAGTCGGTGTGCAGTCGTGGAGTAAAAAGTGAATTAATACGGGACCTACATGAAAAAAAAAATTATTTTTATAACTTTTTTTATTCATGTAGGTCCCCCTGAATATAAAATAATTTTTTTATAATTTTTTTTATTCATTCCGTACAGCCGACTGCACGCCGACTGCATTTCCCGACTGTATCTAGCAAAGCCCTTATGGAAAAGCAGATCATAATTAGATTACCCAAAGCAAAAGTACGAATTAATATCCGCACTGAAGAGCGCGCTGGTGGCATCTTAAATATTTTAGCATTGATTAATGCTAGATACAATTTTAAAGAATGCTAGTTTCATGCCCACTTATTTTAAAAAGATTGTGCAAACTTGCACATCTTAAAATTGTAAATATAATTTCTCTTTAGTAATTTTTTTTCCTTGTTCTTTTAGAGCTACGTAAATGCAATATTAAACTGGAATAAATGTGGAATAAATTGATTTATAAGTTTCGGATACTGTTCTTTATCTTAATCTTTTCTTTCCCTTATTGAACCATGAATAACGATAGTACTGATCAGATTCTAATATCACTTTTGGGCTTCCGGATAATTGCCCAACGAATAGGTTTCTCAGCCCAATTTGGACCTATGACTAATATCCAACACAGATGAATGGCCGGATGGGCTGGAATTCTGGAGGCCCAGGAAACATTACTTTTATTAGAAAAAGCTTTTGTTTTTCTTAAATACTAAATTATAGGGGACTCAAATGAAGAGTTATTTGACATTCTTAATGATTTCTAATTGGGGAAATTCGAGAATAATTAGGAAAATTGAGGAAGAAAGAAAAGAAAGGAAAATGCATGATTCACTTAGAATTACTTTTGATAACTTTAATACAACCATATTTTAAATGAGAGATATTTTTGTAAAATAATTTATAAAAGTAATATCATTTTAAATAAAGAGCAATGATTTGTACAAGCTCCAAATAGACAAGTCTCATACAAACTCTTGTAAAAAAGTAGACTCTATCTTACAAAAGTATTAGTGGGGCCTACTTTTTTACAAATAACTTATATGAGACTTGTCGATTTGAGGCATGTATTTAACACTACTCATTTAATTTAGTTTTGGGCCCTAATCATGTGTGTCTTATAATTTATTTGTTTTTAAAAGACAAGGTGGTGTAAAGCCAGCTTTTACATGACCAAATCCCATTTGAAGGTTCTCTCAATTGCAACAATCCTTCTGCCAATCTAATGAACAATTGATCATGGGGAGTGCAAAGTTGCTAATTACTAGCTTGCAACGATCCTTCTGTCAATCTAATGAACAATTGATCATGGGGAGTGCAAAGTTGCTAACGTGCTATTCACTAGCTTGCAGCCAGTCTAGTATTGGTTTAGTAATTAATTATTCTTATTAGTGATAAAGAAAAAAGCGTTCTTTTGAGGGTGTGTGGATGTATTTTGCTTTGCAGAAAATCTTCTCCATGTCACCGTTCTGGAGTAGTGACTTTGTTTTCGTAAAATAACATTAATGAGATAACCAAACGCTCCGTCCTCTTTAACTTTTTATTTTTTAATTATCTATGGAAAGCTTGGACACAAGATTATGTTTAGATGCTAAGAATATTTTAAATCATCTTTAAATAATAGTAAAAAACTAATACTGTTTATGAATAGTTATGATCCAAACGGATCCCACATTTTTAATCGTTTGACCAATCCAGGAAAGTGGTTCAACGTGCCATAGTCGCACACTTGCAGGGTATTGTAACAGAAGCCTTTGAAATGCCACAAATTTTTTAAAAAATAACTGAAATACGCCTAGTTTGTTTTCAGATATGAGATGAGATGAGATGAGTTGAGATAAGTTAAATAAAATATTATTAGAATAAATAAAATGTTATTAGAATATATTATTTTTGTATTGAAATTTGAAAAAATTGTATTGGGATTTGAAAAAGTTGTATTGAAATTTTATTTTGTATATGGATTTGAAAAAATTATAATGATTAAGATGAGATGAGATGAGATAAAATGAAAGTTTTCTGAAAACAAACTAGGTAAAAGGGAAAAAAGGAAAAAAAAAAAAAAAAAAAAAAAAAAACAAGCACATGAGAGTTGTGAAGTGACCAAACAGCATGCAGACACCAAATTACTTAAGAACAGCCAATCTATAATACTGAAACACACCTTATCGATCCAAATTAAATTCCCCACTAGAATTAATTCGGGAAATTACTTTGACCAGAATACCAGTCTTTTCACCATATAT
Organism: Carya illinoinensis; assembly: GCF_018687715.1. NCBI lineage: Eukaryota > Viridiplantae > Streptophyta > Magnoliopsida > Fagales > Juglandaceae > Carya > Carya illinoinensis. The sequence continues at coordinate 937,108 of NC_056761.1, forward strand.
CTACTTCACTCGTGGATCAAACCTTCTCCTCATCATTCCAATTTGCTGAGGGCTCAATCCAAAAGCTTTCTCCAAGAGCTTCTCATCGATTCCAGATCCAAAAATGGCAGCTGAGATTTTTTGCTACCCGGGATTCTGGCTATTGATACCACCAAATATGGTTGCCGGCTTATCACCCACATTCATTTGGAAGTGCAACAGGCCTCTGGGGAAAACCATGACTTCCCCTTCCTATATTGTTTTGGCAAAAATCCTGTTACTGGAATCCACCAAGCCTGAATAAACGCTTCCTTGCACTACGTACGAAATCTCGGTGGCTTTGGGGTGGAAATGTGGTGGATTAATCCCACCCGCTTTAAGGTCAGCTCGTATAAATGACATGCCTAGAGTGTTGATGCCAGGAAAGATGGTTGGGTTTACAGGTATGGCCACGAGGCCTGTTTCTGAGAAGTTGCCGGCTCTCTTCATGCCTGAAAACACAAAATCATCGGGGGTGGCCTCGGATGAATTCTTGCATGGTAGAATAGTAAGGTGATCAGCGGCTCTAATGAAACCGTATTTTGGGTTTGGTATGCAAAAATCTTGAACTGGGTCGGGGTCTGAGGCAGAAGTTGTGAAGCAATGGAGGGAGATCAAGATTAATGTAAGAAGGAAAGTAGACAACGTGGGAGGCATTTTCTTATGCAACTTCTTTGATTGATCGATCAGATCATAAGTGTGGGTTTAAGGATCTAAGATGGGGTTTTATACAGGTATAAGATAACCTTGAATGCGCTTACAATAGTTCCGCCTAAGTAGCTAGGCTCCTCCATGGACTGCATGCATTGTAAGAGTATCGTTGGAAATTTCCTATAAATGGGTCTACATAGATCATGAGTTCACATTGTCTAATACCAAAATACAATTTGTCTATAAGGCTATTAATTAAGTACGATCAAGACAGTGGCATTGTCGCACTACAAGAGAAGCGGGCTTTTGTGACCAAAATGACTATTTCCTGTGATTTTTATAAGAAATAGTCTTTTTGGTCACTAAATTTTGGTCACAAAAGTCCGCTTATCTTGTAGTGTCGGATTATCGATATATATATAAATATGCGTCTGCAATTAATAGCATGTTTTTATCACGTATATCATCATGTGTACTAGAGTGTTGCCAGATTGATTATGGGCCATTATATACATGTGTTGCTAAAAGTCCTCAATCATGCATACTCATTCAAGATAGAATTTTGGAAGTAGTATACGAGAATACTGTGCTCTTAGTCTTCTCCTCTAATGATTGCAAGTATATTATATGTATCGTTCATATATAATTCCTTTCCAATTAATTGATGTTAAGTAACTAGTGGAGAATCCGTGAGTCTCCTCTCTATTTTCTCTCTTGCGAAAACTAAGGTGGTGAAAAAGTCAGTAACTATCTTGAGGGAATTGGGGGAGTGAGGCCTGGAAATGGTATAGTAGATATGAGTAGTGAAGGGATGGAGGAGCTTGAAAAGAAGTGTAGTAATCTTCGATTATCAGAGGAAGAAAAGACAGGGATCGATTTGGATTCAGTATCCATGGAAACAACACGGTAGAAGGGGGAGAGAAGTTTGATTAGGAAGGTATGTATGAAGAGGGTGATTGGCCTTGAAATGATTGCGGTGATAATGACGAAAATTTGGCGAGTGAGTGGGCCTGCACAATTTCAGGAAGTTGAAAAGAACTTGTTTGTGATCACATTCAGGACACGTGCAGATAAGATGAGGATTCTGGATGGACGGCCATGGCTATTTGATAGCCATCTTTTTGTCTTGAAAGTGTTCGATGGTTTCTCTCAACCAAATTAGTGGAGTTTTTCTACTAAATTGTTTTGGATATAGGTTCATGATCTTCCAATGTTTTGTATGACCAGGGAGGGAGGAGTCCATATAGGCAGCACACTAGGGGAGGTCATGGATGTGGAGGTTTCGGATGACGGAGTAGGATGGGGACAATTCTTATGAATTCGAGTGGAGATCCAACTACACAAAGCATTAGCTCGTGGAAAATTTGTTAAGGTTAATGGGAGGCAAGTGTGGACAAAATTGAGGTATGAAAAGTTGCCTGGTATTTGTTTTAATTGTGGTTCAATTTTACATGATGAGGGAGGATGCAAGAAGGAATCTGGAGCAGGAAGAGAGAGGGGGGAAGAGTCTGTACAATTTGGCTCGTGGTTGAGGGCAAATGTAGTGCAAAAGGGAAGACATAATGGCAATGCTGGTAAAGGAAAAACATGGTGGAAGGATGCTGAAAAGGAAATCGAAAAAGAGAAGGAGGGAGCTAGAAGTGAGGGAATGTCTGTTAATGAGGTTTGTTTAGTCATGGTAGTAGAGAAGGAAAACATATCTAAGGAGGGTGGAGGTGTGGATTTGGGGGAGGAGTTGTTAAACGCTAATAAGAAAGGGAGGGAGGAAAATGAAGGGGTGGTGGAATCAAGTGAGTGTTCTAGCCAGATGCTATTAACTGATAAACATGAGGAAGGAGGAGTGGTCAAGAAGGTTAGTGATGAAGAAAAGCAAGTAGAATTGGTTGTGAAGAAAAATAGTAATTGGAAGCGAAGGGCTAGAGACAAAGGTCAGCCTTGCAATCAAGTGAATCTGGTGAGTTTTAAGAAAATGTGAGGGAAGCAAGATCTGTCTGATGGGGTGATGAAGAAGTTGAAATTATGTGATGAGGAGTACATTGAGTGCAAATTGGTGAAAGCTGCTGAGCAGCCTTACTAAAAGTCATGAAAATCTTTAGTTAGAATTACCGGGGACTTGGGAACTCCCGGACAGTTTAGCTTCTTTGCTTAATGGCAAAGGAAAAGAGACCCGAGATTGTCTTCTTAATAGAGACAAGAAAATGTATTGAAAAGGCTACTAGAATCAAGAGGATATTGGGTATGAAAGGATGTGTGGTTGTTGAGCCTAGGGGTATGAGTGGTGGATTAATGGTCTTATGGAGATAGGAAGATCAAGTTGAGTTGCTGAATTATTCCCAATGGCATATCCACTTGTGGGTTAAGGGGAGCAAGGGGGAGGGTGATTGGTTGTTGACTGGTTTTATGGGAATTCTGTTGCTAATAAAAGGGGGAAATCTTGGGAATTTCTAAAAGAGCTAAAGTCTCAAGATGGGATTGCATGGTGTGTGGTGGGGGGTTTTAATGACATAACCTCTCAGAATGAAAAGGTGAGAGGAAGGGAAAGAGGTGAAGTGTAGATGACACACTTTAGAGAAGTTTTGGAGTGGTCTGGGTTATATGATATGGGTTGGACAGCAAACAAGTTCACATGATCAAATGGCCATAAGGACCACACTTTTATAAAAGAAAGACTTGATCGTGGGGTGGCAAATCAAAGGTGGATGAGTAGGTTTAGGGATAGTAGGATGGAGGTACTGGGAACACAGGTCTCTGACCATAAGGCTTTATGTATAAATGTAGGAGGGAAGGTTGGAGGGTTTCAACGGAGAAGAAATTTTAAATATGAAATGAGCTAGGGCACAAAGGAGAAGTGTGGAAGGATTGTAATGGAGGAATGAGGGAAAGGTAGGAATGAGAGGAGGCCTTTGATAAAGATTCAAAATCTGTTAGCAAGGTGTAGAAGGGCTTTAAGTAGATGTAGTAGAGGATCCATAAGGGCTAGAGAGAGGGCCATAAAAGAAAAGACTGAGATGTTTAATATTTTGGAAGCTGATGAGAAACCTGAGAGAATGGGGGAGATGAAAAGGCTGCAAGGTGAGCTAGGATTCTTATTGGAACAAGAGGACTTGAGATGGAAGCAGAGAACCAAAAAACAATGGCTAGCACAAGGTGATAAGAATACTCAATTCTTTCATGCTTGTTCAAGTCAAAGAAAAAAAAAACACTATCAAGTCCATCATGGATGAGGAAGGAAGGATGGTGGAATCTGAGGCTAAGTTAGAAGGTGCTTTCTGGAATTATTTTAGGAAGATTTACACAACTTTGAATTCGCCCAATGATGATATTGTGAACTATGTGCAGCATACTAGTCCCAAGTAGATGGCGGCATGAGAAGGGGTCTGGAGCGTGATTTTACTAGAACAGGCCTTAAGGCAGATGTCCCCAATGAAATCCCCTGGATCTGATGGTTTTGAGTCAGGTTTTTATCAAAATTACTGGGTAACAGTCAAAGAAGAGACTTGTAAAGCTGTTCTTAGGGTTGTAAATGAACCAGTTTATTCGATAGGCCGCTCAGTACTCGCTCGATTATACTTGAATCGAATTTGACTCGTGAAAAAAAAAAAAAAAAACTTGTTCGTAAAAGTAGATACCTGCTCGCTTTGTAAATGATACATACTCGACAAAACTCGATTCGACTCGGCTAAGACTCATTTTGGCTTGTTTGTTTATCCTCGAGTCAACTAATTAGCTCGACTCGATTAAAACTCAATCATATATTGATAAATATATACATACAACTATGCATGTATATATGTATTAGCTAATAATATAAGCATAACACTTTTATAATTAAATATATAATATGTATTCTAATTACTTATGTCTATATAATGAATATACTTCATAGGTATATTTTATAATTTGTATAATAATTAGTCGATAAAATTTAATAATTTCATATACTAGTATGTGAGAATCATATATAAAATAGATATATACTATCATATTAAATGTATGTATTAATAATATATCTAGGCATATAATATATTGTTATTTTGGATAAATATCAACTAGTTAGATATTAATTATTTATAAATTTTATAATTTAATAAAGGTTCTATTTGTTAGTTGTATAAATTCAATATTAGTTTTTTTATTCATTTAATTTATTAATTATTAAAGCTTATTCCAAAAAATAAAAAAAACAATTCAAGCTTGAACTCGAGCACGAGCTCAGCTCGACTCAAACTCGTTTGTGGGACGAACTCGAACTCGAGTTGAAAGTTTAACTTATCGAGTTGAGCTTGAATAAAGCATTAAAAAAAATCTCGAGCTCGTACTTGAGCTCGGCAAGCCAAAAATCGACTCGGCTCGCCAAAAATCGGCTCGGCTCGGCTTTGCTTTATTACAGTCCTAGTTGTGCTAAATGTGTTGAATGGGGGAGAGATATAGGCAAGGAGTTAAACCACACCCTGCTTACATTAATTTCCAAAGTTAAAAATCCTGCCTTAGTGAAGGAGTTTAGGCCAATTAGCCTTTGTAATGTACTATACAAGCACATTGCAAAGACTCTAGGTAATAGAATAAAGAAAGTCTTACTTGTTGTGATCTCCCAAAACTAAAGTACTTTTATTTCAGGGATGTTAATAACTAACAATATAATAGTGGCTTTTGAAATGCTACATTCAATGAATTTTAGGCAAAAGGGAAAAGAAGGGTGTATGGCAGTCAAATTGAACATGTCAAAGGCCTATAACAGAGTTGAATGGCCTTTCCTAAGGGCCATGCTATTAAAATTGAGGTTTGGGGGAAAAAAAAAACAGGCCTGCTTATGAATTGTGTGGAAACAGTCAACTTCTCAGTGCTTGTAAATGGAAAGGTTGGGAGAATTATAAGGCCAACTAGAGGAACAAGGCAAGGGGACCCTTGTCCCCTTACTTATTTATCATCTATGCAAAAGACCTCAATCAAATGCTTCACACAACTGAGAGACAAGGCGTATAAGGGGGAGTGATGTATGTAGAGGTGGTTTGAGGGTGAATCACCTACTTTTTGCTGACGATTGTGTGTTATTTTGCAGGTCAAAAGGGTCCATGAAATTTTACTACTCTATGAATATGCTTCTGGCCAAGCACTAAACAAGGAAAAAACTTCTATAATGTTTAGTAAAAATACAAGAAGTAATGTTCAAAGGAGAGTCATGAAAGAAGCTGGTGTAATGACATGTGACAGTTATGAAAAATATTTAGGCCTACCTGTTTTTGTGAGAAGGTCCAAATATAATGCTTTTCAAAGCATTAAAGAAAGAATATGGGGGAAGATCCAAAATTGGAAGACTAGTTTTCTGTCAAAAGCTGAGAAGGAGGTGATGATTAAAGCTGTATTGCAAGCTATACCAACATATACGATGGGTGTTTTCCTTTTGCCTAGAAGATTATGCATTGAGATTGAAGGTCTCTTCTCAAGGTTTTGGTGGAGCCAAGGTCAGAATGAGACAAGTATTCATTGGAGAAAATGGAGTGAAATGGGAATGCTAAAACTGAAGGGTGGATTGGGTTTCAGATCCTTGGCAAATTTTAATATGGCAATGCTTGCCAAATAGGGGTGGAGGTTATTAAAAGATCCCCAATCTTTAGTTGCAAAAATTTATAAGGAAAAATATTATAAGCACATGAAGGTCTTGGAGGCAAAACTGGGTAAATCCCCTTCTTTGATATGGAGAAGTGTTTGGACATCAATGGAGGTGCTAAGGGAATGAGCTATATGGATGGTGGGAAATGGTAAGGATATAAAGATTTGGGGCTAGAAGTGGCTTCCTACCAAGTCTATTCACTGTGTTTAGTCTCCAATATCGGTTTTGCAAGCTAAGGCAAAAGTATGTGAATTAATAGACAAGGTAAACAAATGTTGGAAGGAGGATCTAGTTGAAGCAGTACTATTAAAGGAGGAAGTTGAGATTGTAAGATCAATCCCTATCAATCAAGAGGGTAGAGCTGATAAACTTGTGTGGGGTCAAACTAAAAATGGGAAGTACTCAGTGAGAAGTTGTGACGCCCCCAAATTCCGTTTGGGATTGAATGGACATTTAAAGCGTCGAGACATGCAATATAAGGTTACCTACCCCCATTCATGACATATAAGATGTAATGTTCTTAACATGCATCTAACATTATGCAATATTCGCAGCGGATAAATTTTTTTCTTTCTCAATATTATGCACCAAATTGAAAATATCACAAATGCTTAAAACATACTTCATACATAAAGACTCATTGAACAATTAAGATCACAACACTAGTCCAAAATGGTTATGATTCAAAAAGTACTAGAGATGCAACTCCATCGTACAAGTAGTAATTTATGTTAACTACTATATTAACATTGACGTCGCACATTCGCTCAGTCAACTGTGTTTAGTTGGTTAGTTCTCGATTTTCCTTTAGGTCCTGTAACAAGATCTACCATTCGGGGGGAATAATAGTTGGGGCTACCAAAGTGAGATTTGATTACAAATCTCAGTAAGTTAACAAAAAACTTCCACACAGGCTAATGATGTATGGATGACAGTAAAAGCATGAATGCATAATCAAATTCATAAGTAATTAAAGCATAACTTGATGTACAACATAACATAACTGACATAACTTAAATTGAAACGTGAATTGAACTTGACTTGACATGAACTTGACTTAAGATGAACTTGCTCTGAAACTTGACTTAACATGAACGTGATCTGAAACTTATTCTTTAACTGCTTAAATACATAGTCCACAGTTATTGTGGCCCCATATATTCTACATGTCATAATTGTTGTGTCTCATATAGTATATGCGTCACAATTGCTGTGAGCCCATACATAAGTAATCAAAGCATAACTTGACGTATGACATAACTTAAATTGAAACGTGAACTGAATTTGACTTGACATGAACTTGAATATGAACATAATATGTACATAAACATAACATGACATAACATAAACTTGATCTGAAACTTATTTTTTAACTGCTTAAATACATACTCCACAATTGTTGTGGCTCCATATATTCTATGTGTTACAAGTTGTGTTTCACGTAGTGTATGCGTCACAATTGCCGTGACCCCATATTTCGTGTGTCTGAAACTTATTCTTTAACTGCTTAAATACATACTCCACAGTTGTTGTGGTCCCATATATTCTACGTGTCATAATTACTATGTCTCACGTAGTATATGCGTCACAATTGTTGTAACCCCATACATAAGTAATTAAAGCATAACTGACATAACTTAAATTGAAATGTGAAATGAACTTGACTTGACATGAACTTGAACATAAACATAATATGTATGTGAACATAACATGACATAACATAAAATTGATCTGAAACTTACTTTAATTGCTTAAATACATACTCTACAGTTGTTGTAGCCCCATGTATTCTACGTATCACAATTATTGTGTCTCACGTAGTGTATGCGTCACAATTGCTGTGACCCCATACTTCGTGTGTCTGAAACTTATTCTTTAACTGCTTAAATACATACTCCACAGTTGTTGTGGCCCCATGTATTCTACGTGTCACAATTGTTGTGTCTCACGTAGTGTATGCATTACAATTGTTGTGACCTTATACATGAGTAATTAAAGCATAACTGAATTATGACAATAAAAAATGATTTCGCCAAAAGTACCTCGCGTGAATGATAAAAGGAGATGCTCAGACAATCATAATGATTTCATCACGAGTATCCTAAACATAACAAACTTGAACGTAACTCGAAAGACATGACGTACTTGAGCTAGAAATATTTCGTAACATGACATAACATGTAATAGACAACATATTTAACATGACATACTTATAACAGTGAATATTACATGACTTGACATACATGTAATAGATAATATATTTAACATGATGTACTTGCAATGTATAGTAATAAGTGATAGAATATCTTGTGTAACAGATAAAAATTCATGATAGAATAAATTCTGTGTAACAGACAAATATGTGATAACTTGGCAGGACATGTCATATATGATAACACACATACATACACTGTAATTCCTTTACTTAGTACACATACACAGTAAACTGCTAGTAAGTTAAAATCTAACTTACATTGATCTTCGTATTTTTTTATGAAAGCTCAAGTACGATCACGATGAACTGTAATTAGTGATTCTAAAAGTTAGAACTAAATCACTAATAATTTAAAATATGGAAAAATACTAACTTAAGAGTAAAATTTCCATTTTACCTTCTACATGTGAGAAAATGACCATTTTACAAATAACTTAAGGGTTTTGCATGCTAATTCCAAAAGTCATCAAAATTTACATGCCCCATGTAAATTTTATCCTAAACTTAAATATCAATTTAGAAAAATTTAAAACTAATCATAACTATTAAAACTCTATAGGGTCGAAATTTCCATATGCTATTTCTATTGATTTTTATTTCTAACTTGTTTTGATCAACCTTTTGATCTATGACTTATAAAGATGTGATATTCAAACCAAACCATCACATGATTTAAAAAGATGTCCTAAAATATATATAAGCTTCTAATTTAAGATCACATGATTAAAAATTAACAAAAACATAAATTTAGCCAAGAACATCCACACTTTAGCCTATTCGATTATCTCTTTGCATAAAATTTTATATATTTGAAACTAATATAAAATATCTTCAAAATAATATTATAGTATGTATATAAGAGTTTTACGATCCTCCAATAAAATTATCAAAACCATTGGAATAGGTTTCAACCACTAAAAATTTAAACTTTTTCAAAACAGAAACTGTTTTCCTCTTTCAGTTTTCTAAGTTTCTAGATCTAAGAAAATATTTCATCAAAACCTTTAATCATGCAACAAATCCTCAACCAATAATCATATACACATATTAAAAATACTCCATAAAAATTTCGGATCAAGATCTATCTATTAGCTTGGTTAAAAACTCCAAAATATAACATAATCTCCAGTTTATCTTTCAGAATAATTTTTCTAGAGTTAGAATAATTTTTCTAGAGTTTAAATAATATTTGACTGATTAAATAATTTTCAAATGGAACAAATAAACTATCCATATAAACTAGACTAAAAAAGAAATAACTTATATGAATGAGACTTTGTGATAAAACACTCAAAAAAGCTTCAAAATGGGCATGCAAAAGAACACCTAAAAGCTGTCTAAGAGAATGTTTGGTATTCTTTCAATGAAAATTATAAAAGAAGATGATTTCGTGGGGAGTGGGTTAGAGATATTTATGCACAAGATATGGAAGATGATGAGGCTAAAGTGAGGGTTGAGTGTTGGTCTTTCTTACTCAATAATATCTATAAAAATCAATTCAAGATATTTTTACCCAATAATATCCACAAAAATCAGATCAAGATATTTTTATCCAATAATATTCACAAAAATCAGATCAAGATATTTTTACCCAATAATATCCATGAAAATCAGTTCAAGATATTTTTACACAAAAATATCCACAAATATCAGCTCAAGATATTTTTACCTAATAATATCCACAAAAATCAATTCAAGATATTTTTACCCAAAAATATTCATAAATAGCAGCCCAAGATATTTTCTAATGGTAGAGTATAGACTTGGAAGAGTGAGGTAGCTCTTTGATTTTTTTTTTTTCCTTCTAGAATCTTCTAGATTCTCTTGATGACATCTAATTAGCCATGTAGGAGGATGAAATTACTTGGCCAAAATCAATGCTAAAGTGTCCAATTAAAACTTTTCTAACTTAATTTGGACATTTCACACTTCTGATAACATAGTGAGTAATAACACTAACTATGTAGTTAGACTAAAACCTATACAATTAATGGATTCGTGAAAACTTATGGGGTCTTCACAAGGTTCCTAAAGCCAATAAATGGAGAGGCAACCAGGTGGTGAATTGTTTATTTTAGAGAATAAAGATGAGATGTGGGTAAGGATTTGGGGACTAAATGTACCAGTTGTTACAAAGCATTTTATGTGAAGAGCAGTTAATGACTTATTGCCTACACGGTAAAATCTATGGAGGAAAAAGATAGTAGAGGATCCAATATGTCCAATATGCAAAATGAGTGAGGAAACTGTATCTCATGTAGTGTGGTTGTGCCCTGCTCTTACTGATGTATGGGGGGATACACTGTGACGCCCCCAAATCCCCACGCAAGGACACGGAAAAATCGAGACGTCCGGATGATGATATCACGGGTTACCACCCTGTCGACGTGTGCCAAGTGTGTGTATAAGCAACGAATGTGCATGAGAAACACGCAACGAATAGCAAAGTCAATAACTAAGTACCATAATTTTTCTTAATTTAATACAAAACTGTTTAAAACATACATAATAAAATATTACATAACACAAATATTATTTCAAAGCTCAAAACAAAGCATAACCCACTCAGAACTCCAGCGGAGCCGCATCCTCGGGCTCAGCCTCCTCCTCCTCCTCGAACTCTGCATCAAAATTTACTGTACCAAAAATGGTGCCGCAAGTAAGTAAAAACCAAACACCACTAGATAAAACCATATAAAACTCAAACAATATGCATGAAAGAAAAACCAACGCACATGTCCCGTAAAACTATATTTTTTCCACGCACGCCAAAAACTCATTTAGCCCAAAAACATGTCGCCTAAAACCAAGCCTCGCCATTATCCCAGATAATGGCCCAAGCCACCATTTTTCCAGAAAATGGATCAAAAACCTCAAAACCAAGCCTCGCCATTTTCCCAGAAAATGGTCCGCATCGGAAAACCATAAAAACGATCCAATTATGCATGCACCATAATCTTCCCTAGGGATTATCTGCACACCCTGGCTCTGTGCCACACCGCAGGTAACGACTACGCATGTGACACCTAAACGAGCGATACCCAGACTCGCGTCCAGCGCGTACCTGGCCAGGCCATCCTCTAGTCCCCGCCACTCTAGGGACCACGGAGTCGACACGACAACGTTACCATATCGTGCGATCCGATCATCACCTTGCGACAACCCAGGGGACGTCACTCAATATTATTCACTCCTGAGTGACCAGAGGAGCTCCACCGAGATAATAACCCATCTCGGCTTGGGCTCGTGAGACACACGAACCCGAAAATCATTTACGCCAACAAAACACGATTTTCTCAATTAAAATAAAATGCACATGTATGCAATATGTAACGCACGCCTCATGGCACAAATAATCAAGCAATCACAAACAACCAAAACCAAGCACTCAGTCCTCAATCCATCCGACCCCCGAACTCTTCGGACTCAGTCTGGAATCAACCAACCAGCAAATAAATATTTATTGTAAAAGTAAAATACATTTAAATCTAAAAGTAGAGTTTGAAAAATACTTACAGCGCTATATATTAATTTTCAATGGATTGACGGGCAACAAACGGTGAAGGAAAAGCAACGTAACAGTGAAATTTCACTGTCGCCCTGGGTTGTAAAATATCCACTTTTGAACGGGGACAAACCAAAACTCGAGATTGATAGGGAATGGCCTAGGGATGTTTATGAATTTAAGGGAAGTGGCGTTTGGTTGTGGGTGGCTGCGAAAACGGCGAAGGAAGGCCAAAATACCCAAATCGAAAAGCTAGCTCGTGGGGACTGTTCCGGCGACGGATCGAGGCCGGAAATGGGGTGGGTTAGGACGGCAAGGAGTCGGTGATGAAGTGGTGAAGAGGTGGTGGCCGGAGGTGGAGCGACGGAGGCAAAACGGAGCAAAAGTCGTTCGGCTTGATGGTGATTTTTTGGCTAAACGGCAGCTCCGTTGGCGGTAGAAATTTGTGGGGTGGTTCACCGGAGGGAGGGGAAGAGATGGGTGGTGGTGGTGTGCTGCACGGTGGCCGGCGGCGGTGGGTTTGGGCGGTTGGACAGAACGGCGTGAGGGAGAAGAGAGAGAGAAAACGCACGGGAAGAAAAAAGGAGGGAAAAAGAAAGAAAAAGAAAAAGAAAGAAAAGAGAAAAAGAGAAAAGGGAAAAAAGAGAAAAGAAAAGATGGAGGAAAGAAATGAGGTCCAGTCCTCACTCCGGAAACCAAAACAGATCCACCGAAAACGATATTAAAAACCGTAAAACGACTAAATAAATGAAACACAATATTAAATAAATTAAAAACCAATTTAAAACGTAATAATTTAAAATAAATAAACCACTATATTAATTAAATTAAAAACAATCATTCAGTAAAAATACAAGTAAAAACAGGTCATCACATATACTGAGAGCCCTCTTAGTAAGTGGCCTACAGGTGAAAGAGATATGGTGAAGTTGTGGTGGGACTTGTGTAAAGGTTCAGATCAAAAACTTATAGAGATGGTGGCTGTAATAATGAGGAGAATATGGTATAGAAGAAATAAATATGTGTTTGAAGAGAAGTTTTGGGGGCCTAGTATAGTAGTATAGAAAGTAATCATGGGGCTTGAGAAGTTTCATTCTACTACTGCGAAGAAAATTGGTCTGAACAAGGGGGAGGGTGGGGGAAGAGAGAAATGCCACTGGAGGTGCCCTATTGAAGTAGCTTTCAAAGTTAATTTTGATGAGGCTTTTGATAAGGGACTTTCGATAATAAAAATGGGTGTGGTGATCAGAGATAATGAAGGGGATCAGGTGGTGGGTGCTTTGAATGCTTCAAGGAGGAATGTTCAGAACTACTTCTGGGCAAAGGGAATGGCTCTATGGAGAGAGCTATGGTCTTCTGTATGGAGATAGGCATTGGGGACATGATCTTTGAAGGGGATGCAAAGGAGTTGATTGAGGCTGTGATGTCACATGAAGAGGAGGACTCCGGGGGGGACAAATTGTGGAATATATTAAGTAATTGAGGTGTCAACATAGCAATTGGAAGGTGGTTTTTAGCTATCGGGAAAGCAATGAAGTGGCTTATAATTTGGCCAAAATGGCCTTATTGAATGTCGAGGAGCAGGTCTGGATAGAAGATGTACCAAATTCTATACGAACTTTATATTGTAAATGACAAACTTTGTAACAATTTACAATAAATGAAAATTGATGAATGATTCCAAAAATAAAAAATTAATTGATGTTGATTTTAAGGACTCTTTAAAATCCCACCATTAATCATGGCACAATATTATATAAGTGGTATGTGCATATAACACAATTATCTAATTTGGGTCCTACTAATTATATGATCACTATCTAAATTTGTTTTAGTCCCTTCAATACGACCATTTATATATTTTATTTTAAAAATAAATAAATTATTTAATAGTTAAATAAGTAACTGTTAATGTATTAATATTTAAAAAATGTTTAAGGATGTTTAAAAAATATTTAAAATAAAAAATTACAGTTTGCATTAAGGCACACCAAATTGACAAACTAGGATAACATTGTATCACCACCCCAAACAAAATATCACTGTTTTTTTTTGCCCTTTCTTTTAAAAAAAAAAAAAAAATTTAATGAAAGAAAAAGCATACAATATGTCGGCAACACGTTATAGATTTGTTGAAACAAAATTTTTAATGATGCCCCTTTGAAACCAACATCCAAAGCCTGTGGATTCTTATAGATTTGTTGAAACTTGAATGGCGTTTTACTTACCGCCCAACTACCGAAAAGAACATGGACATACATATCTGTATTTATATATATATTATATTTATATACATATATTACATATAATTAATTATATGTATTAAATATAATTATATATTAATATATACATTAATTTAATGTGATTGGTCAAAAAATAAATTTTATCAAAAATAATACTAAATTAAATTTTAAATATAAAAATCAGTTTTAATACATAATTTTATTTATACGTAACAAAACTCGTATACGGAGACTGCACACTTTCAGGAGTATAAACCCCACAAACGAAGTACCCATCATGGCTACCGTATCTGAAGACCCTGCAGAACATGATACCCGTACTAATGGTTTAGCAGACATGGAAGACCAAGATCTTTTCGAGATCAATCTCGAGGCCGTGGACAGCATCCCTCCACCGCATTAATGGGATAGCTATTTCACAGCCACCGGAAATGAACTACTTGCTAATTGCCTCCTGCCCATCTCCGATGTCTCCGGCGCTGTTCCCATCGTGTCCAAAGATGTTTCCGGCACTGTTCCGGGGGTATAAAAATTATGTAGCGCATTGTCGTTGGCAGGGACGGCTAACTTTGTCATGATCACGGAACCGATGCCGTTAGGTACCGAGCTTCTTAGGTTGCCTTTCATGGGGGTTTTTGGGGTACCCCGAAGGCAAATGAAAGCCTAACATGATAACCTTAGCTAATAGCCGTGTTGCCTTAGCGCTAATATTACTGTTGTCATTGTAAACGAAATTCATATATTCCACAAAACTCAAAAGGGAATGTTACCAGTTCTAATGCATTTCTTTGTTTTTTCTTTTTCTTTTTATTGAGTTATTTTCCTGGATAGTGGATATTGATCTATTAGAAAAATGGCCTAGTCAAATGTCAATGCAAGTCCAAACTTTAGCTAGATTTGAGAAAAAAACTTTCACATTAGACTAGCCAAAAGTCCAAAACTCAACACTTGAGTTATAGTAAATTAAATAGGCTCTCCATAGTTAGAGAGTTACTATTAAACTTCTATCTAATTATTTTATTCTTTCCATCAACCTCTCCCTCTCTCTTTATCACATTGAAATAAATTACCACATTGAAATAAATCATATAAGTACTACATTGAAATAAATTATCACATTTTATTTTTTAATAAAATTATTAATTAATATATGAAGTGTATTTGTAAAATATAAAAAACAATTAATCAAATTTTATTAAAATATATAATATTTTATTATTATTTTACATTTAAAATGACTAGTCCAACGTGGACTTATTTAACTAAAAATTAATATTATGACCAAAATGTGAGATTCTAGTTAAATTTTAGACTTAGAGCTTGTTTGAGATTGAGTTTGAAACTTAAAATGTGCTTTAACTGTTTGAAAACTTTTTTAAAGAAAAAATAATATGTTTGGTAAATTTATAAGAAGTACTTTAATCATTTAAAAAAGCTAAAAATTTACTTTTTAAAAAAGTACTAAATTGAGACTTTTATCGAAAAGTTCCTGCAAATAACTGTATATTTTAAAAAAATTAATATAATTAACTTTAAAAGTACTTTAAAGACATGGTTACTAAACAGTAAATGTCTTTTTAATAGTAAAGCTTGTTATTTAAGTTACAAGCTATAAGTCCTAAAGTTATAAACTATATTTTCCACTGCAATTCTAAATATATACTTAATAATAGTTAGGCCATTGCCAATACCCTTAGGAGCTTTGCTTTGAAACGGGCTTAATTACAACTTTTAATAATTTGGACTAGCACCTTGATTTTAAATGTTGGGCTGTCACTTGGTCTGCTAGGCCCAATTTATCTCACAAAATCTTTTGAACAATGGCATCAAGTGTTCTTAAATGAATAATTTTGCTTATTATTTTTATACATTATATTATTTTATTTTTTTTCATTTTTTCTATAATAAATAATTGATGTATAGATGATAAGTAGAGCAATTCAATTAATTTAATAAGAATAAAATAAAAATAAAATAATATTAAAATATATAAAGTGTGTAATGTGGAATGATGAGTAGCCTTCATCGTTCATAAATAGTCCATTAAGAAGTAATGCTATATATAATTTTAGAGTGCACAAGTTTTATATAGTCATTCTGAAAAATAGTGACATATATTATTAAAAGGAAGCCGCTAGAGATACAAGTAGATTCTCCAAAAGAATCCCACATACTGATATGGTACAATATCAATGTGTTACTTGTCCATTTTTTTTAGCCCCTCTTTTCCCCACTTTCCTTCTCTTCCCTCTTTCTCCTATGCACCCCCTCCCCTCAGCAGCGCCCAGCCCCTCTTCTCCGTGCGCCCCCGCCCCTCAGCAGCACCTAGCACTGCCACAGCTCATTGATGGCCACCACCAACGGCCATTCCCCTGACCAGACCCAGGCCCCCCCCCCATAGTGCAGCGCAACCCTTCTCCTCCTCCGAAATCTAGTTGCAAGTCCATTCACCCGAAATCTAGTCGCAACCTCCTTACTAATGATCCACACTGGTGGTGCCGCTTGAATTTTCAGCGTCTTCTGCCCATTGACCACCATGGCCGGCGCTAGGAGGGGACACAGGAGAGGGGAGGAAAAAAACGACATCAAGCTACAACATCCTTATCGGCGTTTCAAGCAGGTGGTGCCACTTAGACCGTCGTCATCTTCTACCCACCATGATGTGGTCTTCAACCACCATGGACAGCGTTGGAAGGGGGCACAGGAAAAGGGCAAGGGAGAGCAAAAGGGAGGGGAGGAAAAAAAAAAAAGCAAAAAAAATATACGAGACACATGGCTAATGTATCACATCATTACGCGGAATTCCTTGTATAGGATCTTTTAATGTCTAAAATTTTTTTCTTATTAAAAAATTAATTTACTCAATTTTCTTTTTAAAGTAATTGTAAGACATTTACATATCCCACTTCTCTATATATTAACGGAAGGACAAGGGCGCTTCTGATCCCCGCCGTGTAAAGCCACACGGTACGAGTGCTGTCATGTAATGTACATTTACTGTCTCCCAGATTCCATGAGTACTTTCATTCTTTTTTATATATTCGCGGATCTCTACCAGCTCTCTGGTAAGCAGGAAATGGATCTCTTCAGGATGCCCCTTGGAAGGAATGACTGGCCATGTCTCAGTTCTTCATGATGAGAATTAAGAACACGTACAAGAAAGCAAAAGAATGCAGGATAGTACTCGAGGAAGAAAAGAAAGAAAGAAAAAAAGTAACAGAGAGAGAAATGGTTGCCCTGTCTGAATTCTTAGCATTGGAACCACGTGTTGTAAACCGGGACGCTATAAAGAACCGCGCCGCCCCCCCCCCCCCCCCTCTTTTTCCAAAAAATAAAATAAAAACAACAAAGATGGGATCGATAAACTCTTAGCGCCATGATCTTGTCAATGTTGTCATTGTCATGATCCGACTTGCTCTCTAAACCAAACCATGAAAATTGTAGGATGAAACACACCATTTGCTGGAGCTCATTCGTATACTGATGAGCGAGCATGACTCAAGTCCTACATGTTTAGCAGTCGATAGTTCTAATACCACATGATGTACAAGCCCCATTTGGATATGTTTCAAAACCTAGTCACCATGCAAACTCCGGTTCGCCACTCTCTCATATATAAATACTAGCTGTTATATTAATATTTGTACATATCAAGAATTATTTGTCTCTCTAAAACAAACGTCGTGGGATATTCTTATTAATCAAATTCACATTTACCACACAAACACACATATATTACATACAGCGCGAGAAAAGAAGAAAAAAAACAAGAACCAAAAATATATGATTAGAAATTTTTTTTATTGTTTGTCCTGCTTTCTGTACCTGTCCTTTACCTTGCTAGCAAACAAAGAGCACATAGAATATAGATGCAAAACCATCTGCAGCTCGTCTCTGCAAGGAGGTTCGCTTGAATCTTAAGTTCCTTCATTTCATCATCGCCTACATGGGGTTCTCGGTTTCATAACAAGAAAAATGACGTACTATTTATGATAGATTATATGTAATGAGAATGATTATTTATAACGAAAACATATTGATTTTAGCAGAATTATTTTGACAGGAAATAATTGACTACAACTGAACAGTTTTTTTGTAGTGTTTTTATCTTTCAATTTGTTGTGTTTTGAGAATTTTAGCTCATTTGTACCTATTTTCTCAGACCTTTTTTAATCTCTGATACAATCTCGCTATCATGCATGTATGTGTTTAATATTGTAGATATACAATATATATAATACCGACCTTCCCTAATATTGTAAACTTATATGGTTCCATCACATGTACTAGTAGTTATAACATGTTTTTTTGTTCAACATGCATTTGGAAAAAGGAATCGGTACAAGATCAATTGACACCAAATTTACACATAGTCAAAGAAAATAGTACTCATGATAATATGTTAATTCATGATCTGGCCTGTCGACATTGCTTATTCCCTCGGGCCCCTACACATTTTTTACAGCCTATATATCTAATTAAATATAATATATAAATAGGACAGCAAAAATGCAAATATTCGGAGCAAATTAAGCACTAATAATAGTCTACGTATTCCAATCTAAAACTCATCTAATATAAAAATTATATTATAAGTGTAATTATGCATTAATATATACATCAATCTAACGTGATTTGTTAAAAAGTAATTTTTATTAAAAATATTACTAATTTAAATTTTGAATATGAAGAAACCAATATTAATAGACAGATTAATACGTAACTTTATTTATACGTAGTAAAACTGAATCCTAATATATATACATATGCATTTTATATTTATTTCTGCACAAATTTAATATATATATATATAAAGCATGAATAGTACTAAATGTGCTGGTATTTGACATTATTGCTGCAAAGATGTCCTATACATTATAATTACTCTGCGAATGGCTGATCAATCAAACCACTGCAGTTCGACTGGTGATGGGGCATCCATATTCCGAGAGAAACATTTCCAGCCAATTTGAGTATATATACCATTACAGAAAAGTTTATATTTCCTATGAATGGAAATTAACTATATTCCCATATATGGTAAACTTTAAAGGATGGCGCTGTCAAGAAACGTCCCCCAAACACAACTATTTGCGCGCAGCATCCGACCTGTAAAATTCAGGGAAAAAAAAAAAAACAGGAAGGTGGGAAATGAAAGCTTGATGTGATTCCGATGTCCACTTTAATTTTCCTCAGCCTCGAACTACTCGTGTTGTTCAATGGACCCAAAACCTGGCCTAAAACAGGAGCGAGTCAAAAGACAAAAGGTACTTGGACAGACTTGCACACTGTGACGTTGGTATAACCCGCTGCCACGTGCCTGAATGATTCTCCTATTGAAAATACGATAGCCCTAGGGGGCGCTAGTATTTGGTTTTTCTGATCAAGTACATACATATATACAAGACTAATTAAGTTGAGGCGATTACATTTAGTAGGTCACAAATTTTTAAGCTTTTAATTGTAAAGCAAATGAAGCGTCACGGACAGAGAGCGATCGATCTTTTTCTGCAAGTTCTTTCAATCATACCGAATGGGTTTTAAATGAAGATCTTATGGTACTTAAACAAAGCCTTGGTATAGAGAGAACTCCAGTACTTTATTCACTGACATGGAGTTTTTGGGCTTCACTTAATTAATTAACGTCTTCTTGCGGCTGTTTCTCTCTGTGCATTGAAGTAAACAGCAGCAACTGGGAGGTCGAGATCATTTTCCGCAGCGAAACTTCGGGTACTGAAGTGATCCCTTGAAGAAGGTGGGACATTTACTGATTGCCTGCGTTTCTGCTTGAACAGAACAAACACATACCTGTGGATCCCTATGTTGGGCCTTGGAATCTCATAGCTCACCACTTCCCTTCCTGTAATTAATATGTATTATACAAAACGGACAAAAAAGAGGAACTAGTATAGATCAGTAACTATCTATGAAACTCTCGTTTCTTCATTTGGAAGAAAATGAACATACCAAATGTGGCATCTGTTGTGCCTGGAATGTCTGTGACAACCCTGCAGATTATGTTATTCAAACTGTTAGCTAGCTCTCCCCCCCTCCTATTTTAGCATATTGAGATTTGTACGCGTGTGAGTGAATTCCAAACGCTTTGATCTCTTTCAATGCGTATTAGTTTTCTTTCCAGATCGAATTCCGAATTTTCAAATTATTAATCTTAATTATTGAGCATATATACTAGGTTACAACAGTTAACGCACGACGCTAATACACACACACACATACACACGATGAACACAAAGATAATACATAAACAAATATGTGTACTTGTGCCACAAAGTCAATCTGCAGTTTTCTGTATATTATGTTCTAATATGATAGTACAGCATCTGATAATTCTTGATTAGTACTAGAGCTAGTTACAAGCAGCTCCAAATTGCGTATTAAGGTAATTATATATCCCGGACCTGATTCGCAAATATCACATAACCGAAAGAACATCTCTACTTCTTGAAACAATCATCCATGTGAAATATAATCATTTCTATTTGCAATCAATTTGTTTTTGGTTGGGCAAGGGTTATGGGTTACCAGTGCAGGTGCTCCCTTAAATAAGGATCGCTAGGGCCGGGAACATCTGGGTCTGTCATTACCTGCAATAAAAGAGAACATATGCAAGGTGCAAATAAAATCTAGAGGATTTGGATCATGATAGATATATAAAGAAACAATAACAGAAGAGATCAAATGAAAAAGAGAGGGGATTCCAATATTAATATACCAGAGTGAAAAAAGATCTCATATCGCCTCCTTGAATCTCAACCCTAGGTTTGATGGTTACTGTTGAAGGATAGAGCTCATGCCCGTTGCAGACTTGCTTGGTGTTGTAAGTGATAGTCATTTTTATGCTTGGCATGAAAGCATCAAGCACATCTCCTATGACTCTCCCAACAACGAGAGGTTCTGACATTCTTGCCATTGAAAGTGGGAAGAAAGGGATCCAAGAGTAGTGATCTAAGAGCTGATAGGATAAGATACCTTAGGAACTTGTGATTGGGCATAGAAGAAGAAGCACCATATTTATAGTACTTCGAAGTATCCTGCAAATCACTTCAAATTTAACTCCAATAAACACCAAAAGATATACGGACGCATTTCTCTAAAAGAGATTGCTAGATACTCTCTCTCTCTCTCTCTCTCTCTCTCTCCCCCTCTTCCCCTCCCTCGTGGTATATCGAGTGGTTAATTTAATTTGCTTTTTTCTATAAACTCTACTGGCATGCGAAACCCGGCCCTCCTCTCTCTAAAAATGGGTCCCTTGGAATTGGTTCTTGATTGGCTATATTCCTAACCAATGAGTTTTCGTTCAATACGTGGATTTGTTTTTTGGGTGAAGCCACAAGAACAACATATAAATAATTCGAAAAATGTTAACATGACGTACTGTCATGTATCACCATTAATATTTCAACTTATAATATGCAGTTATTCGATATTAGTTAATACGAAGTGTAACGACTAGCTAGCAGTGGATAAACAAGCTAAGAAGTGAGGCTTCATGATATATATGCAGTCATCGTAAGAATGATAGTCTCGTGTTGCCTTAGCACCACCCAGCTGGCTTGGTGTTATTTTGCATGTGGGTCCTCGATCGATCGCTTTTCAAGTTGTCATGGATTCTACTCTTTAATTAATTTCAAAACATAAAGCAGGAATTATTAATGAACAGCATTCACAGACATAGCCATTAAAGGAAAACCATCTTTTACATTTGAGGTTATACAAAGGGAGAAATTGTTGAATGGAAGCAACAGAACTTTCCTAGATTACATGTATACACAAAAGAAATTGACCATTTTGGAAGATTCTTTCAGGGGGTTCGGGCATAAAGGAACTCCACCAGATCAAATGCCCCGAAGACGATAAGTGCTAGTGCTCGGATGTCATTTCAGAGCAGAAGATCAGATTCAGTTCCAACACTGTTTAGAGGGAAGAAGGTGGATTTGCTATAAGTAGCAGCCCGAGTGCTTTTTCTGTATATCCAAAGCTGGACCTCACGTGACATTTCTCACTGCACCACGCACCATGTTTCATTCCCCTTGCTTAGTTATTTCTTTAGTCTTTGCTTTTCCTTTTCTTTCTTCCTCCCTCACCACCGTTTGTCGGGTTTTTTTTTTTTTTCCCTAATACCATTACGGTAAGTTTAGCATTGTTGAGTTTCCAATTAGAGTAAAGACTAAGAATCTTAGATTCTAGGACAGTAGTCAGAACTGCAGTAATTAAGCTATTAGTACTCCAAAACAATATTCTGGAAGAGCAGATCATAATTAGATAACCCAAAGCAAAACGAATTAATATGCGCACTGAAGAGCTGGTGGCATCTTATTTTAGTATTGATTAATTTTATATACAGTTTTAAAATATGCAAATCCCGTGCTTGTTTTAAAGAGAGTCATGTGCAAACTTGCACATCTTAAAATTGCGCGCAAATATAATTTCTCTTTAGCAATTTTTTTTCTTGTTCTTTCATAGCTATGTAAATGCAATATTAAACTGAAATCAATGTGCAATAAATTGATTTATAAGTTTTGGATACTGTTCTGATCTTAGGGTAAAAGAGATGATCTTCTCGATTGATCATCCTCTTATCAGTGAAACTTCAAAAGCAAAGTATTGTTATTTTTATATTTTCAACTTCAAGTATATTAAAAATTATAATCTTTTTTTCCTACTATTGCCAGAAATTAATGAGTGTATGTGCTACATATATATTAATCTTTTCTTTCCATTGTTGAACCGTGAATAACGTGAGTACCACTCATGATTAGATGCTAGTATCACTTTTGGGCTTCCGGATAATTGCCCTACGAATAGGTTTTTCCTCCCAATTTGGGCTGATGACTAATATCTAACACAGATGAATGGCAGGATGGGCTGGAACTCGGGAGGCCCAGGAACCATCTCTTTTATTGAAAAAAAAAAAAAAACAAAAATAAAATACTTGGTACTTCCCTTTTTCTTGAATACTAAAAATGAAGAGTTATTTTATACTTTTAGGCTCGAGTTAAGTTGAACTGAATTATTTCTGAATGGTAGTGAGTTGAGTTAATGGTGGAGAGAGAGTTATGTGAGATCCATTTAAAATGAGTTTAAATATATTTGAATGTTAAAATGATTTTAGTACTATTTATAAAAATTTGAAAAAGGTTGTGGGTCTCACTTATAAAAATGTGTTGAGTTGAAAAAAGTTGTGAGTTCCATGTGTAAGGAAGTTTTGAATTGAGATGCATTTAATAATTTGAGATTTGGATGTTTAAATGTTAGACTCAACTTATAATTATTTTTTATAACTTTAATACAATTATGTTTTAAATGAGGGATATTTTTGTAAAATAATTTATAAAAGTAACATCACTTTAAATAAAGAGATTGAATTATTTGAGACTTGTATATGACATTACTCATTTAATTTAATTTTGGGCACTAATCAATGTCATGTGCGTCTTATTTGCTTTTAAAAAGAATATGGGGCTGATGCGTCTTATTTGTTTTTAAAAGACAAGGTGGTGTAAAGCCAGCTTTTACATGACCAAATCCCATTTGAAGGTTCTCTCTTGCAACAAATATCCTTCTGTCAATCGATCTAATGAACATGAATTGATCATGGGGAGTGCAAAGTTGCTAACTTGCTATTCACTACCTCGCAGCCTGTCAGTATTGGTTTAGTAATTAATTATTTTTATTAGCGATAAAGAAAAAAGTGTTCTCTTGAGGCCGGTGCGTGTATTTTGCTTTGCAGAAAATGATCTTCTCCATGCCACCTTTCTGGAGTAGTGAATTTGTTTTCGTAAATAACATTGATGAGATAACCAAAGGCTCGATCCGTCCTCCTACTTTTTGTCTTTTAATTATTTATGGAAAGCTTGGACACAAGATTCTGTTTGGATGGAAAGAATATTTCTGATATTTTTAAATAATAGAGAGATAGTATCAGAGCTTTTGACATGGTCGCAAATATTAAAAAATACTGAAATAATAAAAGGAAAAAAAGAAAAGAAACAAACACGTGAGATAATTTATGAAGTGACCAAACAGCAGACACCAAATTAATTAAGAACAGCCAATATATAATTCCGAAACACACCTTATGCAAATTCCCCTCCAGAATTAATTCTGAAAATTACTTTGACCAGAATACCATTCTTTTCACCATATATCTACTTCACTCTTGGACCAAACCTTCTCCTCATCATTCCAATTTGCTGAGGGTTCAATCCAAAAGCTTTCTCCAAGAGCATCTCATCGATCCCAGATCCAAAAATGGCAGCTGGAATTTTTTGCGACCCGGGATTCTGGCTATTGAAACAACCAAATATGGTTGCCGGCTTATCACCCACATTCATTTGGAAGTGCACCAGGCCTCTGGGGAAAACCATGACCTCCCCTTCCTCTATTGTTCTGGCAAAAATCCTGTTACTGGAATCCACAAAGCCTGAATAAACGCTTCCTTGCACCACGTACGAAATCTCGGTGGCTCTGGGGTGGAAATGTGGTGGATTGATCCCAGCCGCTTTAAGGTCAGCTCGTATAAATGACATGCCTAGAGTGTTGATGCCAGGAAAGATGATTGGGTTTACAGGTATGGCAGCGAGGCCTGTTTCTGAGAAGTTGCCGGCACTCTTCATGCCTGAAAACACAAAGTCATCGGGGGTGGCGTCGGATGAATTCTTGCATGGTAGAATAGTAAGGTGATCAGCGGCTCTAATGGAACCGTATTTTGGGTCTGGTATGCAAAAATCTTGAACCGGGTCGGGGTCTGAGGCAGAAGTTGTGAAGCAATGAAGGGAGATCAAGATTAATGGAGGAAAGAAAGTGGACATCATGGGAGGCATTTTCTTATGCAACTTCTTTGATTGATCGATCGGATTATAAGTGTGGGTTTAAGGATCTAAGATGGGGTTTTATAGA
The DNA here is from genome assembly GCF_018687715.1 of Carya illinoinensis. Classification (NCBI taxonomy): domain Eukaryota; kingdom Viridiplantae; phylum Streptophyta; class Magnoliopsida; order Fagales; family Juglandaceae; genus Carya; species Carya illinoinensis. Next base: position 962,271 of record NC_056761.1, read on the forward strand.
GGTATAAGATAACCTTGAATGCCCTTACAATAGTTCCACCTAAGTAGCTAGGCTCCTCCTTGGACTGCATGCGTTGTAAGAGTATTGTTGGAAATTTCCTATAAATGGGTCTACATGGATCATGAGTTCGCATTGTATAATACCAAAATACAATTTGTCTGTAAGGCTATTAATTAAGTACGATCAATACAGTGACATATATAGTCGGATTATCGATATATATATATATATACGTCTGCAACTAATAGCATGTTTTTATCATGTATATCATCATGTGTACTAAAGTGTTGCCAGATTGATTATGGGCCATTATATAAATGTGTTGCTAAAAGTCCTCACTCATGCATACGCATTCAAGATAGAATTTTGGAAGTAGTATACGAGAATACGATGCTCTTAGTCTTGATCTCCTCTAATGATTGCAAGTATATTATATATATGTATCTTTCATATATATAATTCCTTTCCAATTAATTGATGTTGATTTTAAGGATTCTTTAAAATCCCACCATTAATCATGGCACATTATATTAGTGGTACGTGCATACAACACAATTATGTAATTTGGGTCCTAGTAATTATATAATCGCCTCTGCCAATACGAATCCCTTATAACTTATTGATCATTATGGAAAACTGTAATTACTAAATTAGTGGGACATTCACGCCATGTTGGACCATGTTCCTAACAACCATATATAATTAGAAATATATATGATCATAGCTGGTTCTCGATCAATGTCAGCTTCCACGTCACCAAAGGTGATCAGTACTGCTGTTTAATTTACATCCGATCAAATATTAATTTCATGAAAAATCTTGCTAATATATATATGGACTTTGGGGCTACCGGCCTTTGCTTGGGAGTGAAGGAGATATGATTAATTCAACCTGGTTTTGGTGGTGCGTGTGATGATTTTTGGATATATATATACCGGATGCATGCATGGTCATGTCTGGGGTTTGTAAAACATGGGACAAACGTACAAAAAATAAAAGTGAAGTGTGCTCATGTTTTCGATCGGTCACATGTTTTGTATACTTTTTGCATGCTTAAATTTCAAGTAATAACATTAATCAAGCCTGGTCAGGAAGTTTTCTACACGTACGTACGTGAAGCAGCGTTGAGTCAAAATGCATGCCTAGGATGCCCAAGTGTGGGATCTGGCCATCCGGCTAGGAGTAAGCAACTCATGACAACCCATGATCATGTTGTGCCTCCGGCCTGTCTAAAAATCATACAAGATAATAAGGAGACAATATTTAAGTGGTTCGGCAATCTGCCTACGTCCACTGAAGCGGAAATTCAATATTTTCAATATGTTTGTACAAAATTACAAACACTTATGAACAATCTCTCTATCTCTCAAATGGCACTCCATTCTGGGTTTCCCCAAAACTCAAATTTCGCCCAGCCCTCTGCCTTGATCTCTCACCGCAGTGAGGATAATATTATCTTCACAACTCATCTCCTTTTATAGGAGAACCATGGGGGACAAAATACCCACATTTCTTGACCAAGAGGAAGCCTTCAATCGGTGCAGCAATTTCTGACTTGGGAGAGGGTGGGTGGCCTAACAAGTGGGTGGTGGTGGGTGAGCACACTTGGGTTGATTTCAACAATCACCCCCTCCACCCAAGTGTGCCATACGAGGCTGCTTGCAAACTGATTCATTGGAATGCTTGTTAGCCATGAGAGATTTCCGCTATCAAATGCATCTGCAGGTACGTTTTCAAATGGATATCCTGATGCTTCTCCAAATGCATCTTCAAATGCATTAGCATCATCTACATCCACGGAGCTTGCAAGGGATTTTCTTCAGAGGAGATTTACAAGTGTTTCACTGCACAATCTCAACTCTCTAGGATTCTTCTTTTGCTTGAGTCCATGAGTCCGCACTCATGTACACCTTAAGCAAACTGAGTTTCACTCGAGCCACAACCGAGTGAACAATCTACCTGGTGCCTTTACAGCTTTCAAACCAGGCTCCATAATCCTACGATCACACCAATCTCCAACTTGGAGACTGGTTCTCAACATGCCGAGCTCTATCTCCAACGTGATCCCTTATCATCTACACAAGTTTACAGCTCATGTCTTCAAGTTAGAAGACTAACTAAAGTGATGCATAACTTTAGTTCATCACGTACAGTGCCCTTAATCAACACATACATACAGGGCAACACATCTCCTACTGCACTAGGAATCAATGGTCTTGCACGGACCTTGACACATATCCGAGAACCTGTTGCTGAGGTCTCCATCTCTGACTTGACTGACTCATCATCCTGCTGCTGTCTTCAATCGCATGTGTCCATCTTGTGTGCAATCTCCGACTTGCATAATCTTCCTTCTTGCAAGATTTTTCTTCATACCGTAGTTCACTACCTTCATTCAGCAGGATATAGTTTAAGGTAGTAACCACCATGGAAGTCTGATTGTCTTGGCAGCCATGTGATCATCAACTTTAGGTGTAGATATCCATGGAACATCTGACGTTTTGTTCTCATCTCTCACACATTTGCTTCATGTTGTGGTCTAGGGAGATTTCTTCATGTCCTTATCTAATTCACACGACTATTACCACAAGCCAAGGCAAATGAATCATTCGTGACCTTCCATATCTTTCTGAGAAAATACTACTGAATGACTGTTGTCTTCAAGCTGTCTTTAACAGCATTGTGCACTGCAAGAAATGCAACGCCATGCATTTCTTCAGTCATCATATTCACAGCATCATTCATAATTTTCTCCTGATTTTAGCAGTCTCTTGTGGCCTGTCTTGCCACAATTTATAGCGAGTCATCTGTTGTCCAGATCTTGACTTGCCTCTGTCCTTACTATCAACATTCAGGACCAACAACTCGAGATCTTGCCAGAATCTCTTCTGCGCACCTCCTCATCTAGGATAAGATCTCTTACATTGAGAAACTTCAACTTCGACTTTTTTGCAGAATTACTCATAGTCATTCTCATGACCTCCCAACCTTTTGACCACAACGTCAAATGCTATTGGGCAACAATAGTACATTTTGCCTTTTCTAAAGTTGAACAATTTTTTCATCAGCATTTTGTTATTTCCAACAGGCTTTTCAAAGAAAGCCACAATGAGGTCCGATACGGTTCTCCTCTTAATAACATTATGCTCCATGAGTTGTCTTACTATCAAAATCTGCTGATATAACAAGTTAATCAGCATCGTCCAATGATCAGAAGTTTGCTCCTCAAACTTCATGATCCCAATTGGCTTAAATCAAGCCCCAAAACCAATGAGTCTAGCCCGACTCCAATTGGCTGCGATCAAGCCCAAAACAAATGAGTCCATCATGACTCCAACTGGCTGCAATCAAGCCCAAAACAATTGAGTCCATCATGACTCCGACTAGCTATGATCAAGCCCACAATTGATCTGCAACTATGAATGGTTCAGATCGAAAGTACCGATGGTGAATCTCAACATTTCTACCGTACCGATGAGTCCGGAATGATCCAAATAGTTTGACATCACCATTTGATCATCTCAATTAGACTCCAACTGGCGTAGATCTAGCCCACAATGATCTACAACACATCGACAATTCAGATCGACAGTACCGATGGTGAATCTCCACATTCCAACCGTACGGATGAGTCCGAAATGATCCAAATAGTTGAAAAGCACTAATTGATCGTTGAAATCGGACTCCGAATGACTTAGATCTAGCCCAAAAAAGATCTGAAAAAAGGACGGTTCAGATCTATCTGGCGCGTGGGATGCACGCGCCCGGGTAGGGCGTCTGGGGGCGCGTGGACGACACGCGCTACAGTAGCTGTGTGCGCGTGAGGCGCTTGTCCGTCACGCGTCTTCTTCCTCTGGAGCTCGTGTGGACCACTCGTCTTCAACCTCCGATGCGCATGGGGGCGCGTGGGTTACAGCAGAGACACGCGCCGACCTTCTAGTGGCGCGTGTGGGTTCGTCCGACCTCCGTTTTCGATTCCGTTTGCGGCAACGGATTCGCCTCGACGCAAGGAACACCCTGGAGTTGTCAAAAATTGATTTTGAACAACTTGAATTTTCGGACAGCTTAAACCAGTGCTCTGATATCATTTGTTGTGCCTCCGGCCTGTCCAAAAATCACACAAGATGATAGGGAGACAATATTTAAGTGATTCGGCAATCTGCCTACGTCTACTGAAGCGGAAATTTAATATTTTCAATATGTTTGTACAAAATTACAAATACTCATAAACAATCTCTCTATCTCTCAAATGGCACTTCATTCTGGGTTTCCCCAGAACTCAAATTTCGCCCAGCCCTCTGCCTTGATCTCTCACCGTAGTGAGGATAATATTATCTTCACAACTCATCTCTTTTTATAGGAGAAGCATGGGGGACAAAATACCCACATTTCTTGATCAAGAGGAAGCTTTCAATCGGTGTAACAATTTCTGGCTTGGGAGAGGGTGGGTGGCCTAACAAGTGGGTGATGGTGAGCACACTTGAGTTGATTTCAACATATCAGCACTGTTCGGATTTGGGTTTCGAGCACTTGGGCGTGTCAGTCATCTTTGTGTTATCCAATTAAGGATTTGATTGGGTTTTCCTACATTATTTTGAATCACAAAGCGTCGACCTGTCAAAGGATTTCTAAATATTATTATCGGATGACTACAATTAAAAATTAAATAACTATATTAAAACAGTTGATAAAAGTATATCATCCGTCGGTAGCGGTAAGAAGAGGACAAGAGAGATGGAGAGAGATCATCAAAATATCGATGAAGACTTGGAGTGGGTCCGGTGGAAAATGGAGTCACCAAAATGGGGTATGAGTGAAATACACTCGAGATTTACAAGGGAGGGTGGGAAATAGATAGGGCAGCATAAGACACCTGGCCAATACGTGGCGCGACTTCCGACTGCCACCCTTGGAATTCCTATTGAGCAGAGCTGGCTTAATATTGACTTTAAATAAGTTGTGGTGCCCCACACTATGCCGGGAACTTAAAGAGAGCTAATTCCTGATTCTGTCCGATCTGCACTGCGGCCACCTTATACAACTTACAACAAAACTATGTACTTGCTGCATTCATGACTAGCTAGCATGCACACCATTAATATTCAAACAAAACCCTAGCTAATACCCCTCTCTCTCGCTCTCTCTGATCTCTCTCTCCATATAATTGATCTTTAAACTTTAAGCCCTCTAATTGAGTTGCACTTTTTCTATATTACAAGCCAGAAGAGAACCAAAAAAAAAAAAAAAACATATATATGGCTAGCTCGCTCGCTAGATCGATCTTCTTAGCTCTGTCGGCCAACGTGCACCAATATTAAACCAGATCAGGAGCATATCTGATTTTGAAGTCAATCATCAGATATGTTTTTTGTATGTCTCTCTTTCTCGACTGTCATGAATTAGTAATACTATCATCGAGCAAATGATCTTTTTGTCATAATTTGTTTTTCCTGGATACTCTCTCTGTCATTTGTGTGTGTCTAAACACTAGTTTAATTCGAGTTTGTAGTTTATATATATGAATCTCTTTTTCTTTGATATATTGTTCTGGTTTTATTTGCTGGATATGAGATCTGGGTACTCAGAAGGCCTTTTTTCCCATTTTTATTTTATTTTAATGTCAGTGCATTCACGACCGATATATATATATATATAGATAATGTCTTAGTATTAATTTATTTCCTTTTTCTCAAAGAAGAAAGATTATTAATTTTCTTTTAATGCAACAGCTTTGAAGTACTGTTTGAACTTCTGATCAATGTTAGAAAAGAATTAGCTGGGATTTGGGAGTAGGTGGCTCAAGTGCTTTCGTTTCTTCTCAAGTCAATATCTTTATTAGTCTATCTTTCTCGATTCTTGTACATTATATATATAAAAGAGTTTTACTATATACAAGATTAGTCACGTACTAATCTGTATATTAATACTGATTTATTTATATTTAAAATTTAAATTAATATTATTTTTAATAAAATTTATTTTTTAATCAATCATATCATATTGGTACACAAATTAATACATAATTATATTTATAATTATATTTTTCTATATATAAAATGGGTTTGACACTAAATTAAGTGCCATAATTAAATTGGAAAGATTCTTTTTCCTTTCATCCAAGCAACTCTATATAGGAGTGTCGGCCAGTAGTTAGCTTACAGCTTGCGTGTTCATTTATCAGGACTTCTATGCAGCATCCAATTCATTCTCTTTATATATATATATATATATATATATATATATTCTTGATTATGTTATGTTGTATATATTAATGGCTTTATCACTAATTAAGTAAGTACTGCCATTACAAAAGAAGAAACATTCCTCTCTCTTTTTCTTTCCGACCCAGCTGACAATATTCCTATTTAGGAAATAGTTTAATTACAAATTAAGAGAGGATTTGTCGCAGTGTGTCCATGAAATATTGGACCTCTCTGATCAATGGGCACGTCAAATTCTCAGTAGTCTATTCCAATCTATCCTTTTCTCCTTAGAGTAAAGTTTCCGACGTCGTTTTTTCACCATGTGAATGTGGATATGGTGCTCCTTAAGTTGTGTCAGAATTCCCATGGGAAACGGCCCCTGGTTTTTATTGCTTTAATTACCATTCATGAAGGTCTCTTGTGCTCTAGCTAGCACCATAAAAAATAAAATAATTAAAAAGGAACTTCCTTTATTGTATCTGTTACTTGCAGGTTGAGTTGGATTTTGTCTATGTCCATTGCATGCACGAAACGTGTAGTTTAAGCTGTATGCTTTTATGTTCTATTTTTTTTTTTTAATCTGTGGCTGTCGTTTGGCTTCGTTAGATCATGTATTACTTTTTTCTTTTTCTTTTCTTTTTGTGAGTAGATCTTGTTAGTACTACTTAGTTACCTTCATATTCCTATGTGTTTTGAGGTTTTCTCTCTGGGATTGTTTTTATTTTATTTTATTGTATAAGATATGTCGTGATCAGTACATAGTTTGTTGTAAATTCTTTGTACTGAGTAGATATTTTGTACTAATTACAGTAAAATGGAGAGACGGGATCACCAGTACTTCTGTTGAATCAGCTTAGTTGATGTCATATCTTCTTGTCTATCCCGCAAAATACTGTCTCTTTCTACGTAACACTGACTAGAGCTCAAACTCCGAACGCAGACACCGACTTGGCTTCAGCTTTAAATCTTCTTTTGTACCTCCAAAGCGTAGGTGCATGTAGTTAATCGCCATCTTCAGCGGCAACATCTTTTCTGCGTGCGTGACAAAGATGGTGACCACGGAGTCCGAAATGATCTCCCAAGGCGACGTCGAGTCGTCGTTAACGGCCGATCAACAGCCCAAGAGCAACCCCTTCTCATCGCTCGGAAGACAATCCTCCATCTACTCTCTCACTCTCGACGAGTTCCAGCACACGCTCTGCGGGAGCGGCAAGAATTTTGGGTCTATGAACATGGACGAGTTCCTTGCCAGCATTTGGACCGCGGAAGAGAACCAAGCCGTCAACTCCACCGCCACAATTACCACTACCGCCACCAACAATGCCGTCAATAATATGAGCAGCCATGCCCAGTTGTCTCTGATCGATGCGCATACTGAGAAGGGAATATCAAAGCAGCCAAGCTTGCCACGGCAAGGTTCGCTCACCCTTCCCGCACCGCTTTGTAGGAAAACAGTGGAAGAAGTTTGGTCTGAAATCCACAAAGGGCAGCAAGGAACGCATCAGAATAATAACAGCAGCAACGATAATGGTGATAACGTTCATAATCCCGAGTCCGCCCCGCGCCGGCCCACTTTCGGAGAGATGACCTTGGAGGACTTTCTGGTGAAGGCAGGGGTAGTAAGGGAACCGTGTGCATTGCCTGTCTCTCAACCACAGCCCCTGCAGAAGTATGGGGTGTACCAAAATAACAATCCCACAGAGGGTCCGAGTTTTGTAAATAGGTCCATAGCTGGATTCGGCGGTGCTGCTGGTTGTGTTAGTGCCGGAGGTGGTGCTGGTGGTGTAAGTGCTGGTGCTAGTGTTCCTACTTACCAAACAATGCCAAAGGGCGGCGGGGCTATTGGAGAATCGTCAGGGTATGCTGGAAATGGCAAGAGGAGTGGTGGGTACCCGCAGCCTCCTCAGCCGCCACCGGTTTATTATGGTGGGAGAGTAGTGAATGGTGGAGGCGGATACGGTGCGCCGTCGGCTATGGTAGTGGCGCCGGTGAGTCCGGTTTCTTCTGATGGGTTGTGCACAGCTCCGGTCGATAACTCGGGGAATCAATTTGGATTGGACATGGGAGGGCTAAGGGGAAGGAAGAGGATTATAGATGGTCCGGTGGAAAAGGTGGTGGAGAGGAGACAGAGAAGGATGATCAAGAATAGGGAGTCGGCGGCGAGGTCGAGAGCTAGGAAACAGGTAATACATTTTCTCACAAGAAGTTAAAGTCTTGATTTGATCAGAACTAGCTATTGGCTTAGCCAGCTTGTTCTAGACAATTTCTCAGGCGCGCCTGCGATATTTTGGTTGCAGAATTGATCAACTTGGGTAATTCTCAACCAGGCCTGGTTGGTTACTAAGATTAAGATAAATCTCTCTTATATAATTATTATAATTCTATTGTCCAATCCAAATTTAGTTTACTTCACAGGCATACACAGTTGAGCTAGAAGCAGAATTGAACCAGTTAAGAGAAGAGAACGCCCACCTTAAACAGGCTCTGGTAATAACACGTTCCTGGAACGTTTGATCTTTTAAATAAGATGTTCTCATTCACAATGAAATTACTGATATTAGAAATCTTGCATTTATTTCTCTTCCCCAAACAGGCAGAGATTGACCGGAAAAGAAAGCAACAGGTAACTACAGTATAATAATTTCTTTTAGGAAAATTCTATGTGCAGTCATTTTTGCGGACTACTTTGTGCATTCCAGTGATATGATTGGTTGTGTATTAAAAAAAAATTAATCCAGTCAATCATATCAATGGAGTGTGCAAAAAATATGCAAAAATGAATGTATGTAGCATTACTCTTTCTTTTAATATCATTAATGTGTGTGCGGGTGTAAATCATTTTATGCTTTTCGATTAACCCATAGTCTGCATTTTGTGCTGAATCCAGCCCACCTGTTTTGCTTAATTAGCCGTCTAGTTTCTTTGCAAAAGAATTGTGTTTGGGTCCCTTTATATAATTAAACTGATGGCCATGTGCTTGAAGTATGCAATATTTTGCAGATGTGGATTTGTTCTGATCTACTACCTAACATGTGTAAATTATTTACATGTTCTGTTCTAAAATCCTTGTCTCGCTGTCAGTACTGTGAAGAAATGAAAACCAAAGTTCAAACCAAGGCTCAAAAAGATAAAGAGAGACTGAGGGTGTTGAGGAGGAACCTAAGTTGCCCATTGTGAAGTACTACAGATCGACTAATTAATGGTAACTACAATCCTATCTATGGTCATGTATGTGCTTTGAGTTGCAGCATTGTGCAATCTCTCTTCTTCTCGATCCAATATATAACAGTACATGCAATCATATATGCATATATATGATTAAAAGAATTACCTTTCTGCATGCAGTGTATGAGGAACGAAACCAGCAAAGGTCAGACCCAAAAAAGAGAAGCTAAACTGATGTATGAAGAAGTCGGTAATGAGAAGAAATTCGATTAATGTCCAATTGCGAAGAAACCGGATCGATCGTAACTGCATGAGAGTGAAGTGCATGACATAGGATTAGCTTATGATTGAGACTCTATATATGAATGATCGCTAGCTATATGTGTGTGTATCAAAAGCTAGATAGCTGCACGTACTTCGTCATGCTAATGCCCTAGCTTATAGCTAGCAGACAATGAGTGCCTGCATGCATGGCTTTTATAGCTAGCTCTTGCTACCTTAACTATACCGCTAGCTAGCTGCTCTTGTTTTTATGTCCAGGATCGATGGTAGAGATCTATAAATGTTGACCTGCTTGGGTATTTCTACATGTTCCATCCTTGAATCTATATTATTATAAGCAGGCTGGATAGTTGATGAATAACATTTGTGAACAAAAAAAAAATTATGTTAATTTTTAAAAACAATTAAAAATCTCGTAGAGAATCTCGTGTGTGTGTATATATATATATTTATTTATTTATTGTAGGTAGCAAGAAATCATATTGTGAAAGTTAACTCACGTTTAGATTGAGAAGTGATCTCATATTTTCTCATTTTTTTTTTATTGTTTAAAGAAAGAGTCGAGGTCACCTATCTAGGAGTGATCTATTCCCAATTTTATTAATAACCCTCACCTATGACGGAAGAAAACCGTGGTTGCAACTTGATATCTAGGGGTTACAAGTAAGTATAAAGACCAAAACCCAGGAATCAAAAAACCAAAACCTAACCAGAGAACCCAACAACAGACAAGACCAAAAGGAAAACAACCAAAAGAAGCCAACCTGCAAAACAGCTCACACATATCAAAAGGAAAAAGAAACATGTACAAGAACATACCAAAAGGAAAACCTTACGAGACCCTTAGATAAGGTATACCCAGTCTGTCCATGCGAAGGAGACCCCTCAATGGGCTAGGCAAAGTAGGAGACCCCTCAATGGGCTAGGCAAAGTATGGATATCAGACCAGTAGGAGTTCAAACCCTCAACCCCACACTTAGCTAGAAAATCAGCTACAACATTTCCTTCGCGATAAATATGATTCACAGTATACTCTAGGCTATTAAGGTAATCCTGTAATTCATCCCAGAAATCTTCTAGATACCAGATAGGACAACTGTCCTTAGTAATCCAATTAATCACCAATTGAGAATTAGTCTCTATTTGAACACGATAGAATCCAAGAGCGTGACACCTTCGAACGCCTTCCAATAAGCTACCAATTTCTGCAAAATTATTAGTACCCAGGCCCAGGGGAACAGAGTAAGCCAAGAGTAACTTGCCATTATCATCTCGAATAACACCCCCAACACCAAAAATGCCTAGATTCCTCGAAACTGCTACCATTAGTATTGAGTTTGACCCATCCCTGTTGAGGCCGATGCCATCTAACCACCCGAACCCTCTTAGGCTTAGGGGACAAGACTGGAATATCCAGTCTATTCAGAATATCAATATCCTGGGTGGAAATAGAAAGCACTTTCATTATCTGGTCCATGATGCGACAGAGCCATAATTTAATAGCTTGCTAGGCCAACTCTGCCGTATGGACCTTATCCTCATACTGGGCTTTACAGCGCCTCTCCCAAAGTTTCCAAGTGATAATAGACGAAAGAAGGCCAAAAATGATTCTAACCTGTAAAGACCTACCAGTACGGCGAAACCAAGAATTCGTTTATTCCTTCCAAGTATGGAAGGAGGCCATATGAACCCGTAAATGAATGGCCGCTAGGCGCCAAATGTGTCTAGCGAAATCTCCCGTTCAGAGCACATGATTCAGGTCCTCAATATGTCCATTTTGACAACAATTACACTTGGAACCCATAGGGACACCCACCATCTTAACATTTTCATCAACACTGAGGCAATTATTAACAGCCTTCCACATTATGAGAGAAATCTTTTTAGGTAGATTAGTATTCCATATCCACTGAGGCCTAGGTAAAGGAGGCGTTCTGACCCTGATACAATCCCAAGCGCTCTTAGTAGTAAAATTGTCTTCCTTGTCTTTCAGCCAGACGAGCACATCTTGACCCTCCTTCCGACTAGCCAAAAAGTCATACAGATCCTTGGCTTTCTGATGGCCCACTAAGCTGTTCAGGAGGGAGATATCTTACCAATTCTCAATGCGACACTCATTTATCTTAATCAAAGGGTGAGTAGACACAGGAAATTGACCATTAAGAGGACCTCCCTCATCCCAATTGTCATACCAGAAAAAAATATTGCCCTCTTTCACAATCCATTTGGAACTATTTATCACCTTCGAGATACTTCGAACAATTGATTTCCATAAGTGGGTCCCTTTTGTAGGCTCCAGGAGGGATAAACGATTTCCTTTAACATATTTACCTATGAAGAAGTTTGCCCAAAGTGAGTTACCCTTGATAAGATTCTAAGCAAGTTTCATGTGTAAAGCTTTCTGAACATCCCCAAAGTCCCTAATTCCCAATCCACCTTCATCTATGGGTGTACAGATATGCTTCCAGGAAGTCCATTTCCTACGCCTCTTACCTCTAGAGTCACCCCAAAAGAAGGAGCTTAGGAGCTTATTCAAGCTTAGAATCACTACTTTGGGTACATCTAAAACTACAAGAAGATGGGTGGCCATACTAGATAAGACATGGCGCAAAAGAATAGTTCTACTACTAACAGAGAGGATTTTCATTTTCCAGCCTGCAATCTTATTAGTCAGTTTTCCCAACAGTTCACCAAAATCACAAGCCTTTAGCCTACCGTCCACTATTGGCACCCCCAGGTACTTGAAAGGAAAAGAGCCATCAGTAAACCCAGTAAAGTAGAGGAGGGAGTGTTTCCTGGGGACCAAAATTCTCTTAGAGAAGAAGATAGGACTTTTCTCTTTATTAAGCACTTGACCAGTCCAGGCCTCATATTTGTACAAAGCCTCCATCAAACCTTTCATAGTTCTCTTCCCACCATTAGCAAAGATAAATATATCATCAGCATACATAAGGTGGGAGATAAGGGGGGTCCCTCTGGCTTGAGCAAATTGATCAATTTTACCTTCATCGAAGGATTTCTTGATGAGACGAGAGAGCACCTCTTACATTACAATGAATAGGTAAGGAGATAATGGGTCACCTTACCTTAGACCCCGCTCTCCTTTAAAGAATCTCATAGGAGTCCCATTTATCATGATCGAGTACCACGGTAAAGATATACAAGAACAGCAGGTCACAAACATCATATGAGAACCCAAATTTGGACAAAACATGTAGTAGGAAATTTCAATCCACTTGATCATAAGCCTTAGACATGTCAAGTTCAATGGACTTCCTATGGATAGAATGGACTATTTCCTGAGTTAAGCTAATATTCTCAAATATACTGCGGCCTGGGATAAAGGCCCATTGTTCCTGCGAGATCATTTTAGGAAGAAAACTAGTCATGCAAGCCATAATAATTTTAGAGTAGATCTTATAAACCATTAAGTAAAGGCTAATAGGCCGAAAGTTATCAAAGCCAGAAGGCTTGTCTACCTTAGGAATCAAAACAATGTAAGAAGCGGTGAAGTATTTAGGGAATATGTGGCTATGAAAAAAGCCAACAATGCCTGAAAGAAGGTCATCTTTAACCAAATCCCAACAAATTCTGAAAAAATTGGAAACAAAACCATCTGGCCTAGGACTACTATCAATGGGGATAGAGAAAAGAGCATCGTTTACTTCTTCTATGGAAGGAGCTCTACCAATAGCCAAGTTATCCTAGATAGAAATAACCGGGGAGACCAAGTCAGTCAAGTTCAGCAGACCACGAGAACTACTCTGGCCCAAGAACTTCTGAAAATAATCAACTGCTACTTTATGAATGTCAAAAGGGAATTGTAAGACAGTACCATCTGACAAACGCATCTTTTGAACTCTTTTATACTATTTGGCCTTCAAATAAGCATGAAAGAACTTAGAATTTTGGTCTCCATCTTTCAGCCATCTCTTCTTGGCCATATGAGCAAGCCTAGTATCCTCTCTATCCATCCAAGTTATAAGTTCCAACTTGGAGGCTGAGAGGTCATCATCATCCTTTGCATTAAAGGAGGCTTGAATATGGTTTTCCAAATTATCAATACGAGCCTCTAAGTCTTTGATTATGACGTTCGTCTTACCAAAGACACTTTTATTCCACTCTTTTAAAGCCACCTTGACCCTTTTTAATTTAGAGGACAAATTAATTAAACCATGGCCAAGGCCCTTACGCTTCCACATCCCCTCCACAAAACTATAGAATTCCTTATGATCAGTCCACATATACTGAAAACGAAAAGGACTAGGGCCATACTTGAAAGGGTCGTCTCCCATCTGGATAACCAATAGGGAATGATCCGACGTTGTGCGTGCCAGTACCTGGTAAGAAACATTAGGGAAAGAGTTAAGAAAATTAGTGTCAATAAAGCATCTGTCTAACCTGGCCCAGTTGTGAGCTAAACCGCCTTGACCATTACACCAGGTCATTTTCTAGCCTTTGGAGCACATGTCTATTAGGTCATAGGTATGAATACACTGGTTGAAAGCTTCCATGGTTACAAAAGGATGAGGATGACCACCTCTTCTTTCTAAGTCATCTTTAATGATGTTGAAATCCTCGCAAAGAACCCAAGGGGTACTAGTAGTCCTCGTTGTCTCTAATTCTGCCCAAAGCTCTCTTCTTTCAAGTCGGCTGCACTTCACATATATAATAGACAGAAGAAACACATGACCATTCTCCTCTACTTTCACTGTAATAACCTGGTTGGACCCCGCCACCCATTGTATCGAAACCGCCAAATTCCACAGCAACCAAATTTTACCTCTATTCACCTCATTAGTAACAAAGGACATACATTTGAATTTACCTAAGAAAGATGAGATTCTATCCTCCAACAAAAAAGGCTCAACCAAGGCTATGATATTAGGATTAAATTGCTTAATAATTTTCCTCAACCTCCTATAAAACGTTCCAACTCCCCTAATGTTCCAGAAAATAATAGGACTAATCATAAATTAAATTTAGAAGGGCGAATCACCGCTCTTGTAGAACTCCTTTTTTGAAGTGTATTCACTAGCTCACTGGGACCCTCAGAGTCTGTACAGTATTTCTTACACATAACATCCTTCAGTTTGTCTCTCTCACTTTCTTGATCAGAATGAGAATAGTATATCACATCCAGTTTTGACCCATTTGTCGAAACATCCTTACCATGTGGCATGTCATCTTGTTCTTTATTGGGAGCCTGAGTAGCCGACTCTCCTACTTCATATTCATCTTTCTTCTACTTTACACTAGTTGCCAGGGACCTTGATTTATTCTTCTTCGATTTCCTCTTTAGGCTTATTAGAGGATTCTCCCATTCTTCACTCAACACAGTTAGATTGTTTGCTATCATATTAATAACTTATGTGCTAACCTCTTGAGAATATGGCACAGGATACGTTGATTTTACGATTTATGGGCTCTCCTGCACATATAAAGCTTTCCCTGTGTCCTCAACAACCAAATCTTCTAGTGCTAGCATAAAGGGCGAAAAAGGCTTCTCTGATTGATTGTCGTTCAGCTAAGAGAAACAGAGTCTGTGGAGGAGGAGTGATCTACGCCACCTTAGTCCGGCGAGTGGCTGCTCACTGCTAGCACAGCCTTCTTCATAAGGCTCAGGTGTCTTCGTCGAGGGGTCTTTCTCTCCATGGTGACCCGTGCTCCTGGGCCCTGCTCCATCCCAGTGTGAAACGCGGATCTGGTTCGCGATCTTTGCTGGGTGAACAGATCCTCGCTTGAACGGCTGGATCCGTACGTGAGGTGCCACGATGGTGGCTGCCGAGGTCTCCTTGGAAGGAGGGAACCCCCTGCAGGCCATCGATCCTTTGTGTATCTACTCCAAACAGCTCCTCAATCCCTCCGAGAGGTTGAGATAGCGATGAGGCCTCCAAGAACTGTCGATGGAGAACTTTGTTTTCTCTTCTCCCAGGAAGAGATTGACAAAGCGGCTTCATCCTTTCGATTATCCATGGTCATCAAATTCCTCCGTAAGAGACCTTCTTTAGACAAGATAAGAGCTTTTATCTGGAAAAGATGGGGTCTTTCTGGTACATGCCTGGTTTCCTCTATGAGAAGATTTCGAAATGTCTTTGTGAGGATGACAACTGAAGAAGACTTTATCAAGGCCTTCTCAAGAGAGTCGTGCGAGATGGAGAGGGTTCCTTACCGTGCTTTCCAACGAACTCCAGATTTCAATGAGGACTCCGAACCCCCCTTGGTTCCAGTTTGGATTTTCTTACCAGACTTGTCGCCGCATTTTTATCACAATTTGATGCTCAAGATCCTCACAGCAAGTATTGGAACATTTATCAAACGGGATAATGTTGCAAAATGTGTCACACGCACTTATGGGGCAAGAGTCTGTGTGGAAACGGATGCTTCAAAGCCATCGCTTCATTCATTTTGGATTGGTCACCCAGGACGACCTTTGAGCCGGTTGCAAGAAGTGGTCTTCGAGACCTTGCCAGCCTATTGCACAAAATGCAACCAACAGGGTCATAATCAGTCCACTTGCAGGAAAAATGAAAAGATCCTGAACAAAAAAGAGGATGGGGAAGCCCAGAAAGGTATATGACAGGAATACCGTATCAAACACAATGACAGCGTTTTGCTTAACTTTTCTCATCATTATAAATTTTCTAAATTTTCACACAATATAATAAACAATTCAACATTTTTAAATCTCAATTCAATTTTTTCAAATTTTAAGATAATAATAATATTTTATTTAACTTTTATCTTTCATTTAAAACCATCTCATCTCTTCTTATCTCAGAATCCAAACGAGGTAAGAAATACCTCTATTGCCAACACGTATTTCTCTTGGGTTTGAAAATTAGAATCGGAGTTATGATGATTTATTTCCATTTTTCTCTAATTACTAATCGCAAATAGATTATGAATAGAATGATATAATCCAGATCAATATGGAACGAACTCAGCTTCCTCTTTTTACCGCACAGGGTACTCCACTTCTTGTCTTTAGACTCTGGTAAGAATTATATGCGATGGCTATGGTAGAAAGAACAATTTTATCAATCCTACACATCACATTTACTTTTATTTTTTTTTCTTATAAAAAATGTGGTATATGAATTATAAGTTAAAAGTTTTTAATTAATTAAAAATTACGCGACTTGGTCAAAGTATCGCCCAAAGTAAAATAAAATTAATGATAATAACTTAAATTCCATATTATTACCCTCAATCCAAAACAGAATCATAAGAAAAATTTGTGTACTCTATTTTTAAATTTTTTTAATCACTGGAGATGAACAATTGAAGTTAATTGGGTTGTCTCAATCGATGGCATCAGGATCTAGGAAGGAATGAACATTGCCACACTTGGTTGTCCTAAAACCTTCAGCAGTTGTTCCATTATAGGTGCTTAGATATACTTTCAAGGGACAATCAATCTTACGCGGCTTGAATTTGGCAGTTTTGATCTTCCCGTATTTGATCCTAATCTGAATGGAAAGCTTTACATCAATACTATAAGCCCCGACACTCTTTTCAAGTTCAAACTTGGAAAGGTCACGATCTGTAAGCGATAGTACTTGCTGCCCTTCAAAAATGGGACTCAAAATGCTCATGTTCTTGTGCCCCTGGTAAAATGGTGTCAATCTCACACTTGAGAACCACTTTTTTATGTAATAAGCAATGGCTTCAATCCCGTTGTAGTGTACACCCACCCTTTTGTTGGAGTTCCTGAGGGTTATGTTGAGCGCCAGCTTATAGTTGACCGTGTTGTTGGTAGTGGTGAAATTGAATTGTGTGAGCGATGCCTGTGTGACGCGAACTTCACCTCTCTTGGAAGGAAGATAAGCCAGAAGATGAAGAGTGAAATACTGAAGATAAAGGTGGCAATGTAGAGGAACCTGCAGAAGATGAAAACTAGATGGCACCCACAACCATACTGTTAAGGACCTCGGTCTAGTCTCTAAACACTATGGTTCTCTAGATCCGCTTCTTCCAACTATGACTGAAGAGCCTATCCTTCTTGCTTGCCCGTTACTTGAGTACTTGACTTGAGTGATGAGATTTTGTGAATATGGATGATTTGTGTTGTGGTTGT